>NW_017263583.1:1453141-1913266 GCF_001500285.1 Mollisia scopiformis
TATTAACAAATCTTCTATTATTAACAAATCTTCTATTATTAACAAATCTTCTATTATTAACAAATCTTCTATTATTAACAAATCTTCTATTATTATTAAATTTCTTGCTATCAACAATTTGTATTTACATCTAAGCAAATTTAACACCACAATCTAATCCACTTTAGAATTCTATATTTTACTCCACGTCCCCGGCTCCACACACCCGGCTCCACACACATGGCTCTACACACCTGGCTCCACACACCAACACACCAATGGTGACTCCATGGAGTCTTTTGAAAGTTATCTAAGGAAGACGGAGGACGGAGGCCGGATTATATACCCTCCGTCTTCACGCTAATAAAATCCGTCTAAATAATTTTAAATAAATTCACTATATATCGGCTTTTTTAAAAAAAATTATTAGAAATTCACTATTTTAGCTTTTGTATTATTAATTAAACAAAAATAATAAAGATTCACTAACGTGTTTTGAAAAACAATAAAACGAATTATAAAGCGCTACTTTTCTTATCTTATAAAAAGCCTAAGATGTAGGACCACGTTGGCGGTTGTCGAAGTGTAACATTATGTGCTTATCCTGGACCATCATAGGAGAATGATCGACACGAGAAAACATCCTTGACAAAACCCTTGGTCTCGTTCTCGACAGTCTCAAGAGGAGCATCCAAACAGGCTTCAAGCATCTCTTCGTTGCTTTTCTCGTTCCAATGAAAGTTGCCTTGCAGAACTAAAGTGGTTGGTTTCGTTTATACTCGCGATTCGCTGGCCTACTTAACTAAAGATTAGCTGGTGTCTACAAAAGCCATTGAATCTGCGACCGGGGCTGGAATTGATACTTTCGAAGAGGTGTTCATCGCGTCCAATAGCGGAGCTATGGATGCTTGTCGTTGAGCCCATTGCTACAAGACGAATGAAGAATATTGTACCCTGCGGATGCGTATATTCCTTGATCGTATCCGTTCAGTAGCAAATTTTGGTAGTAAGGTGCGGTTGTGGATGTAGTCTTTCGTTGGTGTGGGAGGAGTTGCGTTAAAAGCAGTGCAGCTGTCTGAAAAGACCAAGAGCACGATCCAGACATAAGCACTTGGAAGAGGACTATGGTGTCTTTATCATGGTAAAGTCTGTTTCATTCAGTCCCACATCCGCCCATTGGATTTCAGCGATTCGATTTCCGTTAAAGGGGATTTCAAGAGGGACTTCAGTGAAAGTCCATGTCCTTTGATTACAGGGCTGCGACGCGAGCCATCCACCACCCACAACTAATATTGCCATCATATAAACAAAGATTGTCAACCTACTTTGCCTTTGTGAAGTGATTTCCTGTTTCTTTTCAATCCGCACGTGACTGTAGCGAGATTTCAGTCTCGAAAGGGGGAAAACGTGACTTCAGTGTTTTCATTCAGTTCTGACATCTTAGTTCCGACTATAGTGGAGAACAAGGTGTAGAGTGAGCTACGGAGAGATGGTCCTGCTTCGGGATTACTTGGTAGAGCAGGAGGAGTTCCGACCTTTGTAAAAGCCCAAGGGCATGTACCAGGCTCATATGCTAGTTTGCGACTGATGTAGCACTTAATTCGGTGTCTGCGACCGTCTGAGCTGAAGACATAGGCAATTGTGTTTCATATTCTGAGGTATGTATAAGCCTGGTGGTACACCGTATGATGTGTAAGAAATTGGCAGATTGTACATTAGTAGTGCAGCTGTTTCTTGTTGGGAAGTCGAGTTTCAAACAAGAGTTCAATTGCTTGAAGCTATTCTACAACAGCAAAAACAGGATGGTATCTTATGTCCGCAAAGAGTGGCAATGCAACATGCAGCAATGATAGCATAACGCCCCTCCATATGCCAAGTGTTTGTAATCCTTCAAAATCTACCTGACAGGCCATGCCGCGCTATAACCACAAAATAAACAGATGTGTAAATCCTAATTGCAAATCAGTTTCTCTTCTAGACCTAAGGTCAACCGACATGTCACTTACATTGGAGAGAGACCATCGAATAACACAGGACAACACCTCCAATCTACAAGCCGTGATCATGGGTAGGGCATTTACCGAAATTACCTTTGTCCCACCAGCCTTGAATGCACTCCGGATGGAACTTGCAGAAGCAAGTCAAAAGCGCCAATTCTTGGCTTGGAAAGAATTCGTCAAGACAGATCTGACATTCATCCCCATTGATAGCATCTCTAGCAGTAGCTGTATATTTGGTCATACCTCGTCGAGTTCCACTGGATATTCTAGCTAACTGGCCTGGGTGTTGAGCTCCTGCTCCTGCTTGTGCTGTATGGCCTTGGACTCTCGTAAGTTGCTCCTCGATACAACGTTGGATGTGTGACTCTTGTTGGCTAGGATTGTCTCGCAATGAGGTAGGGTACTCCCGGCGGCATATCGGGCATAAGTCTTCTTCCGGTACAGCGCGCCGGGGAGCAGCCTGGGGCATGGGTTGAGGATCGGGGCTGGCAAACCTAGGTTGGCTTGAAGCTACGGCAACATGGTTGAGTTGATTAGGGTACTCCTCTTCATCCGTCTCATCTGGTCGGTTCCGGTGGGACATAGTTCTCCGTGGATCCGAATAATGCATGAATGGTAGTGGACGCGGAGCACGATTCCCAACCTGCAGAAAGTTAGTATAAGATCCTCGACTTGTGATATGCAAAGTGGCGAATGACAACGCACCATCTGAGAAGGCGTCGGGTTTTCTGCGATCTACAGGTTTAATTAGTACGTCTTCATCAGGAATCTGAGATGATAGTAATTGTGCTTACTTGAACGCCTCGAAGAAGATGGGTAACCGCATCTGATGGCACTGCAAGGTCTGGTAGGAGCGGTGTTGCATTTGGCCGGGGCCGATAGCTGTTCTCACGTCTAGATAGTCGGTGTTCTGCAAAGCTAGGGAGTCGATCCTCCGGTCTAACTGCGCGCTCGTTGTTCGCGTGTGGGCCTACAGAGTATGGGGGTGGTGATACTTGAGGCGGGGCCGTATTGGGGTCTGGAACACAAGGATTGCACAATCTGACGCGCTCGCCAGCTTCGATGTTGCCTTCTCCTGAGCTGATCGAAGCTACAGAATGTCGAGATCGATGTGGTGGTGAAGCATACACTCCTGGAGGAGGTCTCACAATGTATTCTCGAGGTATAGTAATTCGATGTGGGGAGCACGCAGCGCAAACCACTTTGCCACACTTCCTGTAAAATAGTCAATACTACAGGTTCAGACTACTCAAATTATCCAGAGAGATGGCGAACCTGCAGTGGTGTTTTCTGTTAAAGAAGGCTGCCATGATTAGTGTGTGTTGTGAAGAAAGAAGGCCTCTGAGTGGTAGCCAGGGACAAAGACTCACCAAATACAGATCTACAGATAGGACACGTAGTAACTTCAGCGTCTGGTTGCCATCTAGGTAGAACAACTCTTTCAGGCTCTCCAATCACTTGGTATTGCGGATTTGCTTGACCTTGATTCATGTTGTAGTTGACTGTGCCCGGGAGCATTTCGATTCGAACACGTCTCGAACCTCTAGGTTGGTTACGACCCGGAAACGGCATATTGTCTTCTGTGTCAGAGTTTGAATGCGGATTTTCCGGAGAACTGTTTGTATGCGTAGAATTGTTCGAAGGAAGATCGTTGTTTTGTGATGGATCTGGCGCGAATTCAGTCGACGAGCGACTTGCGCCTGCAGGACCCACTAGCTCCTCAGAAGGTGGCCTTGAGTTTCTCTCACCATCCTTAACATCAGACCAAACTCGTTCAGATGATGGAACGTCCTCGCCAATGGCATGAGACGCTGAGCGACTTGATTCGCCCTGGCTTTCATAAGATTCTCGTTCTTCACTGCCGCCGATGTTGGCTGTGTTGGAAGTATAAGGAAAGCTCCTCTGATAGCTTATCTCGTCATCACCTCCAGAATACAAATCCAACTCCGAATCTGGGGTAGGGGGCAATGGACGATCAGCTCCATTGCTCGCACCAGAATATGATACCTGTGCAGAGGCAGCCGGGCTTTCCATCTTCAAACCAGCTATTTTCTCACTGCCAGGACATTAGAGCCTACTTTCGAAAGTCAAACAACACCAGGTATCTTCATCTCCCAAATACCATCCAGATGGATTCTTAAAATAACCACAACTTCCAAAGCTCGAACACGCTTCACTCACACCCGCCGTTGTGAGATAAAATATCCCAACCACGTCCCTATTGTGCTCAGAGTCTAGCGAGGCCTCCAGGGACAATATAGAGAATTATTAGGCCTCCGCGGATTTCAGAGATACAGGGTTGTTTTCGTGGAGCAGAGGGTCTATTTCAACTCTAAATGTGCCTTCGAGGCTCGAAGGTGTGGGGTCTTTCGTCAAATTATCTATACTTGTCAGCTAATTCCTACCCGACGATTCCAGTAAACATCCATACCTGTCCTTCTATTTCAGCGAGTATCCGCGACGATCATACAACTATCCGCTGATGGGTGTCCTCTCAATGACAGCCGTGTTATCAGTGACAGTGGCGGGACAGCAGACGTTGCCCCTCTTTCAAGACTGGCGGATGCTCAAAGACGCAGATTCATGCAGTAGACCCAGTCGTATTCGAAGGAACAACCGCACAGCTGGACAACAAGCAGAGGAATAAGTTGTGGGAGTAGTGAAGTGAGGATGGAGTCAACACGCGACAAGGCTTCAAGTATGTTTGACTTTCTTCTTATCGAGCTGACTACACTGACGATAAGCGTGTCGTTGCTCCCGTAGTGTTCCGGCAGGGTGGGGATCCCTGAAGTCTGGTCCCTAGCATTGGCCTATTGTTTCTCGAGCGGCCTCGAATCCCACGAAAAGCATTTAGCAGCAGACGAAACTATACATACCACTGGGTGGCCATATTCTTGAATCTCCGGAGGCAAACTGCTGAATCTTAAGCAGTTGAGTCAATATCCCAGTCACCCACAGGGAAAGGCAGTTGCGACCAGATCACTGTCCAGGGCTACTCGAGTATTCAGCCTAGCCTGAAGCTGTTTGACCGAATCGAGCCCCAGATATCCCACACATAAGGAAAGGATGAGCCACCGAGAATTTCGTGTCCTCCTACAGCCATGGTCGGTGTGTTCGGAGGCTTATATATACGAAGGAAGGGTGTAGTTCGACCCTGCCAGGAAGGATCGGTGGGGCATGAGCTTAACTTCCTGAGCTTGAGACAGAGCAGGAAAAGGAAGAATTTGTCGAGTGCAAGATTCTCCGGAAGGAGGGACCCTCTTTATGTGCTTTTGGAAACTGTCTGTGCCGTTTTGTTATCTACAGTCGTACAAGTGCAACTTGGGCTTTGCCACATTACAGAAAGTTATGATCGGATTACATATATCCGATACTGCAATTGGATCAAGGGTGTAGATTGGAGAGCAAAGTTGGCTTTCAGATTGAGAACATTAAACCGAAGAGATGACCAGTTATCGTTTATTGTTCTATGTTCATACCCTACTTTGAGAACGTCCAATTTTGCAGGCAACGGAGAGCTTCTAACATCTAAGACGGTGGACGTGTCGCTAGCCCTGCAGTAGTTCAAAACTTGAGCTCTGGACAGTCTGAAAGTTGATTCAGAATGTCAAGGAAAGGGGCAGCCACAAAGAGGCCAGCAATCTACTTGCAAAGCCCTTCAAGTTCCTATTTGGGAGATTTGGATACCAGAAATGAGCTCGACGTTGATGCTATTCATCTAGCTTCCACACAGAGAAGAACATAGCGACAGTAGTGGGTTTCAACCGAGAGATGGCGAAAAGAAAGTCGAGTGACTGAGCACGTCTTGGGTTTTGTATATGGACAGCAACGTCAGCCTTCCATCAATACATCGAAAGCGATTCTGAGCCAACGTTGTTGGACGCCGCTGGGGCAAAGATGGCAAAGCAAAAGTTCGAAGTGCAACATGTAGCAAAGTCGAGTTCTAAGCTAATAATGTATATACAGGTTGATATACCACCTACTGAGAGAGATCTAATCGTCTGTTTTCCTCCCAGCATTTGCCGCTCTCTTCTGTTCATGCTGCAGAAAGCCTCGGCGGTATCCGGATTGTTCCGGTCAATATCGCGAAGAACAAATAATCGAAACGCTGAGCAACAGTGAACAAGCCAAGATTTGTTCTGTCCTTTTGAAATTCCCAGTCTCTCCTTTTAAATGTTCTTGGCGAAGAGGTTCCATCAATATATATAGTGATGCATCCAGTTTAAACACTCAAGGCTCGATGTTTGAAGTGAAGAAGTATAGATACTTAGTTCAAATATTTGAAGCCACGGTCGGTGAGTGCCGTACATGAATGGACGATAATATGATATTGTTACGGAGTCCTGGGACAATGTAAGTGAGCCAGTCTCAAGTGTGAACAAAGATTTCAGTTTGAAGTGGTATAAGAATCTATCGTATTGATCTGACTTGATACTCGATCCACGTTGGGGGAAAAGGACTATGGAATGATACTGCAGCCGTCCAATCCGTTTGCTCCATCAGTTTGACCCTTTCGACCTTCAAAGAGACCTACGTAGCTTCCAGGAGACCTACGTAGCCTCGAGGCTCTGTTTCCGAAGTAGTCCCGTGCGTTAACGCTAACGATGGGCACGGTCCACCGCACTGATCGCACTTGGCTGCACTGTCCACGGATTCACGGCCTTTCCATCGACCGGTCCCGACAAAACATCCCACCTCTTCTTTCAAGATGTCGTCCTTCAAAGATATCGATCCTCGATTGCGGGACACGGCGTCAAACGCCTTCTCTCAGCATGCGCACAACAATGCGCCTTTCCAAACCCCTCTTGCCCCCTCGACTTCACGATCACCTGTCGGCCCTCCTCAGCGGTTCGATTCACCGATCGGAAACCCCTACCTTCCTCAAACCCCACAATCTGGCGGAAACGCTACCGATCATGATGGAGGTAATAGTCAATCCGGCGGAGGAGCAGACGATCCAAAGCGAACCCGCGCCTGCGAAGCATGCCGAGGATTGAAGGTGCGCTGTGAGCCAGACCCAAACAATGGAGATGGACCTTGTAAACGATGTGCGAAGGCGAATCGAAACTGTGTTGTTACCGTCCCCAATCGTAAGAGACAAAAGAAGACGGACAGCCGTGTGGCAGAATTGGAGAAGAAGATTGATGCCCTGACCCAATCCCTTGCACAAAAGTCTGCAGGAATTGCGCCTACAACAGCTGGACCTTTCCCTGAGCAACAAGGAATGGGTGTCGAACCACGTCGCAACGCATATCAACAAGTAACCAACGGAGGATTTGACTCTCTCTATGCCAGTCGTCCTGAGGTCCGAGCAGAAGACTGGAGTTACCCTAAGGAACCAGAATTTGTGGCTAGAAAGAACTCTGCCCCGCCTATGGTTGTTGCCGGTCAAAAACGAAAGCATTTAGAAACCAGAGAGTATTCTTCGACTCCCGAGTCGTCTGCTCGTAAGCTTTCGGAAACTCCCAATGGTTTCCTTGTGGATACTGGCAACAAGCCTGCTCCGAACCACGAATATGCAGATGTCATCGACAGAGGAGTTCTGACAGCTGATATGGCCGCTAAGATGTTCGAGTGTTATATTGAGAAGATGGTCCCTCACATGCCGGCTGTTGTCTTCCCAGCTGGTACGACAGCTGCCGATGTTCGCAAGACAACACCTACCCTCTTCCTTGCTATCCTCAGCGCAGCTTCCGGATCGAATTATCCTGAGCTTCAACGCATGTTGACCAAGGAGGTAATGAGCATTTATGCTGATCGTGTCATCTGCAATGGCGAGAAGACTCTTGAGTTGATTCAAGCACTCCATGTCAGCACTCTGTGGTATTGGCCCCCGGAGCATTTTGAGGAGCTTAAGTTTTACCAGCTCATTCATATCGCTGCTGTCATGGCTATTGACATTGGTATGGGCAAGAAGAATAAATCTTCGAAGGCTCAGTCGTCTGCCGGCTTGTGGAGAGATCATCCTTGGCGTCGAACCCCTTACCCGGATCCTGAAAGTATCGATGCTAGGAGAGCATGGTTGGCCTGCTACTTTCTCTGCTGCAACGCGTCTATGGGCTTGCGCAGACCAAACCTGATTCGATGGACTTCCTTCATAGGCGATTGTGTAGAAGTCCTGGAGACCTCACCCGAAGCAGCTCCCACTGACAAGATCCTTTGTCAATGGGTCAGGAGTCAACATATTGCTGAGGAAATCGGTACTCGATTCTCCATGGATGACCCTGGTGCCAGTGTTAGTATCACTGACCAGAATGTGCAATATGCTTTGAAGGGCTTCGAGTTGGACTTGGAAAAATGGAGCAAGAACATTCCTCCAGAGGTAGAAACACGTAAGTATCAAGTAGAGCTTGGATCAGACCCTTTCTGACATGTGAATAGCAACGCTCAGGGTCACTGAGCATGTAGTTAATCTCTACATGCATGAAGTTGCGATGCACGTTGATCATAACGTTGAGGAATTTAAGCCACCTTTTACCGAGGATAATCTGCGAGGTATGGGTGATAAGGATCAACCTATACCACTCTCGAATGCTCATATTAAAGCACTCTCGACTTGTTTGACCTCTATCGACAGAATATTCGAGACCTTCCTGCAATTCGACGTAGAGACGATTCGCTGTCTTCCAGTAGCAAACTTCGTTAGGGTAGCATATGCTGTCGTCGTCCTGATCAAGATGTACTTCGCCGCTGCGCAGCCAAACAGCGAGCTCGGGCAAGTCATTAACAAGGATCATATGAAAGTCGAGCAGTACTTGGATGGTTTAGTCGGAATATTCAGAGCATCTGCCGCAGAAGAGAAATCTCGACCCTCTGGCAAATTCTTAATGGTTCTACTTATGTTGAAGACTTGGTTTCATCGCCAACGCGGTCCCCCAGGTTCGGTCAATGAGTCTGCAAAAAATACTGGGAAGCAAGGCGAATCTTCCGCAAAGTCATCAGATGCAGCTCAACCATCCGCTCCCGAACAACGCAACGGTCAACAATCTGGCTATAGCCCTGCCAATACGCCCCTTCAATTACTTAGTGAAGTTGCAACCGGTAACTCTGGCGGTCAATCTCGATCTGATACCATGGCAAATTACCCAGGTGGAAACAATGATTGGCAACCTACACCAACCCAAGTGAGCTACCAAAATTACCCTCCTATGAACATGTTCGGAATGTACGGCACAGGTGGACCTCCAAGCTTCGATCCTCAAACTGGACTTGATTATGGATACACCATTGGTGATGGCGTCGAGCAAGCTATGGGTATGCCGCCTGGACTTGGTGATTTTGGCACTATCTTCAATGATGATGCTTTCTTCTCCGGGATCATGGACTCTGTTGGTCAAGGTATTTCTTTCGAAGGACTTTGAGTGGCAGTTCCGGTGGCATAAGTTTCTTGCGCTCTCCTGTGAGCAGATTCGGTGGTAACGGTTTGCTTCTTATGGGCAACACCTTATTGTAAGATAGATTTCGTGACTAGCTGGCACATGGCTTGCCATTCTAGCTAGTGACCCAGATACATACCGACATCATGGTCGATGACAAAATAAATTAATGCGATGCCTTCACCTTCTGTCCTCATGCTCGGTATTTAGATCTCGCGAGCTCAATGGTATTCATCCTCGTGACGCCAGTGCCCGCGGCCACCCGCGGCATAGCGCGCTGATTCGCTGATTCGTCCCCGCACTGCACTCATTTTTTGACATGCAAAATTCTCTACATGGGCTCCACAAATCTGCAAAGGAAAAATAGAAAAATTAGGAGCTATGGCCCCAACAAGATATGCACGTTCTCAATACCTGCATATAGCCAGCCTCAAGCAATAGGAAATGATTGGCGGCGTCCGCCGAAAAGCAATTATCACCCTCCTTTCTCTCGCTTCGCTTAGAGAAATTGGCGGGCTGGAACCTTGATAAGCTCTCTGCCCCGCTAATGCAAGCTACTAGGATCAAGAAAATGTACTAGTGTAATGTGGGACCTTTATCTCGTCTTTTTTCTTTCGAGCTATTGTTGATCTCGTGAGTCTATTGCTAAGGAGGGGAAAGAAAGGCTGTATATATTTTCTTATTCCTACGTTCTTCGCTTCTCGTCCATTCGTGTTGTTTCCATCTTGAAGTAATTGGTTCGACGACGAAGTGGCAATTGGGGTTATCACGAGCTGAATGCTGTGACGCCATTTACCCCGCCATACCAAGAATACATTACCTATTTGTACCGTAGCTCGGATATAGAAGGCCCGGTCTCCCGTGGTGGCACAAAAGTCTTTTCTGGAGTTAGAAGAGGGAGATTGAGAAGTGTTTAGTTTTTTGGACGAGAAGGAAAGGAGAGAAGATGTCGTTGTTGCATAGAGTGACTTCTTACGAGTCGCTTTCTCCTCCGAGAGGAAGGTCGCCTGTGGGATCGCATGAAAATCCTAGGGATCGAAAGCTTTCTTTCAGTCCTTTGCCTGGATCGTGGGACCCTCCTGCTGCTGAAGAGCATACGCATGCCATTGGGGCCTTTGAAGTTCCAAAGTCAAAGAGGATATGTACGTCCATTCTCTCTATCCATGAAACTCTTCTCCTTATCTGCCAGGAAGATACAGTCTGCTAACAAACTTGTGAACAGTACAAGTCGCAATTTCTGTCTTCTACTGCCTGTTTGCAGCCGGTATCGTCTTTGGTTACGCTGCTATCAAACCAGTCCTCATCCGCGAACGTGTGTACAGAGACTATTGCACGAAAGACGAGCTCGAACGAGGCGTGCGAACATGCTTCGACCAAGAAATACACCTGAACTTGATGTTCACAATTGCTGCTGTCGGAACGAATGTGGCAGCTCTGCCCATCGGAGCTATACTCGATCACTTCGGCCCTAGACTGTGCGGCATACTTGGAAGCTTTCTACTTGCTATAGGGGCTGTGTTCTTCTCGTTCGCATATAAACTTCCCTTCGATGGTTATATACCCGGATACCTTTTCCTGGCTTTAGGAGGACCCTTCATATTCATCTCCTCCTTCCAATTATCCAACACATTCCCCAAACACTCAGGACTTATCCTAGCTCTACTCACAGGAGCATTCGATTCCTCCAGCGCCATCTTCCTCCTATACCGCATGCTCTACCAATGGAGCAACAACACCTTCACCCCGCACAAATTCTTCCTCCTCTACCTCATCGTCCCGGCCTTCATCCTCCTCGTCCAAATCCTCATCATGCCCCAATCCTCCTACAAAACCGTCGGCGAACTCGTCCGCCAAGTCGAAGACACAACCGACGACAACGTCCTCGACGACCAAATGGACGAACACACCGCCCTCCTCCGCGACGAAAGAAGACAACACCGCCAATCCATCGTCTCAGACATTACCTCCCTGCTCGGCTCCAAATCCGGCGCCAAACACCTGCAGAAAGAGGAAGTCAAGAACCGCATCTCCGGCGTCTGGGGCGCTATGCACGGTAAAACAGTACGGCAACAGATCACTTCTCCATGGTTTATCCTCGTTACGCTATTTACCGTCATCCAAATGACGCGCATAAACTACTTTGTCGCTACCATCCGTCCGCAATACGAATACCTGCTCTCCTCATTCACCAAAGCCGTGGAAATCAACACCTTTTTCGACATCGCGCTCCCACTTGGTGGAATTCTGTCGATCCCTTTTATAGGCTTGATACTAGACAATACCTCTACGCTAACTGTTCTCTCGCTCCTGGTTACTATCGCAACAACAATCGGGATCCTAGGCTGCCTTCCCTATACCTGGGCCGCGTACGCGAACGTCTGTCTCTTCGTCCTCTATCGCCCCTTCTACTATACCGCCGTATCGGACTATTCCGCCAAGGTGTTCGGGTTCCGGACGTTTGGCACTGTGTACGGGTTTATTATCTGTCTTGCTGGTCTGTTTAATTTTACTCAGGTACGTTCCCAACATCCAACCCTCTCGTTCTGTTATAACCGCGTACTAACGCCCCGATAGAGTGGACTAGATGCCCTATTACATAAAGTATGCAAGGGAAATCCAGTCCCAGTTAACGTAGGACTATTGAGCGCCGCTGCAGTGGTGGGCATCGCGTTATGTGTTTTTGTGGGGTGGAAAGCGTATTATTTCAGGAGAGACCGGTTGGAAGAGGAGGCTGAGCATGCGGGGGAGACGCTTATGCCTGGGGCTAGGATGCCTGAGGGTTTGTAAATAGGTGGAGGGACTGTAGTATGTTTTGAGCGGTTGGTGGCGGTTGGGTGGCTATATATCCTGTTGCAAGTTCGGCATAGCAGGGCGTTGGTTGGGAAAACTTCTTTGCGGGTCATCAGGTCGAGTTGGGTATCATCCTTTTTTGTATTGAAGATAATCTAGCAATTTCGAACATTGACATCTAGACTCTGGTCATGAATCGTTATATTCAGCGAAAGTGCTCAAACTCAGCCCCGCTGGTTCTCATTGCTAGCAACCGGTATCCGCTCAAGCTCATTTCTCATAATCGTCAGTTATTTTCATCATTCGAGTGCCCAGCACCACAACATCAAAATTCATCTCTATAATCCTCGAATCCTTGCATGGTGAGCCAGTCATCCAATCGTCCTTGAAGTGGGAAAGGCGGCTTCTTTACTCTACCCAGTTCCTTCCAGCATTTTTCGGCTAGCTCATTGTTGCCTGGGTCAGTGTCTGTCAGGAACTCGACGACGGGATTGTCGGCGAATGTTACAGCGGTGGGTTTGCAAAGGGTCATGCGGATTTGAGGGTGGTGGTGAGGGGAGGTTGGGACGGGTGCTGTATAGGAGTGGTGCGGGATTAGGAAGAGAGTGATTATCCTGGTCGTAAGGAACGTAGCAAGTGCTTCGAGGGTTTGGAAGGATGATTCTTCGATTGTCTAAGTGTTGCGTTAGTTACTTTATAGATTGGATGAAAGGAGTTCGAAGGAAATTACCTTTGCAACGATCTCTTCGAGCTCAGCCCAGGTATCAACTGCCCTGTCCCATTTCTCCATCTCGACACCACAGATAACGATTTGCTTTGCCAGTCTCTCGTTGGGGTTCACGCCAATGATGGCTGGAATTCTTAATTCATGCAGCTTCATCACCATGCTATAAGCACCTGGACCGCTTCCCGCACCATCGTACAAGAAGGTTCCCTTAACACTGACACCAGTACCTAATAAGGAAGCTTTTGGAAGTTTGACCTCAAGCTCAAGCACGGTGATATTCTCTGAGCTCAAAAGAGGTTCGGCATCTTTCTTAGACCTCTTAGACTGCTTAAGAGCTCTGGTCGCCACGGGACCTTGAGGGATCTTTGGTAGGACATCGTAGCCTGTGAGGCAGTAGTGGAGCCAGCAAACTACAGTTCTACCCCACATTGGAACTCGTAGTCCTTCTTCATCACCGGATCCGATGATGCCCTCGAGTTCCTTGCATGCTCTGATGATTGCTTTGCTTAGAATACCGTAGTGCACTGTTACAATTAGTTTGTTTCTTATCAAGTGAAGCTTAAAGTAAGATGAGGTTAAACAATGAGGGATAATTGTGAGGGTGGCCTCATAATTCGATACCATACAGAGAGAAACGGAAATAGATGTGTCTGAAGTATCAATACGTACCTGTTCCTTTAGTCACAGTATCAGTATCTGAAGCAGATGAGAATGGCTTTCGGAGGGAGATGGATGCTGAAATCAACGCAGGTTGCTGAGTGGCTGGACGACCCCAAGCATCAGTGAGGGGCAAGTTCGTCTGAAGATTGTGGATTTCAATCTTGGATGGAGCTTCCTCGGGTGCCAATCTGTGGAGTGCATGCGGGGTGAGAAGTGGAGGCATGATTATGCCTTGTGTGTGCTTTGATCAGATTGAGATTTGGTGTCTGTGATATGAGCTTCTCGTCGATGATAGCGCGATCAACTCAGGTTTTGGGACTCGATATCGATTTTGTAATCACAAGAGATTTCGAATTGGGAGTTTGAAGGTATTTGAGGTCAACACGAAATTTTATGGGAGAGTGAGCTGGGCATGAGACCTCGAGGCAAAGTTTGTGAGGTGGAGCAATCCCGGCAGAAAATCACCAGATTTGGCACCGCCTTCCACGAAATGATGTCGAATGTTCATTTGTAGCAGGCGCAAACCTGATAAATTGCTGCCTATTCGCTAGGTTAAAGCTCAGGAGAAGCTGCATTCTAGTGGCCCTGATGTCATATCGTACCATCAAACACCAGAAACTCCATCCTCACCGCCCCCCACGCTCCCAATGCCTAAACGCCATGTACAGTATAAACAGCCGCCACGAGACCTTTATTTCTTATTTGGGAGTTTTGTCGTGCCGTCGCAAACTGGACATATCCAGGTTCCGACCGGCTCGCTCTTGAGATTAACGCAACTCCAATGGAACCACTCCAAGGGGCAATCCTCGTTGTCGCAAGCAACCATATCGCCATAGCTAACGCTCTGGCATATGCAATACTTCTTATCATCTCCTCCTTCCTCGTCATCTCCCATCTCTTCGTCTCCATCAGCATCCTTGTGCACGGGCGGAGTGGCAGCTTCGTCCTCTTCTCCAGAACCAGATTCGGCGTCACTAAGTTCACTATCGTTTGTAGAAGATGGGGAGTTCTTATTGCCTGGTCGTTTGAGTCTGCTTAGACCAGACTTCTTAGGCTTCTTTTGGACTCCAGCTTGTCTGCTTCCAGATGGTGCCACTTTCTTGATAGCTGTGCCCTTCTGTGATAATTTCGGTCCTGCACTACCAGCTCTTGCAGATGCAGTAGCTGGAGTATGACCTCGAGGCGTACCTGGGGTTGCTGATGATTGACGTGCAAGACCACTTGGTGGAAGGACACCGAGACCCATTTTTTGACGCTTGACCGCTGCGGTCGCACCGAGCGATGTTTCTCTAGCCTGACGGGACATCAGCATAGACGCAGCAGGTGTAGCAGGAGCAGAAGAGGATGAAATGCCAGTAGCATGGGCTTGCAGGTGTGGTATTCTTTGTGTGTACTGGTTGGGCTGCCGAGTATGTGGTATCGTCGCAGAGTTTGTAATCTGTCCCAACGGCATAGGTACTGTATTAGCATCTAGTCGACTAGGGAGGGCACTCTCTGGTTGAGGGCGGAGAACTGAAGGTATATCCGGATCATTTGGAACCTCTCCTCGATCTTGTAATGTCTTTATGTGACCATCAAGCCATCGAGTATGCTTGTCCATCAGTTGCTTGGTCTTTTGCGCGAGAGCAACTTTCTCTTCCTGCAGAATCTGGCATTTATCGTAATTCTCGAGGACCACTCTACTCAACTGCTCCTCCTTAGGGTTTGGGGTATGACTGCCATTAATTTTAATCCATTTCTGAATGGCCGTGTCGTTTTTCGCGATGATCGAAAGGCATTCTGACATTTGTCTATCTTTCTGTTCGATCTCTTCCTGCATGAAAGCGACTTCTGCAGGCAAGTTTGCCACGCGATTCATCCACTCGTCGAGCAGGCCGGCCGCATCGAGGTGATCTTGGTGGCCGACCATACTGCCTCGCCTGTTGTTAAAATCGATGGAGAGATCGTCTCTGGGCATGATTGTTAATGGCGATATCTTGAGTGGGTCGAGAAGTAAGGAGGAGATATCAAGAACGTCGCGCGCAATCGTATGCTCACCTCGAATTTGTAACGCTCCGTTCTGCGAAGACGAAGGAGAAATTTTGAAGACCCTGGCTGGTTGGGCCCGAGTGGTGGTGCTAAAATTGAAATTGGATGGCAGGGAGAATGACGAAGAAGGCGCGATTGCGAAAACCCAAGAAGAGGCGAGTGAATTTGGGTCCACTCTCAGCCTTGTGCTAGACCGTATGCGGCTAGATGATATGTAGGGGCTGGCAGCGGTTGTACAGTGTGATCATGTATTAGCTTGACAGAAATATGGAGACATGCTGCTTGAATTTGAATGAAGTACATAGATAGAATTTGTAGAAATTTCAAATTTGGTCAGCAATTCAACACTTTGAAGCATCATAATTTCTCTCCTCTTCTCCCGAGATAAGGCGAATGAATTTGAGTCCACTCTCAGCTCGAATATGATAGAACTGTAGAACATTCAAACTCTGTCAGCATTTGAGCACTTTAAAGCGGCATAAGATCTCTCCTCTTCGCCTAAGAAGAGAGAGATGAATTTGAGTCCACTAGCAGCCCAGACATAGATAAAATTTGTAGAAGATTCAGAGTTTGTCAGCATTTAAGCACTTCAAAGCGGCATAAGTTCTCTCCTCGAATTAACGTAATGTTTTTCAAGTAGCAAGAAATAAACAAACGAGTACATCGAAATTTTTTATGAAAGATGCAAAGTCTGTCAGTAATAAAGCACTTTACAGCTATACAAGTTCTCTTTTCAAGTTAAAGTAAGATAGTCAAGTGGCAAAAACCAAACATAGTGAATTTGAGACCACTCTCAGCCTTGTGCTAAATTGTATGATGCAGACATGTATAAAATTTGTCAAAGTCCGTCAGCAATTGTGCACTTTAAGCTAGCATAAGTTCTTTCCCCAAGTTAAAGTAATATGTCAAGTAGCAAGAAATAAGCATCGTGAATTTGAGCTCACTCCTAGCCTTGTGCTAGACCGTATGCGGCTAGACGTCATGTGATGGAGCCCGAGAAATTTTCACCCAATCGGCGTCTCAAAACTTTCTCCGGCGCGATTCCCAAAACAGCCTCACATCTTGTCGATATCGGCAATACAATAATCCGATACGATGCCTGCCAAAAAGAGAGCTTCGCGCAAAGCTGGGGGCTCAGACCCCGACTTCACCCCTCCTCGCTCTCGACCAAGCACGACGAAGAAGACGAACATCGACCAACCCGGCTTCGCGACCGGCTTAACCCTTCGATCTGCCAACCCGAAGAAGACAAACATTGAACAACAACCCAGTGTCGGACCTGGCACCATGGTCATGTCTTCTAACAAGATTGTGAAGGAGTACGAGCACCCGCAAGATGAAGATGTCCGAAATGAGGATTTCCGGCGCAAGGTGATGGAGGCAATTGATAAGAACAAGATCGTACGCCCCAAAGGATACACAGTATCATGGCATTCGAACCCGGCCATCGAGAAGCATCACTTCGGAAATTCTCACCCTATGAAGCCATGGCGCCTCACCTTGGCCAAGAGCTTGATCATGTCCTATGGAATGCATGCGGCTATGGACACCTTCATCTCCCGAACAGCAACCAAGGAAGAATTGGAGGATTTCCACACTGAAGACTATCTCGACTACCTCAAGACAGCAAAGGTCGCTCTCCCTGATGATGAGACTGTGAAGGACTATAACCTTGGTGGTTCGGATTGTCCCATCTTCGACGGCTTATTCAATTACTGCTCTATGTACGCCGGAGCATCGATTGATGCGGCAAGAAGATTGGCAAATGGAGATTCTGATATTGCAATCAATTGGTCTGGTGGCCTCCATCACGCGAAGAAAGCCGAAGCTTCTGGTTTCTGTTATGTCAATGACATCGTCCTTGCCATTCTCCAACTCTTACGAAGATTCCCACGTGTCTTATACATCGACATTGACGTTCATCATGGAGATGGAGTTGAGGAGGCATTCTGGTCCACTGACAGAGTCCTGACATTGTCTATCCACAAATACGACGGCATGAACTTCTTCCCTGGTACTGGTGACTTGGACAGAACAGGTCCGGATGATGAGGCCAACCCTGGAGCACATCACGCAGTCAACGTACCTCTCTATGATGGCATTGATGATACCCAATACATCTATCTGTTCAAGACCATTGTTGGCATGTGCAAGGACCATTTCCGACCATCAGCAATTGTTCTTCAATGTGGGGCGGATTCACTTGCTGGTGACAGACTGGGTCGTTTCAACGTTCAGGTTAAAGGTCATGGGGCTTGTGTTGCATACTGCAAGTCTCTTGGTCTCCCTTTGTTGCTTGTCGGTGGTGGAGGATATACCCCGAGAAATGTCGCTAGAGCCTGGACCCACGAGACCAGCATTGCCATCGACTGCGACAAGGATCTCGATCCGGTCATTCCAGACCACACACCCTACAAGAGCTTCTTCCACTATGACACCCTCTTCCCAACCCTTGAAGAAATTCTCGTTGGCGATCCACGTCCAAACAAGAACAGCAAGAAGAGAGTCGATGAAATCGTTTCGTCCATCCGAGAGCAGCTCCGTATGGTAAACTTTGCACCCAGTGTTCAGAGCTCTGTCATTCCGCCTGATCTTAGTTTCACCAAAGAGGATGTGGATGATGCTATGAACGAGGAACTAGAGGAGCAAGACGAATACAGAACCCAAAAGGAAACCGGCGTTGGTGTTCCCATGGAATTGTCCTGATCGAATTGGTTTCTTTTCTTATTCAGCATTTCAGCAGCGCTTTGCGGAGGATACCAAGTGTGCATATCTGGGGCGTTTATGGGCATCGTTGATTTTTCGGAGGAAAACTAAGCTGCGTGCATTTATGGCGTCTTAAAATGGAGGCGTATCAGTGAATTACAGCATCAAGAGTCAAAGGACAGGGCCATGCGGCCATTCTTTGCTTGATGCACGATAGTTATCAACAAGCTTTAGTGCAAAGTTGAATGCAGACAAATCACAAACTTAAACACAATGTGCCATGTCTGTCTATTGTCTAAGTTTGAGTCTATAACTTTTCTTCTTTCATCCTGCAAAACCTCTATATTCTACCCATCGCTAGCCTTTGACTCCATGCTTCCCTCCAAAATGCAAACATAAGCTCTCATACTGTAAGCAGTTTCTTGCACAAAGGAACATCACCATTAGTAACCTCCTTCACAAACTCAGGGTCAGGATCAAAGAGCATAACATGGAAGTGTTCCACGGCATGAACACTCTTCAAAGATTTCCAGTTCTTAAACCAGATCACCTATTGCACAACCAATTAGCTATTCCCCTTTTCTCACATCCACTTTTCACTTCAATCACAACTACACTTTGTATCAAAGAACAACATAAATAAAATAAGATAAGATAAATTAAAAACACTCACATTCTCACCTCCCACCCTCCTCCCAAACACCTTCTCCACCCATTCTTCCACCTCCCGCCTCGCCTCCGCCGTCAAATCCCCATCCGGCCCCTCCACCAACGCAAACTTAGTCCAAACAACCAAATGCACAATCCGCCCATCAATCCCATACGGCCAATCATTCCACAACACCTTCCAATCGCTCTCTTCCTCAAACAGCCCTCTCCCCTTGGCCTCCCTCTCTCCTTCTCCCCACTGCAGCCGTTCTTCTAGTATAAACTTCATCACGGATCCGTGTTTTTGCTTCAGGGTGTACATGAAGGCTAGATAGCGGCGCAGGTCAGATGGCAGCCGTTGGAAGGCGTCGAGGCGGTTGGAGGCGCTGATTGAGCGGACGGTGGGCCAGGAGAGGGGAAGGTAGAAGGCGTCTGGGGTGCTGATTATGGAGAGGTCTTTGGGAGAGAGGTTTTGCAGGTAGGGGGGGCAGTGGGGGGTGCGGTCTTGGGAAGGGATGTTGATTTGCCAGTAGGGGAGGGGGGTCGTGCTGCCCATTGTAAGGTAATAGAGGTTGATATGGCCGGGTAATTGAGGTTGGATGATGGCAATTTGTGGTGTGGGATGGGATTTGTTGGTTGGGGATCAGGCTGTATGTGAAAGGAGGGTCAGCCTTGTGTGTATGGAGCGTTTAGCCGTTCGTTTAATTTATTGTGCATTTATTTTCTCTTCCCCTTTTTCTTCAGTTCTCCTGAGTTATGAAAATAATGTATCCTGGATAGCTTCAATCTTCACCGCAGTAAAGACTCGGAGAGTGAGGCTTGGATTGGATGCGAAAGCGAAGACCGTTACCTATCAACCTTAAGTCCAAGCAAACCGCCTCAACCCATCTCATCTCAAGATCGTCTCCAGGTCTCGCCCCTGAACCCAGCTCGGCTCTCTGTCCTTTTCTACGCGCGTTCACATCCACTCGTACTTCTATTCCTCCCATTGGCCCTCTTCTGCTCCACCGCAATCTCCCGCTCCAACCACATGCAAAAGTGGCAGCAGAGAAAAACAAGCTTCATTCCTGGGCTCTAATCTCGGCAATGGCGTTGGCGTTTCGGCATGGCTCGTCCCTGCTCCAGATCGGAACGATTGGATGCACGCTTGCGAGGAAGGGGGGAAGAGTCTGGATCTTGCTTGCATGCAGGTCCGTTTGCGTCTCCACTCGAATATCCAGTTTCTTCATCGGCAGGCAGGCAGGCATCGGAGCATTTCCTGTTGGATAGAGTGGAGATGTTGTATTGTTTATATATGTGTTCCCCTTCTTCGTTAATTCGTGTGTTTGTTTGTGTGTTTTGTTTCGAGAGCTGTATGGGATTGATTGATTGATGGGGTAGCTGGCTGTTTTGTTTTCTTGTCTATCCACGCACACACACACACACACACTCACTCACCCACACTCGTTTACATACCCACCATCATCATTCGTTTGACAGTCGCTCTTTCTATCTGTGGTGGTGCGAGATTGATCTAGATTGACAGTCGCCTACCTTCCTCTGTTTCACTTGGCAGAGCATCTATTCGCCAGGATCGCAAGATTCGTGTGTTTGAGTTGGACGACGGCTATTTGGAAGTGTGCTTGCTTGCTTGCTGTCTTTCCTTATTCTCGATTAGGACGCCACGAGGAGGAGAAGAAACTTTTTGGGAGGGTTCGAGGCGATTGAAAGGCACTGGGCTGCAACGAAGGAACGACTTGCAAAGAGCATATTATTCGAACTTCCCTTCGAGGGTTGAGATAGGGGATATTCACTACTTGGATGAGGGACGAGATTTAAGGGTATAAACAACAAGCTGAGAGCTTCGCGAACACACACACACACAAAACCGATCTACGGATACGAACAATCCCAGGAGAAACAAGGAACATACACGAAATGGGAGGCAATCCACGAGCAGGTCGACCGCACGTCGTGCGCCCATCTCCCCTCCAACAAGTATCCCACACCCGACCACTGAGCTCCGCACCACCGACCAGCGGCCTGGTCCGCGATCCGTTGTTCTGGAAGAGATTCAGCGTCGCTGTTCACGCGGCGGAAGTCTGCGACGAAGAGAGCGGGAAGGGAAGTGTTAAGAGCGGGAATACGGTTGAGATTAAGGCTGCTGGGTATGTTCTCCTTTTCCTTGGGGACATCGAGCAGAAGACAGATAGAAGATGAAAGGCTAACAGAAGTATCACCACAGAGACGACTGGCTAGCCCAACAACGAAGAGAAAAGAGACGCTGTCGGGTCCTGTGCGTGAGCATCACCATCATCATCTTGGTGCTGATCGCAGCGGGCGCCTTTTGCGGGTGGTATTTTACGCATCATCATGTTGTTTTATGATGACAGCGCGACGGACGGATTATGGCATGATATGGAAAGAAACGAGAACGAGAATTACGAAAGAAAGAAGAGAGGATAACGAATTTTGACGAACGGACGTATGAAAATGGGATAGAGCCGGACATGCATGCATGCATACATAGAAAGAGGAGAGAGGGAGAGAAGACGAGGCAGTCAGCGGAAGACCTGCTCATTCATCACATAACGGGAATTTTTGTGCATACATACCTACCTAAGGCTACTTTATGTACATCAATCAATCAATATCAAATAACCATCATCCACATCCCTAAAGTAAACCCAGAAATTAAATCTCACGTCACCGTCCTATTCGTCCCTATTCTTCGGATGTTTTCCCAGCCGGCAGCTCACTCCCACGTTTCTTTGTTCGGTGGGAAAGTCTAGCCGAGAAAGATGGGTAGATCCGAAAAAAGAGGTGAGGCGACGCGAGAGAGAAAGAGGCGTTCATTAATCGTTGTGAAGGAGTCCGGATGGAGGGGTTTCCGAGGGGGTGCGATGTGCAACAAAGATTGTTGTTGAGGATTGAGAGGGTTGGTTGGTTGGTTGTTTTTGGATGGGAGTGGGAGGATGGGATGGGAAGGCATGTGGGTTTGAGGGGATCTCGTGATTTTTGGGGAGTTTGTGGGGTGAGAGTATGGAGTGGATGGGTGAATGGTTTGGATGGATGGGATGGATGTTTGAGGATTTGAAGGAGGGTTGTGCTGTTGTGTGGTAGGTAGGTAGGTGAAGTGCTTGGCTTTTTGTCTGGAGTTGTGGTGTTGGGATGATTTGGGGTTGTTACATGAGATGGATTCGACTTTTTTTACATGTTTCGTTGTTTATAATAGCATTTGCTGTTTCATTAATCATTTTGATCTTGTATTATTTTTGATTCTATATGTAGTGCATATTGGGCTTTGTTTTTATTTATTCTTCAAGATGTCCTTTGAAAACGCCCAAGACGGATTTCCTGTTTATTGCTCTGGAAGTACTGCATCTTCATCCCATCTTTATTTCTAAGTTTGATGTACATGATATCCGCTCCAAGTCCTAGCAATATAGATACTTTAGCGATTGTGCAATGCTTCAAGCAGAATGCTGTGAATCTCTTCTTTTCACTCTAGAGAAATCGTTAGCCCTCGCTCTAGTCTTCTAAATCTCTCCAGGCAAATAACTACAAGATAGAGTATCCCAGCATCTCACGGACCATTGCGGTATTGGAAGCAAGTGGATTTGGAGTTTAAATGAAGTGTAAGTTAAAATACTAAGAGAAGTCTGCTATCTTGAGAAGTGGGGATCTCACACATACCTCAACAGACGAGAAGCTACTTTCGCTTTCCACTGCGTGCTTCGTCAAAGCGTTAGAACAGAATAAATAGGAGTACTTTAATCAAGAAGGAGAGTCTTTGCTTCCAAGATACTTCTAGTCCTAACTCTTTTGCTTTAATATACTTAACCCAAAAGAAACACCCGCGGTGCGGTTCCATTGCTCCAACTTCCACATCCAGCTTAGACAAGAAAGCTCATCGGGATATCTGGCTTTCATCACAATGCCATATTTTCCGAACCTCCTATTTGAGAACTTCCCCAAGAGAGCGCTTCCATCTATGAAAAATAGAAAATGAAACTGGCCGATCTTCCAATTCTATTCATCGGGGAGAGGAAAGTTGAATGAATCAACTAAGATCCAGTCTCTCCTCACCTCTCTCAAACATCCGTCCAATCACATCGCAGAAAGAAACAAGATCAACAATTGGCCCAGTTCCTCATTATGATTTTCTGAATCTGAAACCCATCTGACAACCAACCAAGAAAGCTGTACCTCCCATCTCAAATCCTCGAATCCAAAAAAACCAAATAAAAAAAATCAGTACTAAAACCAAAAGTTCAAAAAAAAGAAAAACACACGACCCCTTCCTCTCCCCATTCCTCAAACTCCCCTCACTTACCCCCAAGATTCCAAAGCACCCAAAAAATTCCAAGAAATCAAAGGGGGCTCTTGGCAGCATAAATACTCCTCCCTCCTTCCTCCATCCGTTCCATCCGTTCGCGTTTGATCCTTCAGCCCTCCCTCGCACCCTCGCACCCTCGCACTAAAGAACCAATAAGCTTTAAGCTTCTTTTTCAAACACGCGAATCGTGAATCCTTCGAGCTTCACGCACGGGGTATGGATTGGATTGGATTGGAGCCTGTTAGTGTGGTCTATGTTTGGGATGGGATGGGATGGTGATGGGGCTGAGGTACCAGCAATGAGGTGAGCTACTGTAGGAGCTTGAGCGTGAGCCTCGCTGTCTCGATGGTGGTGTGCAGGCATTTGTAGCTTCATTCGTTTCATTGTTGTGAGATTTTGTTCACTCATTCATCATTTTTTCACTCATTGTACTGTTTGTTCTCCCTACCTTTTCCCTCTCAATCTTTATCCGGGTCGACTGGACCCCTAAACTCTCCCCACAATGAAACTCGACCAGCTCTTCCTAATCCTAATCCTCCACACCCTCACCCTCTCCGTTTCCGTCTCCTGTTCCCACATCCCCGCGCTACGTACAAACACCTACCACCCTCCCCTCCTGCGCGCAAGAGCAACAACAGCAACGACAATCACATCCGCAACGCCCCTCCAAACCGCGCTCTGCGGCTGGCTCGGCGGCGACCCGGGACAACCGTGGACCTGTGCCGTGGACGGCGAGTGCGTGATCGCGACGGCGAAAGCGACGAATGCTGTTGGGTGCTGTGTTTCGGGACGGTGCGCGAGTTTTAGGACGAGTTGCGTGCCCGCGACGGCGGTGTGTAATAGTGCTTGTTCGAGTAATAAGGAGAATTTGATTTGGTATGCAGATCTCTCTTTTTTACATAAAATGAAATGAATGATGGGAGGAAAGCTGATAGGGGAGAAATAGTTCAAATGATGCGCCGCTGTGTGCGACGTTTACTTATCCGGGGGATTATACTGAGTTGCGATGTGTGAGCTCTGCGCCGCCGACGCTGCAGGTGGCGTTTACGTTCTCTGGGTTCACGACGCCGTTGCCGTTGCCGAGGATGTTGAGTACCATGACGAGTTGTGATAGCACGGGGCGTTGTATACCGGATTTGACTATTGAGACGCAGACTCCTTCGTCTTCAAAAGTTGTTGGTTGCTCTGAGATAGAAATGAGTGAGAGAAATGCTAATTGAGAAAAATAGACGAGTACAACGCCCAAAACAGGTACCACGAAAACATCAAGCTCACCAGGATCAACTTCTACATCTGGAGCTCCGGCGACCAGTTCCTCAGATACAGGTGCCATCGTTGGAGGCGTGGTTGGTGGGGTCGCTGGAGTAGCTTTGATTGGAGGAGGACTGTTCCTTTATTATTGGCGAAAAAAGAGATCGCAACGGAATGCAGTGATGGCAGCGGGATCAGGAGCAGGAGTACAGAGTCCATATCATTCTCCTCAATCAGGGAATGCTCAGCCGGCCGAGAGACAATCTCATCACCCGCATGCGAACGGGGAACAAGAGGTGTATGGAGGTGTGATGAAAGCGGAGTTACCGACGCAGTTTCATGAGGGTGGTGGGGGAATGGGGACGGAAGCCGTCAAGGTGGACGAGGTTCCAGGGCCGAGAGAAGCGTGGGAGATGGACGGAGTGGTGAGGCAAGACACGCCGTTGATGGAGTTGGAAGCTCATGAAATGGCTGATAGGCGGCCGAGATGAGGTTTGGAATTTCGTTTGCAAAGAATGGAGTTTAGGATGAGCTTCGGAGCATAGCGTGCATTGATAGATGGGAACTAGACTCTGAAGAATATATACCAGAGTTTTGATCAAAGTTGGAATCGAAGCGAGGACAATCTGCTTCCACGGAGGTTTCTAACTTCTCTGGTGATCCCGCATGCAGATATCAACTCTGTCCCGAGAAAAGAAGGAAAAGTGCTTCTTGATCAACAACACGTGTCCGAGGAAATGAGATCGTCAAAGAGTTGCTCCTTGTTGGAATAGAGCTAAAGCTGATGTTACTCAACGATGGATAACTCCGGTTATCCCTCTCGATATCTGAAGTCTGATACCCATTTCAGAAGATCTTCAAGATCCTCGATGGAGTGACACAAGGTGGAGGACATGCTTATGACTGCATACTTCTCAAATGAGATCTTCGAGATCTTCGAGTGAAACAAGGGTCCAAGAAGCTGAGGAATAGAAGAGCCTCGGAATTTGCGGTGTTCAGATCACTATGATTAGGTGAGATGACAGCGGCTTCAGTTTAGGTAATAGCTGAAAGTATTTATTCCGATTATGCGTGCGCTTTTTTCTTGGAAAGCCGTGAAATGCTCGATGCAGAGAGTCGGAATTTGGAAAGAAATGCTCGTGTTCAAACAGAGGTACAAATTAGAATGCTCTTTACAATTCCTCCGTCTTATCCGGAACTAAATTAAAAAGCTATTGTTCCACAACATGCATGTTTTCTTTTGATGTAGATGAGTGATTTAGCCTTGATTTATAATTGGTATTCGCATATGGACTAGGTTCCGAAGCCAAATGAGACATTTAAAAATGTTGATTACTCTGGTAGATCTTCTCCGGAAAGTCTACGGAATCTATGGGGTTGGCGTCTGCTGGCAGTGACTTTCTGCTCCATGAAAACAAGAACATTCATTTTGCAGATTGCCACAGACTGAAATTGCATGAGTAACAAAAAGCAACACGGCAAACGAGACATCAACACTGCTTTGTTAAGCGGATCCAAGCTCGAGACATACGAAAAACGTTGATCCCGCTCTTTTGAGCAAGTAAGACATAAACAGAGATACCAATGATGATTGCTTGTTTTCGACACGGAGAGTGAAGTTTAGTATTTGCACTTGCAAAACCCTTATTTAGGGATTTTTACGCGAGGATGAAGAGATCTGGTAGTGTGCTGCAGGTTTGAACACGTCTTCTGGAGTCATGATCTGAGGCTTGCAGACCGCTGTCCTCTACTTTCGTGTTCCATATTTCGTCAGTCGCAAGAAGTACCAACCTTGTCTCCTTCATGCTGTGTCACCGTCTCAGTCGTCGCCACGTGCTCCGCAACCAACTTCCCCAGATCGCGGATTCAACCCAAATGCCACAGAAGCTTCCCAATGCTTTCCATCGTTCCACCGTCTCAGATAGAGCCAGTCACGTGTGACGTTCCGTTGCGCAATTGTCGATCGGGTTCGCGGAGAATAGGGGAGATGGGAAGAAAGTAGGAGTTCACCGCTGTTTCCAACACACGGCTCGTTGCTTCTTCCTCATTGCTTTTTGGGACTGTCGTATATGATATAATAACGAGTTGGTGTATGGGGACTGAACGACTCAGCGGAAGAAGCACAGAAACGGACAGCTGCAGCTGTACGACCTTCCTTGAAACGGCTGTCTGCTTCTTCGCACTCCCCGAAGCTCAGGCTTCTCTTGCCTTGCGGGGATGAAAGAAGTGGCTGTCACTTTCGGCCCAAGCTCCACCCGTGCTTGGGAGGGCGTGCTGGCTGCTTGTTTGGTTGCATTACTTGCTTTTTGACGTTGTTGCTTCATCTTCGTCCAAGCACGGCCGGGGTTGAGGATTTGAAATATGAGATATCGAAGAAAAGAATTATGACAGAACCAGAACGACCAGAAGCGGATGGGCTTCAGCCTTCTGCAGCGACCCTTCACAATCAGCTGATGGAGCTGATTGTCTCCCCCACACGAGCACACGAGAACCTCGACAGCCACCCGGAGCAAGCACCTGCCTCTTGGAGGTAGTTTCGACAAGCTGAGGATGCGCGGCGTGAAGAGGCTCGAATCTGAGCAGTCGCGTTGGAAGAGAAGAGGTTGGCCGAAAGGGGAAGTGATGAAATGAGGTGAGCATTTCATTTTGGGAAAGCCCACATTGCAGAAATGAAATAAATTATTTCTCTGTGGTGCAACATGAGGTTTCCCCAATCCCTCGCTCTCAACACGAACATCCGCCTACCCCACGGTCACACACAACTCCACAACACGTTCGTGCCAGCAGAGCGAATAGCTCCGAGAAGGCCCCAGGACACCGGGTGGCCGTCCGAACATCATCTCGCTCGTTTCATTTACGAACAGTGCTTTTGTGCTGCTGGCAGTCGCACACTGGGCTTCTTCGAGGGATCGTGAGGACGACGACCGACGGACAGCAGACGAGCAGACGAGCAGACGAGCAAGCCGATTACCCTTCGCTTCTCCTCCCTTACCTACTCCAGACCCGGCACGGTCATGCAGATTGCTTGTGGCGGCCACTGCAGGTAATTCCTTTTCCGATTCTAGTGCATCCTCAACCCATGAGATCCTGCAAGTGTGTAGGGCACCAAGCTGGCGGTTGGCGATAGGTCCGCTTGATATCAAAGAATCGAGTCAAGAAGTCCCAACCGCCGACTAATCTAGTGTGGTTGCGGAAGGTGTGGAGGGGCGGGAGTGAAGAGTAAGAGTGAGAAGAAGCGGTCGGAGGGAAGAAGAGGGCGACTGAGCCTGGCCTGGTCAAGGAAGAGGAGGAACAATAAACACGAGAACGAGGAGGAGGACAACGAAGAAGAAGCATCAGACTCGTCGGGTAAGTGGCGCTTTCAATAGCTCCGTTTCACTCCCGAAATTCTTCGTCTTGTATTCGTGTTCCTTTTCTTCCTTTTGTCTGTTGTTGGTGGAAGCACGAGTGGAAATTGATTCTCTTTTTCTGTTGGTTCAGGCTCTTCAGGCTACAACAGCCTCTCAACTTTAGTGACGAAAGGGCCTTCCGGCTGCTCCTCGGTTCTGGGTTAGGGGCGATTTATAGGCTTCACTCTACAGTACACTCTACACTATTGGCCGCATATCGAACCATATCGGCTGTTGCTCTCAGCCTTCCGAGTCCCAGCTTCCACTTCCCTTTTTCTACAGATATTTCTCTGTTCAACCACAACCTCTCCTGTCAACAGAGAACCAACGGAGAGACCACCAGAGACAATTGCGCCATCAGGAATATCTACGTACAGCTGCTGACAAAGACAAGTGTGCAGCAAAAGTGCGTGAATATTTGAATGCGGACGGCAACAGTATCGGCCTCTTCACGATCGATTCAGCCACGTTCGCGGGCCCTCCAAGACAGGAATCCCCGACCGCATCCATCCCACGTTGTTTCTGCCCCACCAACGCCGTGTGTGCGTGAATCATTCCGCTGGAGGTCCACCAAAGACACCCAAAAGAAACACCTCCACAACCACAACCTCCCAGGA
This sequence comes from Mollisia scopiformis, assembly GCF_001500285.1. Lineage (NCBI taxonomy): Eukaryota > Fungi > Ascomycota > Leotiomycetes > Helotiales > Mollisiaceae > Mollisia > Mollisia scopiformis. The sequence goes on from NW_017263583.1 coordinate 1,481,631, forward strand.
GTTCCTACCACAAGGACAAGGGCCAGGACAAGAACTAGAACCTCCTCTCCACCACTGCAGGTGTGCTGCATTGCAACCATTACCACTGCCAGCAGGAAACGCCATCTGCAATCTCTCCCACTCTTCCTCATCCCAAGTGACGCTCTACCCACACTTGGCGTCACCTTCAAACCTCTCACCTCCACAGACGCCAAAGAAACCCTCCCAAAGCGAGATTATCCACGCCCAACCTACCCTACGAGTACTCCCGACCTAGCATCGGCGGGCACAACACATAATCAACAGCTCGAATCGGCTGGCCCAGTCCCTCGTTCGTGCCGGAAGCCGTATCGTACGCCCTCACACTCGATTAGATAGACTCCTCGTTCATCCGAGCTACACCGACCCATATCTATTCGATACAGCTGTCGCACCCTCCTCAATAACTCAGCGCTACACAACACATCAGACCAAACTCACATGGGCCTTGGACTACGCAGAGGAGACCACGAGTAGTTCTGAGTGCAATGCTACCGAATCCGTTGACTCCTCCCAACGAACATTCTGCCGAGGCAATAGCTGTCGAGGGAGTAGGACATCCAGGAACGAATGAACCCGTCACACAACCCTCTGTTGCCACTCCAGTTAGCAATGTCAATATGGGTCTCGACGAACAAGACGACTTGTCCAATGTTGGTAGGCCAGACGAGATCATGACGGACGAGGACAAGGACGAGGAGATGTCAGAGGGCGAGGGCGGCGGCGCACCGTTGACCATGACCGTGTCGCATGCAGAGGCTCTCAATGCTGAGTTGGACATGCTCGACGCTGAGATTATGGGACCCCAGAACCTCGTGGAGCTTTATCTGGACCAGCACTTCCATCAGTTAGGAGACCCGTACCCGGATCCATTCCAAGAACCGGACTATTACTCGAACGGCCCAATGGATCAAGAAGAGCCGCCCCACGATATCTACATGCATGGAACAGGAAGTCTAGTGAACCTCCCATCAGCAATGTCGCAAGTCTCTCTACACTTGCAACATCTCCAGGAGGAACAAGAGCATGCAGAATCCGCAGATGCAGAGGAGGATCCACATATGGCCCCCATGAACAATCATAGTACTCCCTCCATTCTCTTAAACCTCTTCTCAAATTTGAACGTCCCAAATCTCAGTGTTGCGAATGGCCCACAATGGGACTACGTCTCACCATCTGAGCTTAACAATACAAATACATTGCCAGGCTCAGCAGGGTTGTCACAACCACTCCCACCGCACCTGTGGCCAACTGGAGGATCGACACCCTCGCCTGCTTTGGATGTTGTGGTGCCCGTACCCTCTCAGAACCCTTCATTTCCTGTTTCTGCTGAGCCTCCTGTTGTTGTTGCGGATGACGCTTCTGATGCTGACCAAAATGAAGTGGACGAGCCATTCAATCTTAGCCTAAGAGACTGCCTCTACACTTGGGGAGCGCAAACTCTGGCCAACGAAGACTCGAAAAAGCAACCTAGAGGTCCTTACCTATGGGCACTATTTAGACAAGGAAATGAAAAGCCTAAGATCATGCAACGTATTGACCTCAATGGCGAAGATTGCGATATGCAGAGAATCAACTGGACGGAATTGGGAGTATCTAGATTGGAGGCCACAGTGTACCGAAAGGAGACGTACAAGAATTACCAAAATCTTCGACCTCATCAAAATTCTCCATGGCATGTGAGTAATTTTGTTCTGAATTTTGGCCATGTCATGATACTGATATCACAAGCCTCGTCTTAACGGAGCACGCCCTCACGACGATCAGAATTTCTTCCGATTTAGGCGGATGGATTTCGACCATAACGTCAACCTATCCCATTTTCAATTACGGAACCTTATGGCCTGTGCCTCACGAGATCACGTATTCTATGCTGGCAGATCGAAGATTATGCAATGGAATCCCAGAAGTGGCACACTTTCAGGACGACCTCGCGTGGCTATGGATCTGACTGACCCCATCGTGCAGCCATTCCATTCCAACCATCAAGGAATCCAGATATCTACTCTGACCGTAGGGCATGATATCCTTGTTGCTGGAGGCTTCAATGGCGAGTACGGCTTGGTCAACTTGCGGTCGCCAAAGGGAGCCAAGCACAGTGAAGGTCTCATCACAGATCACATGAACGCCATCACGAACCACATTCAGGTACACTTGTCCCGAAGTTCGTCATTACCTCTAGCTGCATTTGCATCAAACGATATGGGTATGAGAATCCTTGATGTCAATACCAACAAGTTCGTCGCAGAACACAAGTACGAGCACGCGATCAACTGCACAGCCATGTCACCAGATCAACGTCTCCGAGTCCTTGTAGGAGATACCCGACAAGTTATGATCTGCAATGCAGAGACTGGAGAAATTCTGCAGAATTTGGACGGACATCGTGACTTTGGCTTCGCTTGCGACTGGGCAGACGATGGTTGGACTGTTGCCACGGGAAATCAAGATAAGCAAGTCAAGATCTGGGATGCCCGCAAATGGACTTCAAGTTCCGGCCTGGCTCAACCTCTCGTCACCATTGCTGCTGAAATGGCGGGCGTGAGAAAGCTCAAGTTCTCGCCACTAGGATCTGGTAAGCGAGTTCTACTTGCAGCTGAACCTGCAGACATCATCAGTGTAATTGATGCCGACACCTTTACGAGCAAGCAAGTACTTAAGTTCTTTGGGGAGATTGGAGGTGTGGACTTTACGAACGGTGGCCGCGACATATTTGTGGCTAATTGCGACAACATGAGAGGCGGAATTATGGAATTCGAAAGATGCGATGCTGCCGGCATGGATCTCTGGAATATGGACGAGGAACTTTCCGGACAGAAGGAAAGAAGATGCCTCAGACCCAGAGACGGTTATGACTGGGTTTCGGATGATGAAGTGGTTGAGCATCCTAAAGCTCAAGGAACATGGCAACAACGTACAAGACTTGCTGCATCATCTGGATCCTCACTGCAATACTTCTGAAGACTTGGTAGATATTGTACAGCACCGTCTACTTTGATCTTGGCATCTGGTACGGAGTTCTGCATTTACACATTAACACGATACATACCTTCTCTCGGCGACATTATGGTTGGATTGGACGGAAACCACATGGAACCTAGCATCGGTTCCTGTTGACTCGGGAGGACCTTACCAACCGTCAGAGCCTCTCCACTCCTTCCTCTCGTTATTTCTTCTTGTTTGATACATGTGGCATTGTGAGCATTTTCTTCGGCGTTAAAACTCATTTGATTTCTTTCATGGGCTGCGGGGAACAATATCACCGAGCCACTCACTACTGCATGCTGGAGGGAACATGGGATCGCATCGGGATGGATCAGTTGCATTGATATTTAGCGTTGGCGTTTCATGGCATATTTTTTCTCTTCATCTTCTTCTCGGGTGGTGGATATGGAAGCCAACAAAACTACCTATCTTTCTTTTCTTGTGAAGTGGGTGGTGGATTGACATGCCGTGGTGGTGGGTGTGGTACAAAGTCATTTTAGATGAATAAAAAGTCTTCATTCTATGGAGGCCTCACTCGGGCGGAGTTGTGACAATAAAGTGAAAGTGTGGAATCGGGTGAGTTCTTTTCCACTCCATTTTCTCTGTTCTCTTGTCGTACATTGATAGGGAATACCCCAAGACTCGAACTGTAGCAAGTGCTTCTCTGTTTATATCGGGAAATTGAATTGTTCGTCCCTTTTTCCTTCTCTCACTTATTCGAAAGTAAGATCGTTGTTTCACGACTTACGTCCCGTCTTATCTTTCTATGGCATGCCACTAGTTCACTTCTTAGGTACAAGTCCCAGAAAAAAGAAGAGAGAAAGAGGTGATCGACCAAAAGGTTAATAAACACTATAAGTTACAATAAGGTACGTACATGCAACCCACCACCTCCCTCCATCCATCATCCGACTTAGCTACTCCTCATTCATTCACTTACATGCTCAAACAGATCAGACTATTTCCACCGTCCACAGTCCTATGCATATGATTTAATTCGACAAAAGAAACCCCATCCCGTCCCTCCTTTCCACATCTTCAGAAAGATTCAAGCAATTCACCCAAAAAGCTGAATAGCCCCCCAACTCTGCTCACACCCAAACGCGCCCGGCTCCTTCCAATAATCATCCGTATAACTAAACATGACGCTCTTCCCGCCCGCGCTCTCGGTGATACTCTTCACGGCCGCCGCCTGCTCGCTCGTCCCCGGACACGCGGCGCCGTTACACTCCGTCCCGAAAGAAGGCCATCCCGTCTCGAGGTTCACGCCGTATTTGCCCGGGCACAGCGCGTCCACGATCGCGAGCTGCGACGCGACGAAGGGGCCGGCGTCCGCGGCGCTGATGTCGCCGTTGAAGAACGGGTGGATGTTGCAGCCGACGACGTCGACGACGGCGCAGAGGGCCGAGGTGTTTTCTTGCCAGATGTTCAGGGGCTCGGTGGTTGTGCAGGGGCCGCTGTAGCCTGCGGACGAGAAGGTCGATTTGCAGCTCGATATAAATCCCGCGAGTTCGGACGCCGTGCAGTAGCCTGAGAATACGGCTTCGTTGCCGATGACGATTAACTCGACGAGGTCCCATTGGCCCCAGGAGACAATGTCCGTTACTTGGTCAGCAGCGCCCGAGATACCGGTGTCGGAGATGAAGATGCCCAGGATCATCTTGAGGCCGTGGGCGGAGCAGGCGGCGCCGATGTTGGTTAGCCCCGAGCAGTCGGTGCTGTAGACGCGGACCGAGAGGAAGCCTTTCGAGGCGATGATCGATATATCGGCCATTACGTCCGAGGCGGCTTTGCAGGCGCCGCTGTTTTGGTACGGAGAGTAGGTTATGGCCCACTGGTTGCCGGAGGATCCTAACTCGCCTCCCGAGGAGCCGGAGCCGGGGGAAGACGATTTGGTGGGTGTAGAGACTGCGGCCGCGGATGTGGTGCTCGCGGGCACGGGGGCGTAGGTTGTGGATGCTAGCACGGGGGAGGAGGTCGTGTAGGGGCAGAAGATCACGTAGTCTGTTTCCGTGATGGTGGTGACGACTTCGGGCTGTGTGTACGTGCCCGGTGCGTAGGAGGCCGGCGTGGGGTATACCCAGAAGGTCTCGGTTGAGCAGGTTGTTGTCAGAGGGGCGATGGTGTATGTACCTGCTGAGGGGCACACATAGGTAGTGGTCAGGATGGTGCTGGTTACTACGCCGGAAGACGTCCCGGTTGAGGCGTACGGGCAAGTGACTGTGGTGGATTCCGTGACGGTCGTGGTGTATCCGCCGGCAGTGTGGGTTCCAGATGGGATGGAGGTACCGGTGGCTGCGCAGACGGTGGTTGATTCTGTGATTGTGACGGTCGTTGCTGGGATCGTGTAGACGCCTGGGGTGGGGCACGTGGTTGCCAATGGAGTGGGGACCGTTGCTGGTGGGCAGGTGGTCGAAGATGGAGCTGGTGTGGACGTCGGGATGATGATTGACGTGGTGGAGTTGACTGAAGTTGGGGGAGGGGCCATGGAAGAGTAGGTTGGTGTTGAGGATGGGAAGATAACTAGATGTGTGAGGATCGAGATATCAGACTTTCAAGTGCGGATAGATACGTACGAGTTCCTTCTCCGGTGATGGTGGTGTAGATAGTCGTACATCCACAAGTGGGCTCAGCAGCCGCCCCGGTGGTCAACAACAGACCTCTCTCCAAATGAAAAGCTTCATGAGCATGACGGCGAGCAGCATGGCCTGCCGAAGCAGTGGTTGCCATCGCCGCAGCGACAGCAAGAATCCCGGCCTTCATCTTCTTGAAACTTGCAATTATTCGTAGTAGAACGTAAATAAAACTGGTCGATCGATTTTTGGTATTATGGGAGTCGTGAGGACGTAAGAGTAACGAGTGCCCGCTGAAAGAGTGAAGCGGTGGTTTTGGGTTTGGGAGTGAACGAGATGGGAGACTTTGAAGATCACGGCATCAACATTGAGGAAGGGAGGAAGGGAGCAAGAGAGGAAGGGAGGAAGAGAGGAAGAGAGAAGAAGAAGAAAGGAAAGAGATGTGGATGGGATGTGGAGAAGTGTAAGTAAGTGTGAATTGGGTTGGGCTGCTTGGCGTCTCTCCATTCGGGTGGTACGGGTACGGGGCTAGATTCGATGAGAAGAGGCAGTTGGTGATGTCCATCCTCCTCTTCCTCCTCCTTCTCAGCCAGTCAGGAGCAGCAACACCAGGGCCCTTGAAAACTCCCCGCTTCTCACCACAGCGAGCGTCGCCCCCCGAGAGCAGAGAGGGACAGAGAGAGAAAATGCGGATTTGTTAGGTGGCGCTTGCACCAGACTGTCATCTTGGGAAGTGTGAAGGCTAGCCCACAACAGCTACTCACCATCACCTGGCCTGCGTTGCCGCGAGAGAAAAGAGAAAAAGAGGCTGTGTTTGGTTTGGTCTGGTCTCTCTCTCTTCCCCCTATCGCCTAAAAATACAGTACAGGTCAGTCACTCAGTGGCCCATCGCTCGGCCAGTCGGGAGATTTAGCGATATTACAACGGGTTATCATTTGCGGGGGAGCACCGCATGTTGCCCTGACTAGACCCTGTTGGGAGCCGTTCCAGTGTTTAAGCTCAGCCTGCAAATTTCCCTCTCGTGTTCTGGCTCCACCACACGGGAACCAGGAGTGCGATGATGAGGGTTTAGGGTCCTCGTTCAATTTCCTCAAGGGGCCAGTGTGAAGCCATTCACGACTCGCCATCTCGATTGTTCGATGTGGTCATCAGCCGCTGTCAATCTGAGAGAGATCAACTGCTGATGCTGATGCTAGTGCACACTAATCTTACGCATGAACCATCCTCATTGTTTGGACCTCAACGCCTTCCGTTCCTCTCCTTTTTCTTCTTCTTCTTCTTCTTCTTCTTCTTCTTCTTCTTCTTTTTTTCTCGCCTCTTTTACTGCTGCTGCGGTGCTCAGTGGCAGCTGCAGGAACACGGTCCGAAGCTAGGATCGCTGCATGTCTAGCGCCTCATCCAAGCGCAAGAAAGAGAGAGGCTGCTGCTGCTGTGGCTCTGTGAGCTTAATTCCATTTAGGCCATCGAGTCCGACAGAATTTCCCCTTTCCAGCCGCCTAGCGCGCAACGAGAGTAATCTTACCACAAGCGAAATGAGATGTTCGCTTTGGGGATGCCTGCAGCTCACCATCGCCGCCGAGATCCTTGGGGAGGCGGTCGGCCAGCGTGTGTCGTACATAATCTTACAATCTCGTGTTGGCCGGTGAGGAAAAAATTCCGAGGTATGTAGATGGTGAGATTGCGTTTACTCTTGATCGGTTGGCAGTCTCGTGAAAGAAAGGGGAGAGGGAAGAGGATTTCGTGGGGAAGAAATCCTTCTGGAGTATCGTTTGCAATGTCTTTCTTGTTTTGACATGTGTCTTGTCTCGGAGTACTGCAAGTAATCTCAGACATGCAAAAGTAAAGAGAGTCGCCCTGAAACGGGACCGTTCTGTCTGAGGTCCACAAAGACATTTGTTATCCTGCATCATTGTTAGACATTTGCATTTGCATTTGCTCCTCTCCTCTACTCCAAGCCGAACAGTATTCGAAAGAGACTGTCCTCGTTCAAGCTTTCTCTCTAGCTGTCCTGCCTTTCCTAGAGACGGGAAAGTCCCGACCAGACTTAAAGATTTCTTGCTCTCCCTCTCCATACTCTTTCCTCGGAGGTCTCTCCATCAAGCCAAATGTCTCGCGCCCACAACTCCTTATCAAGGAGTTCGAGATATCGCATTGTCTGTCATCGAAGGTCTCAAGAACGGGCAACATTGAGACAAAAGATGTCATCTGGCTTCGATGCGCGCGGCTTCCTGAGACATCTTATATGAGCGGATCTTGATTGTACCTCAGAGATGAGGAAAACGATTAAGTGACGTCAAGTCTGAATGAGTTCCAAGGTAGACATGGAATGTATTGTTTGTTATATGGTATCTCCATTGCTTTAGTTTCAAGTTGCTTAGGATAGGCTTTATGCTGGTATACAGCACATTCCCAATTTTTGGCCGCTGGAGGATCAGATTTTGTCACAAATGATAGGATCTAGATGGTCGATGTCTTCGTTACAAGAAGACATTGAAACAGCAAGGAGAACGTCGTGGTGATAACGCCAATAAGTAGGCCGCAGCAACGCCTTCCAACCTTGCTTCCTACCTTCTATTACATAACTAGACCCCTTTGATGTCCTTTGTTTCGACGTCGATTCATGTCTAGGCAAAGAGCAGATGAATTAATCGCACAAGTATATCTAGATATAAAGCAAGCTGGGTATGGCTTTCAAGTATGCTTCCATAAATGCCATCAAGAGCTTCCCATCGCTTTGTTCAGTGTCTTCATTCGACTTCGATCACGCAGAGTCGAGAATCACTCCTTTCCCCTCTTTGTGTTGTGACCCGATTCTAGCGAGTTGACGATCCGTCTTCTTGAGGTGTGAAAGAGTAGTGCCTCTCTGCATTGGATGCATCGACTTAAACATAGCCTAGAAATGTCATCTTGGCCAGGCGTGTGAATTGCGTTACATCATCAAAGAAGCTTTTCCATTTCAACAGCATGAGTTTTCTGCTGATTTGATCACCTTTTCCCAGAAAGTGGCGCAGAGCGTTTGGCACTGATTGCAAAAGTCGAAATATGAGTTAATATTGTCCCATAGTTTGTGGGGCAATATGAGAGGGCGAAGTCTTAAATGTTATTTGAAATTTGAGGGGTGAAGTGATTAAGAACGATGTCAATTCACTTTTATTTCGAACTTTCGAAGAATCTGCTTTTCCCACTCATAATGTTCAGCAAGCTTTGGAATAATATTATCTTGCTTGTCAATTTTTACGGTATTTTGTTCAGACCGAGAGTAAAAATCCCTTCACAAGTACGAGCTACTCCCAATACAAAAAGTCATTTAAAAGCATTTCTACATACTACTCTTGTGTCTCAGAAAACACAATTTATGCCACAGATAGTTTGCTATACTATACTTGGAATACGCTTACGTGTTGCGGTGCATCTTTGGCGCCCTATCCGCTCTCGGTGTAGGGATACCGTTTCGGGGTACAATACCTGTCCTTGATTACTCCAACAATCACTTTTTTGCTTCTTCAAAGTTCTCCGACTGGTCATCTCTTGATTATTCCACCCTGAGCAGCACACTGCACAGTCATCAATATGCAGGGGCCGTATATCATCTCGCCTCGGCTCATGCCGATCTACGATTGGCTAATTCAAATTGATTTCCGGTCCGCAGTGCTGGGTCGATGTCAATTGGATTCAGCCCCATGGAAGGATCCTCGAAAGATTTTCAGTGTTCTAAATACTTCTATTCTTTACAGAACTCGAGATTCGAATGAAGTCGTTCTATACGATTTCACTATTGATGGCCTGATCACAGGTACCCAAAATGTCCAACTCACCCCACGAGCCCGACGAGAACCACGCCGATATTTCTACGTCTACAGAAGAGCCAAACAAAGAATCAAACTTCCACCCTCCATCGGAGATGGCATCCCCATCTTCACCTCCAGCTCCCACCCCAAAGAAACCTTCGGCTTTCCAACGGACATGGAACACTCTCAACCTAAACCCCACCGTCATAACAATAATGATCAAGCCCGCCATCGCGGCAACGATCTCCATGGCCATCTACCAATCCCATGACGTCGCGAAACATTACCTGAATCTCGGGTATCTGATGATCATCATTTCCATCACTACGGTGCCGATTCTGCCTCGAGGGAAGTTCCTCATGAATTTGGTTATCTCGATGGTATGAGCCTTTATTACCATTTCCTCTCGCAAACGAAAACCTAGATGAACCTTGAACTAACACCTCCCCAGTTCCTAACTCTCTTCGGCATCGGCATGGTAACATTAGGCCAATACTGCGGAATCAAAGCCCGTCAACACACCACTCCCGCAAACGCTCCTCTCGCAATAGCAAACGGATATAATTCTTCCGCCTCAGCAGTAAACGCTATTTTCTTCAGTAGGCCAGCTAGCTACCTTCTCTCCTTCAAACCGAAAAAAAAACTTAACATTCTCCAGTGATCAACATCTTCGCCATCTCAACCCTCCGGGCTGCCCGCCCAGCTTTCTCTATCCCCGCCATCCAGTACACAATCCTAATCTGCGTCGGCTTCGCCTACGGACCCCAAGAACCCACCATTTCAGCCTCGCACCGCTTTATCAAGGAGCTCCTATACGCATTCCTCACCGGCCAGGGTATCTCCGCCGCGGTCTGTCTATTCATCATCCCTGTCTCATCAAGAAAAGTGTTCTTCGCTGAGTCCAAAGGATTTCTAATGAGCTGTAGAAGCCTGCTGAAAAAACAAGTTGATTTTATAAAGGTGCTAAGATTCGAGAAGGTTGACGGAGACCTACATGTAAAGGAGAAGGCGAAAGCGTTAAAGGAAGCTTCAACGGGCATCTTATCTCTAGGCGCGAAATTGAGAGAAGATGTTCTTTTCGCCAAGCGGGAAAGTGCTATGGGACATTTCCGGGAGACGGATATAAGTGAACTTCACGGACTTTTGAGGAGGATCATGATCCCTATTAGTGGGTTAGCGACCATTGTCGAGATTTCCGAGGGTATGCAGGAGGAGATTGGCGAGCAGGGGGTAGGAGAGGGAGAGGACAGGAAGGAGTGGACGGATATGCTTTCTAAGGTGAGGGACACGTTTGAGGGTATGGTTGAGATTTTGGATGAGAGTTTGCTTCATGTTTTGATTTTATTGGGGTTTGTGCCTGCGTCGACGAGGGGAAGTAGTACGCGAGAAGAGGACGTTGAGAAGGGAGCTGGGACTCTTCCGAGAGCTGGGGAAGTGGGATTTGGAGATCATCTTGAGCAACGGATTAAAGAGTTTCGGAGAACGAGGACGGAGGAGCTTAAGCGGTGGGCTGGTGAACGGGGATTAAACTCTGTGTTTCGGAGTGGGGTGAAGGGTGCTCCTCCTTCAGCTGGATCCGAAATTGCCGCAGCGACCTCGAGGGATATTCTCGCTTCGAAGAGGTTACATATCATTATGTTCATGGAGTACCTACTAGTAAGAGATCCCATCCTCTCCATCCCTCCCTTCCCGGTCCGCTTTTCTCCCCTTTGAACCAGTGACTGACACAAACCCAGTGGTCAACCTCCCTCTCAATCCTCTCCCTAGTCCTCTTCTCCGAGCAAAAATCTACTTCCAAAACCACCCACCTCATCCTCCCCAAACTCCGCACCCTCAAAAAATGGCTATTCGGCCTCCTCTCCGGAGACCCCTCTTCCTCCTCCAACCTCACGGACCCGGACCCTCTTACCATCTCCTCCGAAATCTATCTCGGCTCCTCCTTCTCTCCTCCAAAGGACCCAGAACATCTCCCGCCAAAGAACAGGCTCCAGAAATGCGGCAATGGACTGAGAGCTGCCCCGAGATGGCTGCGCAGCGAGGCGGTCGGGTTCGGGGTCAGGGTTACGGTGGCTGTTATGTCGGTTATGATACTGGCTTTTTTGAGGCAGACGCATGGGTTTTTTATAGAGCAGAGGGGGGTGTGGTGTTGTGTCATGGTTGTTATTGGGAGTCAGTAACACTTTTCCTCTATTCCCCTATTGTCCTTGGACGTCCGCTATATTTAGGTTCTCGAATAACTTTCATCCCTCTGTCGAACATTCAGAGTCTTTTATAAAAGCAAGTACTAATTGCTGTACGTCGTTGCAGTGTCCCCCACGTCCGGCTCCGCCGTCTTCTCCCTCCTCGGTAACCTCACCTTCACGCTCTTCGGCATGGTCGGCGCGTATATAAACTGGTACATCGTGGACCAGAAGACCGCTGGCGTGATCGTCGTCTTCTTCTTCTTCATGATGTTTTATTTTTATTTTTGTGCTAGGTTTCCAAGGTTTCTGGTTGCGATTGTGGCTGGGGCTTTGACGCATGTTTTGGTTGTTGGTGAGTCTTGACTTAGAGAGGGGTTGGGATATGAGAAAGGAAGGTTGATGAGATATTGTTATAGGATACGAACTCCAAGTCCGCGTCATAGGCGTCGAGCAAGCTACAGCGACAGGACAACTCTACTACCCGCTCTACAAACTAGCCCCCTACCGCCTCCTGAACGTCGGAGCCGGCGTCCTAGTCGCTTACATATGTAAGTACCCCTTTTCTTCTCGCTTCCCTTTACACACCCCACATTTACTCTCCCCACCCAACTTCCATCCCTCTATCAAAGCTCCAGCTCTCATTCCTATATAAAAGCCTTACTTACCCTCTCTCTCTCTCCCAAGTCACAATCTTCCCCGTCCCCATAACAGAAGCATCCACCCTCCGCCGCGACCTGGGCCTCTCTTTCTTCCTGCTCTCGAAATACCTCTCCGCCGTAACCGCAACCGTCGACCTCCGCCTCTCAAACCGCGGCGACTCCCAAGACAAAAAATCCCCCGCCAGGAGATTAGAGAAGATGCGGCACAAGGTATTGGAGAAACAACTCCATTTACTAGGCAGTATGAGGACGAACCTCGCTTTCTTGCCCTGGGATTTACGGCTCGGGGGCGAGTTTCCCGTGGCGCTGTATAGGGAGGTTGTTGATGAGGTTCAGAAGTCCGTTTCTTCCTTCTTCCTTTTCCCTTCCCCTATTCTCCCTCATTTCTCCTCTCCTCTGATGATGGCTAAGAAGAGAAAACAGCATAACAAACTACCTAACAATAATATCCTACGCCACAGAATCCTTTCCCTCTTTCCACCTCCCTCCTCCTTCCCCTTCCTCCCCTCAAACTGCCCCAACACCATGGCTAACCCGCTTCTCGCACTTCCGCCGCACGACCACGCCGGAAGCGCACCATCTCACTACCCTCTTGACATTGTTGTCAGCAGCGCTAAGGAACGCGCAGCCGTTGCCGCCGTATCTGGCGCTGGGAGACGTAGGCAGGGTGAGTGACGAATTGATCGATGGGGGAGGGGAGTTGTTGGAGTTGGGACATTTGGATGAGCCTGGGTTTAGGGCGGTTGCTGTTGTGGAGACGGGGCAGAGGTGTGGTGAGTTTGGTGATCTCTTTTTGTTGGTCTTATGGAGGGAAGCTAATGCTGACTTGTTGTGTGTTTGTAGTGGTGCGGAGTGTAGGCAGGTGTGTGGAGAGAGTGAGGGATCTTGTTGGGGAGGTGGATTTTAGTTTTCGTCTCGTTGTTGAGGGGGAGGAGAAGGTGAAGGGTGCTTAATGGAAGTATGTATGTCTGTGTCCCGCGAGAGAAGAAAGAGGGAATGGAAAGTAGTTTTAGGAGAGAGGAGTAAGGAGTTCTATGCTAAAGATTTTATTGTTTGATGCTATTCTACTTCAAGTTGAAAATCCAAACCCAAAAAACGCCATGCATCCATCCTATCCGAACTGAGAAAATCCCTTCCCTTCCCCCCCTCCTCCTCCTATAGCCAGCTACAGTCACCTCCCCTTCCCATGCCTTAAGTAGAATCCCATGTAAATGCCAACCAATCCATCCCATCCCATCCTCATAACCCCCCTTTCTCATGACCCCAACACCTAAGCAAAAACAAAAATCCCCAAAACCCCAACCAACGCCAACGAAACCATCTTCACCTCCCCGAACCCTCTCCCCTCCACACCACTCGTCTCAATCGGGCCCGTAGAATTCCCCTTCGTCCCTGTCGGGCTGGGCGTTACGAGCGAGGTTTGCGTCGTTGTTGATGTGGTGGTGGTGGGTGGCATGGCTGTTTTTTTGCATTAGTCTATACATACAAGAGAGTGGAAGAAGGGAAGGGGGTGGGTGGGGTAGACGTACTGGTAGTAGGCGTAGCGACTCCCGGGATGGTGGTGGTGGTGGTGGTGCTTGTTCCTCCTCCTCCATTCTGGGTGATGAATTAGTTAGTATATTTAATTTTTCAGCGACAAGGGAAAGGAAAAGGAGAAACGCACAACAACATCCGTCACAACACTAGTCATCTCCAGCGGTGCCATCATCGTCGTCGCGTCATCGGCTGGAATCATGGTCGATACGGGCGGGATATCGACCATGATGTTGGAGGAGATGGGCATGAGATCTGGTTCTGGGATTATTGTTAAAGGGAGCGGGGCCGCTGTTGGGTCGTGTTGTTAGTCTGTCTATGTTTTGGATCAGAGGAGTGAGAAGCGACGTACTGGTTGGGTCGGAGGGCGGCAGGATGGCGATGGTGGGGATGTAGGATGGGACGGGGATTATTGAGATGGGTGGGGGTGGTTCTGCTGTTGTGAGGGCGAGGAAGAGGGAGAGGAGGAGGGCGAGTGGTGAGGTGTGCATTTTGAGTGATGCGGTGTTTGTTTGTTTGTGCCTTTAGTGAGTGACTGGACGAGTATAAGATAGAGACAGAGAGACGAAAGCCGACAGATAACGAGTGCTGTCTTTGGATACTGTTCGAAAGAAGAAAACGAGATATCAGAGAAAACGCCAAGATAAGAAGGGCATCGAATTGTGTTTACATAGAAAGGCTGGGTCTCGCCATTTGCTGGTACGGCAGCGCATATCTCGCTACATTCCTGAGAGTGGTCGAGATTCTGAGTGTGGAGTGAGGAATGTAGAATGGCTGGGTTGCTATTTTTGTGTGTGCGGCTTGTTTGGGAGTTCAATAGAATGGAAATGAGGAAACATGATAGATACGAGAACGATATGAGAACATGTTTGGAAAGCGCGAGTGAAAAGTCGATATAACGGGTAGAAATAAGAGGCAAAGTCTTCACTCGGTACAATCCACGATTCTCATCTAAAATACCCACTTAAACAAGAAACGCGATCCGGATGTGCAGGTATGCCTTTATACATTGTTCTGTACAGTTATAGATATCTATGATACAATATTGTACACTTTCGTCAGTCATAGTAGCTCAGAGTATCATTCGGTCGAAGGTGACACCGGATCCGACTGTGGTGATATTGCTTTGAGGGTCGAGGCAAGAGATGCATCTATCTCGGCTACCTCTGCAATGGGGACCTTCCTGACATATTTGAGTATCAGTACCCTCTCATAGACGTCGATACTCTCGATTTCGACCTCGAACGCATCGCCAACGTCCAGTTCTTCTGCCCTCATGCTTTCTGGTATCGGCATGATGCCACCAATACGTAAGTATGGTAGAACGCCTCCTGCTCTTCTCAAAAAAGGATCGACACTTCTGATGTAGAAGAGTAGAGGAGACGCGATTTTACTCTCGCCGAACTTCCAGACTCGGACCAGATATTTCAAGGTCCACTCTCGATTCGCTTTGGCCTCACCCTGTTTGATAAACCTCTCTCGCTCTGCCAAGCGAGGCAACATGGCATCAATTTGAGCTTTGCTATAAGGCAGGAAGTCTTCCTTTGTGTTCCCAACGAGCGAGGTTCCCGTTCGTGCTTCTTCACGCAAAGCGGCCTCAATCTGCCAATGGTTTACCAGATCGCCGAATCGCCGAAGCGGACTCGTGGACTGCATGACCTTGTTTACACCAACACCCAAATGGGGCCCAGGCGTGGTAGAAGGTTGTGTTTTACCTACAAGTCTAAGGTACTGCATGGCATATTCGAGCTTGGGATACCCAGCCTCGTCCATAGATGGCAACACATAGTCGCTGTAGTACTGTAAAGGGTCATCCTTGGAAGGATTGTATGGTGAGATACGGTAGATAACTGGAATTCCTCGAGCATGGCACCATTCCGCCGCTGCCTCTCCAGCTAGCAACATCATGGTAGATACAACCATTGCTCCGCCAGACTGAGTTAGGTCAATTCCTTGGTCGTTGATAGGAGGAATGGAGAGTCGAATGGATGGATCTCCGTGAAAACGAACGCCCCATCCAATGGGCCTAGTCCAAGAGGGACCACCGAAAGAAGTCGATGCATCAACCTGAGTGGTGAAAAATCTCAAAGAGCCCTTCTTTTCCTTGACTGCTTGTTTAGCTAAACTCAGTTTGTGGAGGAGCTTCATGTCTCTCTTCTGTTCGTCCGACAATTCATGCGTTTGCAAAAGTGGCCTGGAAGGCGTGTCTTCAAAAGAGTGTTTACCAATAGTGTAGCGTATTGACCTTACAGGCGGAGCCTCAAATATAGCCTCATGTAAAACAGCTGGAGTCAAATAGGCCACGTTCCTGATCAGCCCCGGGGTCATGTTGATATCTAATATTTCGCCTGCCAAGTTGAGCTTAACGCTGTGCGTTAAGCAGGGCTTATTAGGACCCAGACTGACTTTGCTCTTGACCCAGTCGGGATGAAGCATAGGTACTGTGCGGTCTGGCAGATATACCGACATGGTCAGTGACGAGGCCCATTCGGCCGCGGGACTTTCAGGTTCGAGGTGGGCAGCAGGATCAGCTATGTGAACATGAACCCAAAATTCATCAGGATTATCTGTAGTCTCCACAGAAAAACCATCGTCGATCTCACATGCCGAGACGTCGTCAACACAATAAACTTGAAGATTGCCCCAATCTCTTCGCATTGAGCCCATTTGATCGGAGATGGTGCCATATGTATAAGCCGATGGCTTTATGACTCTCGAGCTGGTGTATGGCAGTCGAAGTTCAAAAGACGCTTGAGTTTCCCATGGTGGTATGATCCCCAATTCCATCAGGCATGTGAACGCAGTAGTTTTGTTCAGAGGAACATTTTGATATCGACCTATAGCACGTAAGATGCCGGATCCTATTCCATTAAAGGGAGAGTGCGTGCTAAAGCTTTTGAGACACGCCCAGGACTCTAGAAAGTATATAAAGTCCCTGTCACGGTCAGTGAATGATGCTACGACCTCTCCGACCCTGATGTTAGATCCTTCAGGGATCTCCTTCTTCGAAGGCCCCAGAACTCCACATTCGGTGAACTCTCGAAGTTTGCGACTAGCATCGATAATTTCTCTAGCTTTCTTGACGAACTTATTAAGATGTTCAGTCGAGGGCAGCTCGAGGAAGCCTCGTCTTCTGCCAATTCGAGCCGTGCGATCTGCTCGAATCTTCTCAGTAATTCGTCTCAAAGCGGTCACCTCGCTCAGTGAGTTGATCTCGTAATCGCTCTCGCCCCGCATAATTTGCTTGAGAGTAGGTCGAAATCCAATATCGTCTTGTAGAATACTGCGGTGTAGGGAATATAGTACGTGGTAGGGAAATTTGCCATCTTCCATCTTGGGTATTGTGTCACTCAAGATTTTGTTGGCGATTTGTTCTAGAGTGGCATAAGTGAACTTGCTCGAGTGTGCAACCAGGCTATGGGCATTGTCCATCTTCGTTGCCGCAGTTTGGTATGCTTGATCAGCTTCTGCCCAAAAAGCTTTCATTTTCTCAACGAGTGGCTTTCCAAAGTTTCTGGGTACTTGTACGAGGTCGAAAGATTGTAGTTTATCCACCATGTCCTCGCTGAGGTCGGCATCTGGGAGCCAGGGCTTGATCGCCTCAAGCTCTTCAGGCTTGACAAAATTGGGGACGAAGAATTTGATGATATCTGCAGTTTTGTGAAGCCAACGACCGCTCATGGTATAGAATTGAGCTTGCTTGGTGAAGTCTTGAATGAAAATTGCCAGTTCTCGACGTTGACCGCCGAGGGATCTGTTGCAAGTTAGATGCATCCGTAGCTACCATAATTGCTCAACGTACAGAACCTCTACCATATCGCCAGGTAGCAAGAAATTACGCCGAAGCCCAACATCAACCATGTCCATTTCATTGGCCCTTATGCTATATCGGTTATGTTCTTCGTCTACTGATTCTTCTGGATCCATATCTATGAAGAATTCGCTACTCTGAGGGCGAATGGCCTGATTGACGATGTTGTTGCCTGACATTCTAGCAACTATATCCGGAAGTTCTGTGTTCACGGATTCTGCGTTTTCAAGTTCCCACTGCTTCAATCTCTCTCGAATATTCGCTTGGTAGAGAGGTGGTTCTTGAGGCAAAGCATTCGCAGATTGGGCTTCAACAGTTGCACGAGCCTATATCAAGAATTAGGCATGAGATTTACATAGGGCTTATAGACATACGGATCGGCCAGCATTGAATTGCCTTTGACCCAATCTGACTCTTGCATCTTCTAAACGCGAAGGACGAGTTGCGTTGCTTGCTTGACGAACAGCAGTATTCGATGTCCATTGTTGAAATTTGGAGAGACATTGCCAGCAGACATACCGCTTCAAGACCCTCTCACGAAGCTTTGATGTAGACGATCGTATCATTATGTGTGCGTCGAGGACACTTTGGAGTGCATGTTCAATTGCACCAAAAAAAATTTATCTCGGGGAGACGCGCAGAAGCGTGACCTGGAAATCAATGATCCGTGCACCGACCCTCCACAAAGTTGTCAAAGCTTTGGATATTATTATTTCTGCTTCGACACTCAAACTTGGTATGTACCCTCGAGTCCCTTCATATCTTCTTCCATGTTTCCAATTCTGTGATGAACAAATTTAGCATGTATTACCTGAATCTGCCAGCTTCTGGTTCGATATGTGGTCTACACCAAGATCTCTGAGTTTCTTTTGCAATCCTCCACTCTTGCACAACGTTACAACTTCACTGGCTG
Organism: Mollisia scopiformis; assembly: GCF_001500285.1. Lineage (NCBI taxonomy): Eukaryota > Fungi > Ascomycota > Leotiomycetes > Helotiales > Mollisiaceae > Mollisia > Mollisia scopiformis. Next base: position 1,500,094 of record NW_017263583.1, read on the forward strand.
ACAGTTCACAAAGTATTTGGTGCTCCAAGACATCAGGATGGGGTCTTCCAAAGCTCCTCCGGGCCATTTCACGATCCTGTACTTCGCATCTGCGAACTCATACACATCGAAAGATTCCGAATTTCTACCCGCTCGTCTTCCTCTCGCAAAATTGTTCGAGACGCTTGATGAGAAATATGGTGGTATGAAGGCAAAGGTGCTGGAAAGTTGTCTCGTCACAATCAATTTGGAATACGTCGATATGCCCGAGAATGGAGAAGATGGAGTCATTATTAATGAAGACGATGAAGTTGCGATTATTCCACCAGTGAGCTCTGGATGAATGATTACAGATTCTACAAGGCAACATCTGGACAACACATTCTGCAGGGCAACGAAGCGCCGGATTGGTACAGCATGAAAAGAGAGCGAGGGCATGGCTCTTGGGTGTATCAACCCTAGAAGAATCAAGTACAAGCAAGGCGACAGATCCATACAATAGGAGGCTGCGCTGGCTTACAACGAAGCCCTCAATCCCCGTCCAACAACGGCCTCCTCTCCCCCTCCTCCTCCTCCCCTTGGACCACCCCTCCATTCGTCCTCACCCTACTCCTCCCCCTCCTAGGCTCAACATCCCTCAACTCAACCCTCCATCTCCAAACCTTCCACCACCCTCTACTTTCCTCATCCGCATTCCACTTCCTAACACAAACCACCACGCCTCCCACAGCTCCAAGAACCAGCATTGTGGAAAGCACCGCTACCACCACAGCCATGACGGTGATAGTAGAGACGTGGCAGCCGAGGGGAGTAGTCCTTAGTTCCCAGCGCTCGTACCACAAGGGACAGATGTCTGAATTGACGAAGGGGGCGAAGAAGGGAGGGTGAGTTGGGTTTGGGATGCAGGTTTGGGACTGTGGGTTTGGTTAGCTCGGGGATATCCCTCATTGGACAGTGGAAAGGCCTTGAAAAAGAGGATATAAAAAGAGCTAGAAATTAAATGAAAAATATAAACCTACACTAGGACACCAACTACACCCAACATCTCCCTCCTCAGACTTCGTACCAAGACAACTCCAACACTCCTGTTTACCCCAGCAAATTCTTAACATATCATCATACGTATCCGTCTGATTCGCCTCTCCTTCCCTTACAACATCTAGTAAACCCTTCCTCGCCATCCACTCTTCATCCCTCTTTTCTTTCACTACATTCCTCCTTGTCACTCCAATTCCATCTCTCCTACAACCTCCCATCCCGTTTCAAAGGTTGATTCTCAATGTCTCTCAATCAGCTGATCACGGACGCCTATCTTGCTTCCACTTCCGCCTGCATCAAATGAAAGCTCCGAGACAAGGGACAGACAGACAGACAGACAGACGCAGTAGTGACAATGCCTCGCATATATGTACAATAAGAAACAATGCCCCGAAAGACGGTGAAGGAGAGGCGGTCTAAGAAGAAGAAATGCCTTCGAGCTTGAGGCTGAAATAAAATGCCGCGCCGCTGAGATCTAGGATCATCGTCACGTGCAGTTTAGTATCATTAAACGGCGAAGGAAAGTTCACGCAAATCACATATACACACAGGACAGACGTGAATCTATGTAAAGACTTCGTATTCACACCCTCTAGACTCAAAAGAATCATTAAAAGAGACTATTACACACCAATGCAGAGACCAGAATGAAGGTCATTCGGCCCTACTGCCAGTGAAATTTGTCCACCAGCGAGTGAAAATGCTAAAGCCATTCAAAGTAGTAAACCCATCGTCGTATAGTTCCGTGAGACCCAGGCGTTATGTGATCCATGCAAAGTAGGTGCAAACAAAGCAGCAAAGCAACGTTGCATTGTCCCAAACAGCAGAACCAGCCAGCCCTTCCGTCCCAGCCATCCATACCATGCCAATACCAAGTCTACGTCTAATGCTCCAACAATCTCAAAGAACCTTGAACCACGACGTTTTCGAGGATAGATCCGGGAGGAATATCAATGGTGCTGCCCTCAGTAGCGACGATGATAACCGTGCCCTTGAGAGTAACGCCTCGGCCGAGGTTGACAGCTCCGGTGATGGTCAAATGATCAAGCTCAATGATCTTGGGGATGCTACCAATACGCTTCTGGAAGTCGGAGACCTTCTTGAAGTCATTTCCAAGCTTGATGAGAGGAGCTGGACCGAAACGGTTAGGGTCAATCGCGAGTTGGCCATGCTTCAATGAGTACAAATCTGACTTGACAAGCATCAAATCGGAGCAGGTCTTAACTGGTAAGAAACGTCTTCGGGGAACATTGACACCGTGTGCGTTCTTGAAGTGGCGAATAGCTGCACCAACAGCAGTCTCAAGTTGGACAATTGAGATATCAGATTCACCCTTCTTATCAGCTGGGACAGACTTGTTGTTGGGAATAATTTCCATCTCAAGCTCATTGTTCTCGACAATACGCTTAACAGCCTTCAAATTCAACCAGATGTTGTTGGTGTTGAAGTACTTGAACTTCTTGATAGACTTAAACTCGTTGGTGTGCTCCTTGGGGACTTGTGCGATTTCAAGGAGACGGACAGAGCCCTCGTAGTCAATAATGGTTCCACCCTTAACATCGGCCTTGGTCTTGTCGGTCAACTCCATGATGTACTCGGCGTCAGTCTCAACCATGTGTTGCAAGATTCGGAGATCAACAACAGCACCCAAGTTGTCAACATTGGAGAGGAAGAGAATCTCAACACCTCGTTCAATGAGTTTGTCAAGGATACCAGAGTTGTACAGAGACTCGAAGACATCTCCGTGGCCGGGTGGATACCAGTCAGAAATGGGGGACTTGAATGACTTTGGTGCTGGGAGAAGCGAATCCTTTAAGATTCTGGGGTATCTTGACTGATTGAAGGTGAGAATGTCGATGTTGTGGCCCTCGTACTTTTTGATGATGTTTGAGGTGTCGACATCAGTGTTGAACGAATTCATCAGAACAAATGGTACATTGACGTCATATGTTCTGTTGAGATACTCGATTTGTCGGACAGAGAGATCGAGGAAGGACATGCCATCACGGACCTCAATGACTGACTTCGGACCAACACAGCCCATGGAGGTACCAAGACCACCATTGAGCTTAAGAACAGCGAGCTTGCTGAGGAAACCAACGGACTCCGAGTTAGCGAGCTCGTTGTAGTCAACGACCTGGCCTTGTGCTGGCGGTGCAATACGGTCCCAATCCCTATGAGTTTTAGCGAATATGCCTATGATGCCCTGATAGATGCTTACAGTGTGTTTCCCTTTGCCTTGTCATTCAGATATCTACGGAAAAGAGCAAAGAAGTTGTCCATCTCAGTCTCGAAAAGCTGCTGGCGTTTAGTGACGTAGATATTCCATGACAAAAGGGTAGCATACCTTCTTCTCGGCTGGGTCCTCAACAGTGTCGGCAAGGTTATTGAGTGCATTTCGCATCTGACTTGCGGCTACAGATGTAGATGTGTTTTCGAAAGCCTTATCAGCACTGATTAGCTGTGCCAATTCTGGAAGATTTGGGTCTATTGGGGGAGGGGTAGAAGGAGCTTCAGGCTGCATGGCGGCGGGTTGAGAAAGGTCCATAGCTTCAGGTGTAAGAGGTGAATCAGGACGTTCCACGTCTGCAGGATCGAAAGGACTGCCGGAGAAAACCACAGGACGCAGGCCAGTAGGATCAATAAGGCCAGAGTTCGCAGACTTCAGAAGAGCAGCTCGTACCGCAGACCGAACTCCGCGTGGAATCCGGAAAGCAGGTTCAACGTCCTCTGGCGCAGCAATATTTCTCTGTAGGAGACCAGCAAGGAATTCAGTAGCAGAGATACCTTGCACAGTAGGATGCAAGTGCGGAAGGATTCTCAGGATCGGATGCAGAGCTTTGAACTCTTCGACTTGAGGTAGAGCGTCGAAATCTCCGACTGTAGGAAATCGGAGCGCAGGGTGCAAGCTAGGATGAATTCTGAGGGACGGATGCAAAGCGGAAAGGTCTGGTAGTTTGGAGGATTGACTTCGAGGTTGTAAACCAGAGCTGACCCGGGGAGTGGAGTCTTCGATTTCAGGAGACTGCCTTCCAGATTGTAGAAGAGAGCTTACCCGAGGAGTGATAGAACCAGAACAACTAGAACGAAGAGAGCTGGCCCGAGGGGTGATAGAACCAGAACGAATGGAAGCTGAAGTAGAACGTGCAGTAAAGAATGAGTCATCAGAGAACGAAAAGAATGAATCGTCGTCGCTGTCTCCTTCTTGAAAGGCAGGATGGTCTCCAATTGGGTCCAGAACGTCGTTGCCAGGTACTTCGTCAATAGCCCGGAATCTTAGGCAGGAGCGCTTGGCTTCCCACTGTTTCTGCAAAGCCAAACTCTCCTGCTCGTCTGGAAGACCGTCTTCATGATCTAGAGGGTGCTTGCGCACTTTGTAGATGCAAACTCCAGGAAGGAACAATGTTGCGTCCATCTTGATCCTGGTGGTACCTTCGAATTTCTTGAAAATTCAAGATCGACCCATTGTTGAAAATCTTTGTGGGCAACATCCTCGTTCTGTTTAGCGGAGCTACTGAATGTCCAAGACGTTATTCGCAGATGCTCGAGGGGTGGGTAGTCGGGACGTTAAAACCTCATCCTTAGCGGAACAAACAAGGACAAATCCAGTGAATTCCAAAACTTGTCCTCGGGAAGGTCCTCGCGCCGAGTTTCTTTCTCTCAAGGTCGCCATGCAGCTCCTGGGCTACAAAAAGAACTGGAACTCACCATGTGTGATTGTGTTTTGCCATGGTGTTTTCTGGCAAATTCGGCCGCATCGCCATTGCTGCTACCCCCCAGGGCAGACTTGGCAGCGCTCTTCAAGTGTGATGGGATTGCAGATGCCATCTTTCAGAATATTCCGATATTTTTGCAGAAGGTTTCGAAGAAAGTGGGATATGAGGTTGAGAAGGATACGAGTTACTTCTTCCTAAAGGGGAGAGCTTGCTGTTAGCCGATACTCGACGATCGCAGCTGGGATTGACGTAATGCAGCAGCAGATTGACAGGTAGAGGAGTCAGTAACATGCAGACAGGGAGGACTCACCAACACAGCAGATGCACTGATGGACAATTGGAACGGAAGAGCAGGCCGCAGAGGCAGGAGCAGCAACAGAAGTTGTTTATGTATCTGCTTCTATTCCTAGCTCATGGAAATTATCATGTCTCGAAGCATCGAAGATGCTGCCGGGCGCCACCCTAGACTTTTTATGGCCGGCCAGCAGGGATGTTTCAATAATTTACATGGACGCCCACCGTATTCCACCAAGCCAAGGAACTTCCGCTACTTTTTCGTCAACCGGCTTCCCAACCCTTACAATGCCATGCCGCCCGTGGCAAATCGCTATCTCTGTCGGCCAATCTTCCGGCGATTGTTGGGGATTGGGCAGTGATCAGAGCATCTTTCACGCACGCACATTGCACATCGGGAGGGAGGCAAGAATTGCTGGGGAGAAGGGAGAATTAGGAGGCAAAGAAAAGCTCTGCACTCCAGCTTTACAACCCGTTCCCCAGATACGGTGTGGTGCAGTAGCAAAACTCCATACGCTCCATTCGTAGGACTAGAGCCAAGGTCCAAGAAGCATCTTCAAATGACGACCAGCATAATAACGACGACAATCCACATTTCCTGACATGGTTCACGAATCTCATGGCCCCTTTTCCTCCAAAAAAGACTCTCGTCCAAGCCAAGACCACGTCGTTGCCAGGAGAAACCCCACCTGTCGTCCGGTCCACCAAAGAACCCAGCCCACCTCTGTCTCGTCTTCTCGAAAAGGGGTTGTTTGACGGGATGCCAAAGTAGTTTGACCCACTGCCAACTCTAATTTCAGACCCGAGACATATCAAGATCTCAAAAAAGCTCCTTCAGCCGCAATTTCTCACGCCCTCGATCAATGCGTTTTATTGTCTTTGGTCCAAGCTCGAGCTATTCGTTTCTTGCCGCTGCCGCTGGATTCTAGCAGACGCTATCAAGCAATAGATAAAATGCTATGTTCCGCATCTTGGGAAAACTTCTTTGGATGTGTTTCCTGCTTGGGACATCGAGGAGATGCCCGAAAGCTTTCTTCAGGCGCCAAAACCATACGCCACATGTTTATCTTGCTTTCATGCAGCTTTTCATGCGCGGTGGGTTCGTAAGCCACCGAGAACCTTGCGTTATGCACGTGGGGGTAAGCTCACTATTCACTGAGATGCAGAACTACAGTAAGGCCTGCCACGGCTGGAGGCCTTAGGGAACTCCCAGCGGAGGGACATCATCATATCAGCCGCTATGTCCCGGAATATCATAGCCATTTCCAATATCTTTGCGGGATGGATGCAAGCCAGCTCTATGGTGGTCATCATTGCATCGTTTGCATGTGCCACAAGTCTCAAGCGAGCGGTGTGAGGTGAGGGTTACATTTTGAACTCAAGGTTTCACAGCGCACTGCATTCATGCCACTATTCACATGCATTCTATTTTCTGCGTTGCGACCCACGTGATATTTCAACACGTGGAATCTCACCGGCTGTGCCACTCTACGCCGCTTCATAGTACGGCACTTGCAGATATCTAAAGCACGAAATCGGTCGATGCATCGAACCAAAATCCGTATCGCGTACCACTGCACTGGAAAATCGAGTCGCTGTCCAATGATTCCCCGCCAAGATGACAGCCACATCTGTGGTACCTCTCAAGATATGGGGCCAACTTCCCCATTTAGTTCAAAGAGAATGCGAGATGCAGCCTTTACCTTTCTGCGGGACAGTACATGTATTAACCCATCCCAAAATTATTCTCCCCTTGCGTCCGTCTCACTTTCGCTTTCTTCAGCTTGTACTTGTTCATGATGGCACAAATCAAACCCAGAAAGCTCTGTTTTGAGGAAAATGCAATTGCTCATGCGCGCGGAAAGATCAATACAGACGAATATCTCGATGGCATGCTCGATCACCTTACTGGTGTTCGTCATGCTCAAGATACACCTCTCAAACGAATTAACGCAGATGGTCTAAGCATGGCCATTCAAAGCTGTCTGTTCGAGCCCAATTTCAAGTATCTAAATGGTATGTTTTTACATTTGCGCCTGTTCTCTCATCAATATACACCACTCTAGTCGGCAGTCTGATCTCACGACATCCACAGACGTTGCCTTGATCAAGCGCCTCCTCGTCTCCTGCTGGAATGACTCTCTCGACATCGAAATCCTCGCCCCAAAAGTCCTCTCCGCCCTCCTGCCTTACCACATTTCCCCCAAAATCCACCTCTCAATGATAACCATTGCCTGCATCCGCCGCGACCTCACACTCCTACGATACTGCTTTACACTTACCGACTCTGATGCCGTTTTCTGGGCAGCAACTACATCTCCTATCTTAGTAGCCGCCACAGCCACCCCAGACCCGATCATCTGGGACGTATTATTGTCATATGGATGGTCGCGGCCCAATGGGCAGTATTGGGACATCTGCGCAGAAGGATTGAAGATTAGAAAGGTAGACAACAATCAAACCCACCAAGATCGATTAGCGAATCTAGCGCTCATTGCTATTAAAGACTCAAGGAGGGTCGAGCTTCTGAATATACTGTTCGACCATGGATTGGTGGTTACAAACTCGCTGTTGAGCAAGGCGGCTGCTAGTGCGGACCCGATGACTATGAAGACTTTGCTGGAGAATTGTGAAGATGATCAGGAGTTGGATACCAGTAAAGCCTTGTTGGTTGCGGCTGAGAGCAATGGGAGGATCATTGAGGTGCTATTAGATGGAGGATTTCACGCTGATTGGAAAGCTGCGAGTAGTCCACCTAGCTCGACTGATCGTCACAAAACAAAAGACGGTAGGGATGAGAAGAAGAAACATGCGAGTGATAAGAAGAGAGATGGAGATAAGCATAACTCAAGCGCAAAGAGGAGAGATGAAGAAAAAAAGAGCTCGAGAGACCAGAAACAAAAGACGGAACACAGGGAACACAAAGAAGGGGCACCGCTTGAAAGCAGAACAGCTCTTCATATTGCTTCAGCGATGGGGAATATGGACGCCGTCAAGACGCTGCTGAAGAAGGGTGCAAGGACGGAGATTAAGGATAGTAACGGGAAGACGGCTGAGAAGCTCGCGGTGGAGAAGGGATGGTTTGAGATTGCGGAATTGTTGAAGATTATTCATGCTGCTAGGAAGAAGTGAGGACCAGGTTGATGATGGAGGACAAGAAGTAAAGGATGGGGGATTTCGATATTTGAGCGGACAATACGGAGCTGGGCTCTAAGATCTATGACTGTTAACATCTTCTGGATAGCTAGTGCAGCGTTGTATTTATGATATCTTTACATTGCTACAAAACTTCTTCAATTTTCTCGAATACTATGATCAAGTGGCAGTATACTCCACTTCCCCACTTGACCAGCACCACACACGTCCACAAACCCAACCGTTCTCAACATACAATTCTTCGACAACCCTCTAATTCGACAGTACACTTCACTCCTCAAGCTTTACCAAGCATCCACAAGCAACAGGTTGAAGCACACCTTCCAAAATCGCGACAGCGACACAAAAACTCAATGAACATAAACTAATCAGCTTCGAATATTTTGTTGCACATCGCAATCACCAACCGCTCCTTCCTTAACAAAGAAATCCTTCAAAGAGAAATTGAGTTTGGCCATCCACCAATTCCAATACGACCAATCAGAGAGCCGCATCAATTTCCTTATGTCCTTTGTTGGAGAAAGCTCGTGAACTGCTACTTGAGAAATATAAAGCAGAAAAACCAAGCACTCGCATCAGCAACTCTTTTGTTGGTTGGACATCGCACTTTGTCCTTCCCTCAATGAAAACGACCTGCATTAGTTGTACAATGCAACTTTCTAATTCTGAGTTCTGATTGGCCAGAACTCTGATTGATAAACCCACTACGCTTCTTACTAACGAGGCGCTATTCTTCTTTAGGAAAAATCAGTTTCTCTTTTTCGTGCGATGTGCAACAAAGACTCGAAACGGCTTAGTATATTTTCACGTGAGTAATTTTATCAACGAAGAAACATCGTTCAGGAAGCAGAAGGAGCATAGGAACTTTAACCCAAAGCTCTATTACATATTGAGAGACTCTCCATCATTCTTTAGCTACCTGGGAGTTTCCTATCTTGTTGATAGGTCACGTGGGGACGGCTCAGGGGTCGGAAGGGCCTCGGTGGCTTTCCAAGCTCCCGATCAAAGGAAGGATGTAAACGCATGGATCACCAGTTCCCCATTGGACTCCTTAGAGCTGCAGCTGCATCGACACAATCCTGAGAGCTAGCAATGTCCAGTAAAGTAAATGCTTAACGGTCAGACTATCGATGATGCTAAAATTTGATTCATCATAAGCTCGCGTGTATGATAATTCGGCGTCATATTAAAGTAAAACAAATCGCGTTGCCCCAGTCACCAAACTCAACTCGAACTTTCTTGTCTGGAATGGATTTCACATTTCTGTTCCTCGCAACCAACCTCTTTCTTGCTGGATCTTGTTACTCCAACCTCTTCGACGTGATACATTGCAAGCATCGAAGTCTTCTAGAAGTTTATGCTTGCCAATAACGCGTTGGACCTATTACCTTAAACGTTGCAATCATCTTGTTTCAGACGCGAAACCCCTGTCCCCTCATATCCCCCCTACGACCGATCCTCTTTCGATCCGACACTCGATTCTGTACTGTATCACGAACTTCCACAGCAACCGTGGCGACTTCAAGAACTGCTTTCGAACTCTTTTGCAGAAAGGCTGCTGCGGGCAGAGTCCATGGTATTCTCCCAGAGCAGGAATTGCTAGCATAATCCTCATTTCGAGCAAACACCGAGCCACCGGGAGGATCGAGTAGGGCATAATCATTTGGAAACACGAAATAGACACAATCATGGCGACGACACCAGAACTCAGAGAGCAGCCCTCATTCCATCGGGAATCTCCCTCGCCATCACGATCCCCGACTCCAGCTCTTGGAGCTTGTCCAGAGCTGTCTCGTTGCGTATCGACTACTTCGACGGGCTCCGTCTTCTCGGGAGACTCCAGTATGGGGCGAGAATCTCTTGGCAGTTCGGTCGGCACATCTGTCTCACGATCATCATCAGCGAGTTATTCTCATCGAGCATCGCTCGGCGGACCTGAGAAGCCTAAACGTCGAGGATATGTTAGACCACAAGGGACGAATTTCGCAGCTTCAGCACAATCTAGAGAAAGTGTGCTCAGCTTAGGCAGCATAGCACATCTACAATATTATTTCGCTAGAACGGGCCTATTGGATGGAAAGGGAGGTCGATTGGCAAAGAAGAAGGACCAACGTGGGACACTAGACTTATCCGCACTGGATACTTCGTTCCTTTCGCCCAAGGTTGTTGGTTCGGATGTCGACTCCTCATATGCCTCAATGGGCAGCAGCCCGGAACTCCATGCACAACTTGGTGGGATGCTGGTGGAAAGCCCTACACAGGAGGAAGGCGACTACTTTAGTGGTGAGGAAGATGAAGACCATCCACACATGCTCCCGCCAACCGTGAGCACTTACAATCACCGAGAGAAGACTATCGAACCGCCACCATCTCTTGATGAGCTCAAGCATGATTTACAGAAGGCCTTGGGAGATGCTGTCAAAGTCCTCGAAGAAGCGAAGCAACGTCCATCATCACAACCATCTTCTCCTTCTCATAACCAGTCATCTGACGGAGAGCCATCGAGTCCGTCATCGGATGAAAACCGAGGATGGTACGAGCTACAAGGCATGCATATTCTCGATATCATGACCCTAGCTATACGTGCCGCCAAGATGTACTACACGGCCCATGATCAACCAGCACGCCTATCAACGATCAAGACAGAGCGAAAGATCAGAGCAGAGCTATTGTCGGTCATGGATGTCCTCAAGCGTATGGCGACGAGGAATTTTGCTTCTGGCATGCGCACCGAGGAACGAGAGACAATGGAAAATTGGGTAGCCGGTGTCTACGAGATGTTGAAGCAGGAAGAGGCTATGGAAGAGGCAGAGAGGAAGCAAAGAGCCAGCTGGTCCTGGCTCGATGAATCCTGGGATGGCAGAGACGTGGAGCGGGAATACGCTTTCATGAAATCTATGGACCCGGATTCCGAGACGCTACCGGAGTTCAAATCCGTGGACGACATCACGGATGAAAAGTTACCTACCTCGTTCTTGGCTGATCTAAGGACTGGATTGAGATTGGTCAAATTGCACAACGCAATAGTCAAGAAGAGCAAGAGGCCGTTTGGCGCTATCGACAAATGGCATACAGAATTTGGGAAGCCATATCGCAGCGCGGAGAATCTACGATACTGGATTAAAGCCGCTGAGCTACGTTGGGAAGTCGTCCTCAAAGTCGATGTCATGGGTGTCGTCAACGGATCCGACAGAACGGCGTGGAAGGGTTTCGAGAATGCCATTTGGCAATGGTGCCGGAAGGTCAGAGAGGAGATCACGGTAGATTTGAAAGTCTGAACAGGGACCTCCCATTAAGAGGCTGAGAGAGTAATGGTTTACGAATATAATGCTTATGTCACAGTATTGCGGGAAAGGAAAGCAGAGCAAGACAAGGAGATGATTAGGCTGCTGGGCTGCGTTGCACTCATCTGTATATATTTTGCACGCTGGCAATTAGGTAGTGGTGGTTTCTTTGGGGGTTTATTCTGTTTCGTTACTATACCCACACTTAGGTTTTCTTTTTGTTCGCTTTAAGGAATTCATTTGTTTTTGACAGCTTTTACCCTTGACATCATATCGCTCAGTGACATGTGAAATGGAAGAAGGAAAGAAGAATGGAAGCGTGAACGGCAGCCATTCCCGGTCAAAAGAACCACGTTGGACATCGTTTCTCTTTGTTGCGGTCCAAAATGAGGGCAACCAGAGCCGAGAGAGCATCTGTAAATAGCACTGTAAACAAAGAAGGTTTTCTGATTGCATCATTCATTGTCTCTTTGTGCCTTGATAGTCCTCGATCCGCACATACTACTTGTTATCTCTCTCATCGGATACCAAACATAGTACCAATACAAGAAACAAACAATATGGCTTCAAGACCAACTATACCACCCAAGCCATGGCTCCACGAAGAAACCAACGCGTTATCGAGCAGAGGGATGGAAGTCAGCGTAGCGCCAGGCCAGACCCCTCCGTCGCCGAACCAGTACCGGGAAATGGGAACAGATAATCGATTCAGGACTTGGAACAGGGTAGCAAATACCATCGCCGCGCAGCAGCAGCGAGAAGCGACGTCGTCGGGCTGGAGCACGAGTGGGTCTTCGCAGGTATCGCCTCGCTCGTCGTATACGCTTGATCAGGGGTTACAACCGCCGCCTGGACCGACGGGGCCGAGATCTCAGTCCTCTTCGCGAAAGGTGCAGCAGTTGACGGGGCTGGATTTGGGGTTCGAGAAGGTGTTTCCGAGGAAGGTGCAGCAGCTGACTGGGGAGACGTTTTTGAGGAAATTTCCTAAGAAGAGTCAGAGTCTAGTTGCGTCGTCTGCTGGCTCGGATAGTGAGGGGAGTGTGTATAGCCAGCCCGAATCTAGTGTAGGCAATACCGAGAGCTGGAGGTCGGTCGATACGGAGAGCTTTGATGGGCAGCGGTCTGATGCGCAGCAGAGGGCTCATACAATTTCTAAGCTGCAGCAGAATGCTTCGCCTAGTGCGGAGGATATCATTACGCTCCAGGAGATTTTGACAGAGCAACAAAGACGGTATGAAGAAGAGTTAGCACTCATGCCTAAAGCACTAGCTATCGGCTCAAGGAAAAAGCGTCTTTCTCTCCTTTCATCCAAACCGTCGATATTGAAAAATGCTCGAGATTCTTTTGAATGGGGAATCAATGAACTGACTGCCCCTCGACTGAAAAAGTCTGAGAAGCCGCAACGGAAAGCTCGCTTCTCGATGTATAGCGGGAATACGACTCCGGAAGAAATGCCTCCAACACCACCGCCAAAGAGCCCTAGACGGAAGAAAAAGAGCTTTGCGACGGGTGAACATCCGTTGAAGAGTCCGTATCCCTTCGCCGGCAAGGAGGAGGATGATACTATCATGAGTCCTTCAGAAAATAGATTCGGGAGCAAGATCTCTGGAGCTATCAAGAGTCTTTCGACGGGTGGGAGGAGAGGATCTTTGACCAACAACAACAATAAGATTGTGATAACGAATAAAGCGAGGAAGAATTCGGGGCCGGATACTCCTGTGGTTGGGAAATCTAGCTTTGTAGAGACGATCAATAGGGGGAATGAGCAGTTGCAGGGGATTATTGAGAAGACGAGGAAGAGCGTGTTGAGGACGGCGGAGGAGAAGAGGAGGGATGAGTTGAAGAAGAAGATTGTTGTTGTGGGGATTGGGGATCAGAGTCCTGGTTCGTATCTCTGAACTCTGGTGTGAGTGAAGAAAAGAGTTGCTGACTATTTGGGGGTTGAAGATGGGAGGGTTTCCGAGTGGTTGTAGGGTATCTTAGCTCGGATCTATTGTAGCATTTGCAGTACTTTTGAATAGAGGCCGATATAGGATTATCAAAACTCCGTGCTGGATTTGAATATTGTAAGGATTGTGACTCGGATATGCGGCTTCCAGCATCATGTCTTCCCAGTTGAGTGATTCTGTACCTGCAGGATTCAGGCTTCCCCACTTCTGATGTTGACCGCTGGTACGGAACCCCTCTTCCATTCTAATTGACTCCTCTAAGCCATCACGAGGTCGTCATGATATTCTTATTCGCCACAAGATAGGATTGAACCATTGAAACAAGAGCTAAGTTGTATGTTGACTTCATTTCATGAAACGTGGTATCGTCAGTGGGTCGTCTCGTCCGCCAGCGCCAAGTGCAGTACCCCACAGCTTATCCCTGTCCACTATGAGACACCCATAGCTCCCTCCCTCTGACCTCCAGCTCCTGCTGACCTGCCACCTTCCTCCACAAAGACCACAACATCTTTCTCCATTCCGCAAGATCAATTACCAACAACACAATTATGGGAGGAGAAACAGTGCATACCGAGAAGAAACAGAGTAGCTATCCTAAGCTATCTCATCGTCCTATCGGACAATGGATTCCGAACATCTACAAGGAACGCATTGCGCAGTTCTATAGTGGGGGACAATATGAAGGGAAGAATCTGCGAGCGTGAGTTGAATGATGCTGAGAATGTGAATGTCTGTTCTGATTGCAGATTCTAGGATGCTCGATGAGGGCGTTGCGTCAGGTACCCCTCATGTCAAGCTCTCAGTATGGGATGCTCCCGACCTCACTCGACCGACATTCAAGGAAGCAATGAAAGGCAAATATAGAACAACATCTGTCGGAGAATCATTTGGTCCATCTTGGTCGACGCATTGGTTCAAAATCCAGCTCACAATCCCAAAAGACCTCACCAAGAAGGAGCTTTTGGAGTTTCACTGGGATGCGAACAACGAGGGTATGGTGTGGTCTGAGGATGGCAACCCGCTACAAGGCCTGACTGGTGGCGGAGAACGAGTCGAGTGGATTATCCCAGACAAGTTCAGAGATGGAAAGGAGCATACATTTTACATCGAGATGGCCTGCAATGGCATGTTTGGAAATGCAAATGGCGACTCCATCCAGCCTCCCGATCCGAACAAATACTTCCGATTGTCCCAGGCGGATATCGTAGCGGTAAATGTTGAGGCGAGGCAATTATGGATCGATATTTGGATCATTGGAGATGCTGCTAGAGAGTTCCCGTCGGATTCGTGGGAACAACATAAGGCTCTGAAAGCCTGCAATGAGATCATTGAGGCTTATGAGGTTGGCAGCCAGGATTCAATTACCAAGGGTCGCAAGATCGCTGCTGAGTATATTGGCAAGAACGTTAGTTCGTCAAAGGTCTACGAGACTGGTACTCAGCCGATTGTATATGGTATTGGACACTGCCATATCGATACTTGCTGGTTGTGGCCATGGGCAGAGACGAAGAGAAAGGTCGCCAGATCTTGGTCGAATCAGTGCAATCTGATGGATCAATATCCTGAGCATCGCTTTGCTGTTTCGCAGGCGCAGCAGTACAAGTGGCTTAAGCAATACTATCCATACGTTTTCGACCGTGTCAAGGAGAAGGTCAAGAAAGGCACTTTCCAGCCTGTGGGAGGGAGTTGGGTCGAGCACGACACCAATATGCCAAGTGGCGAGTCGCTTGTTAGACAATTTGTTTATGGGCAACGATTCTTTGAGAGCAACTTTGGCAAGAGATGTCAAACATTCTGGCTGCCAGACACTTTCGGTTACTCGAGCCAGCTTCCCCAACTTTGCAGATTGGCTGGTATGACGAGATTCTTCACACAGAAGTTGAGCTGGAACAACATCAACAAGTTCCCTCACACCACCTTCAACTGGGTCTCACTTGATGGTAGCCAAGTCATTTGTCATATGGCCCCATCTGAGACTTACACTGCCGAGGCGAACTTCGGCGATGTGAAGCGATCAGTCACTCAACACAAGTCGATGGACCAAGATGAGACATCATTGCTAGTCTTTGGCAAGGGTGATGGCGGTGGAGGACCCACCTGGCAGCACTTGGAGAAGCTTCGACGATGCCGAGGTATGGCTGATACCACTGGCATGTTGCCAAGGGTTCACATGGGCGACTCTGTTGAGGATTTCTTTGACCGACTTGAGAAGAGAGTCGAGGATGGTCTTGACTTTGTTACTTGGTATGGCGAGCTCTACTTTGAGCTCCACAGAGGTACATACACCACTCAAGCCAACAACAAGCGTAACAATAGGAAGTCGGAAATCATGCTCCGCGATATCGAGCTGTTGGCTACGCTGGCGAGTATCAAGTCAGGGTACAAGTATCCTAAGGAGAAGATCGATGATATGTGGGAGGCAACTCTTTTGTGTCAATTCCACGACTGTCTGCCTGGTAGTTCTATTGAGATGTGTTATGATGACAGTGATGAAGTAAGTGATCATTGGCAGTTTTATAATTTTAATGCTGACCGAGTTTAGCTCTACGCTCAAGTCTTCAAGACTGGCGAAGGTATCTTGAAAGAGCTTCAAGAAATCCTCGGCGTCCAGGATGTCGACTCCAAGAAAGCCAAAGGAAACTTTGTTGCACTCAATACTTTACCATGGCACCGCAGAGAGATTATCTCACTTGGCGATGGCCAAGCTGGTGTTGCCTGCGGAGATGGCAACCTGTTGAACATCAAAAACTTCAAGATTGCTGAGACTCCAGAAGTGACCGTCGAGGAGACCTCGAAGGGAGTGTTTGTCTTGCAAAACGATGATTTGCGCGTTCAAGTCTCTGATGGATGTATTACTTCTCTCTACGATCGAAAGGCAGAGAGAGAAGTCATTGCTAAAGGAGGCAAGGCCAATCAACTTGTCATTTTCGATGACAAGCCTCTCTACTGGCAAGCTTGGGATGTCGAGGTCTATCATCTTGACTCTCGCAAGGAACTATCTTCAGGCACAACCAAGATCGTTCAAAAGGATCCTCATCAAGTCAGCGTTATGACCGAGACTAAGATCAGCGAGAAGAGTTGGGCTAAGACCTACATCAGCCTGTCTGCTGCATTCAAGGGACAACAATCATATGTTGAGATGCACAGTGAGGTCGAGTGGAGAGAAGACATGAAGTTCTTGAAGGTCGAGTTCCCGGTCGATGTTCGTAATACGGAGGCGTCTTATGAAACTCAATTTGGTATTGTCCGCAGACCAACGCACTACAACACAACGTAAGTACTTGTTCCCCTTTCGTGAACACAGCTGACACTTTCAGGTGGGACATGGCGAAGTTCGAAGTCTGCTGTCACAAGTTTGCAGACTTGTCCGAACACGGCTATGGTGTCTCTATTTTGAACGACAGCAAATATGGCTTTGCCACCTGTGGTAACTTAATGCGTCTCTCACTCCTTCGTGCACCTAAGGCGCCCGACGCACATGCAGATATGGGTCGCCATCATATCCGTTGGGCAATTCTTCCGCATCAAGGTGATTTGGGATCGACTACTGTCCGCACCGGGTATGCATTCAATAATCCATTGAAGCTTGTCCAAGCACCAAAGACGCTCGATGCATCAGCGTTCAGTAATCCGATCAAGCTTACAGGTAGCCCGTTTTTGATTCTGGATACTGTTAAGCGAGGTGAGGATGATGAAGATGTTACTCGCGGAGAATTGTTGAAGCGCAAGGGCAAGAGTGTCATCCTGCGCATCTACGATAGTTTAGGAGGAACAAGCAAGGGTACAATTGAGACTACTCTGGACGTAAAGAAGGTATGGAAGACGAACATCTTAGAAGATGACGAAGAGTCGCTCGAGATCTCGAAGGGCAAGGTTGATATCACCCTTCGACCTTTCGAGGTCGCTACCTTCAGACTGCAACTATGAATAACGAAAGAACAATGAAAACAAGGTGGCTGTGAAGTATTGCTTTCTTGGATCCTCGGCGTTGAAATAAGTTAGTCCATGAATTGAATATCCATTCGGATCAAGAATGCCGTCTGAAGTGAACTCTGTGATTATGAACGGGTACTGTATGTGGAGTAGTCAGCGCGCAAGATTCCTATTCAAGTTACCCTCTGGACCCCATTCTCACTCCCAAGGGGCAAGAATAGCAGTCGTTGTCGCACATCACCATGTACATTACTTAGTCACCAGGTTTCAATGTTACCGCAAATCCCTGCGGTAACCTTACCACCATCTCTAATGCAGGTGATTAATCTATTCACCACACCTAAATATAGAAACTTACAGCACACCCCACCACCAGGAACATAATTTCCCCGCACAAAAATACTGTAATGGCGCCGAGTTCCTCTCTTGATCCGGGGACCCATGAGAACAATTCCTTCTGTGCAGATAAACATTCGGCAGCGATATCCAGGAAAGGCAACTCGATCTCTCCTTTCGACCAGATGAAAGGAAGGAAGGAAAATTAAGGACGTCGATAAGTGATCCTTCCGCTGGGCGTTGCGGGGCCGCAGGGCTAAGCGAGGGAGGCTGAGTCCGGCTGCACAACGTTGAGAATTGGGCGTCGTTACAGTAGTGGTCCGGCCCCTGGATCTCTAGCGGGCTGAGCCGCTGATCTTGGATCTTTCTGGGTTGGCGGTTCCGAGGTCTGCTTTTCATCTGATGAGAAGAGAGGGTGGAGAAGAGGTTTGTTCAAGGATGGGACTTGTATGCACGATGGGAAGGATCTGACAAGCAAGTGAAGTGTGTACTTTAGTAATCGGCATACTTTCCGACCCTAACCCTATCCGTGGGCCTTCATATCCAGAAGAGGACCTCTTCCCTCTCTCGCACCATGATGACAGGATCCAGCGGCCGACACGATATAAGAACTTCATCCCATCCCTAACCCTCACCCTCACCCTCAGCACCTACCTCAAGCTGATCATGGCCGCCAACATGAAGCTCTCCTTCTCCTCCCTCCTCTGGCTTGCCCTCCAAACAGCCTCCGTCTGTCAAGCCCAAAAATACGCCTTCGCCCACGTCGTCGTCGGCAACACAGCAGCTCACACCCAAGCCACCTGGGCAAACGACATCTCCCTCGCCCAAGCATGCGGCATCGACGCCTTCGCCCTTAACATGGGCTACCCAGACTCCAACATCCCCACCCAAGTCGCCAACGCCTTTGCCGCCGCGGAAGCCAACGACGGCGGTTCCTTCAAGCTGTTCTTCGCCTTCGACTACCTCGGCGGCGGCGAGGTCTGGCCTGCTACGGGGAGTAACTCTGTAGTGAGCTATCTGACCGAGTATAAAAGCTCGACCGCGTATTTCAACTACAACTCCTTGCCCTTCGTGTCGACGTTCGAGGGCACGGGCAATATCGCTGATTGGGCGCCCGGAGGCGCGATCCGGAGTCAGGGCGATGTGTATTTTGTGCCGGACTGGAGTAGTCTAGGAACGGGCGGGATTGCGCCGTATCTAGATAACATCCAGGGTTTCTTTAATTGGGGCATGTGGCCCAACGGCGCGAGCAATATGACGGATGCGGGGGACGTGGCGTGGCAGCAGGCCATTGGGACCGGGAAGACGTATATGATGGGTGTTAGTCCGTGGTTCTTTCACTCGGCCAGTGGAGGGACTGATTGGGTGTGGAGAGGCGATGATTTGTGGGCTGACAGGTGGGCGGAGACTTTGGTTGTTGCACCTGAGTTTGTTCAGTGAGTTTTCTTTCTTAACTCTTTAAGTTTCTTTACTAACGATATTCCCTCAGGATCGTGACCTGGAACGACTTTGGGGAAGCCCATTATATCGGTCCCATCTACTCTGACTCCGAAATTGCGGCAGGGTCAGCTGTCTACGTTGACAACATGCCTCACGAGTCCTGGAGGGACTTCATCCCGTACTACATCGCCATGTTCAAGGGAAGCTCCTTCGATATCTCAAGAGACCAGATGCAATACTGGTACCACCCAGCACCGACAGCTGGTGGATCTACCTGTGGTGTAGTAGGCAACAACGCCGATCAGGGCCAGACCGAACTTTCACCCGACCTCGTCGTCGAAGACGGCGTCTTCTTCTCTGCTCTCCTGTCCAGTGCAGCACAAGTCCATGTCCAGATTGGAACCAATGCGGTTACTGTTTACAATGGTTCAGAAGGTATCAACCATTGGAGCCAACCGTTTAATGGACAGACGGGCGTCCCGACGTTCAGTGTGGTGAGAGATGGGATTACGGTTAATAGCGGGACGGGGTTGGAGATTACTAGTACGACGACGTTGAGTAATGGGTGTACGAATTATAATGCGTGGGTTGGGTCTTTTTAGGTGAAAATGGGGATTGGTGATGATGATTTTGGAGCGAAGTGGAGGTTTATTCATAAGTATATAGTTTAGGAAAATGTGTATATGAATATGAGATATGAAATCTAAGTACCCTCCAGATGAATGTTCCTTGAAGTGTTCGGATTCAGAAAGTCAGAAGTTGAGTCGAGAAGGTGGGCATAGCCGTGCTTGAAGATATCCATCTTAATCAATACACTAATCTAAGCTTGTCGAACTACGATCCAAGTCTTAGCGGTAGAAATGAATGCTAGATCCAGGTGAGGTCTCCCTGGAGCAGTCACGTGGCTATTACTTGCTTCACTTCCGAGTTGGACTCTGGCATAAAGGGCAATTATTAAGTCCATTTAAACCTCTCCATATCATCTTCTCTCATAAAAGTAATTCAAAAGAAATGACTCAAACAATACCTCACATGCACCAAAAAAAAATCAATCTCAGCACGTGTGTCCTCACCACCACCACCACCACAAAAAGCGTAATTTTCCCCGCCTCGCTCAATCTTCCCTCTTCCAGCACACGACTCGTACATAACTCCACAACACCAACACTAACCTCAAACTAAGACAACCGTCATTCGCTCGAATTCCCCGAACCGTTACCCCTCTGTCGTTTTGGGTCATCGTGCGGTAATTCCCCACGATTTTTTCCCTACCTGTTATTTTCCTACCCAGATCTGTCTGTTCATACCTGGGCAAAGTCTCTAGTGAGTGCTGTCATATGGGAGATGGTCGCCAAGCTAGCGATGTCAAGTGGGCATGGAGTTGTGATGATGGAATGAGGAAAATTTCCCCGTGGGTTTGGGTTTGGCCTCAATGAGGGTAGGCTTAGTTGAGATACTTATACGTCTGGTGAATGCTTTCTATTTTTCTGTTAGACAAGTTTTGATACGCATTCACGCTTCTCGATATTGAATTCCAAGTTTTCGTTTTCAAATCCTTCGAAGTTTGAATGTCTTTCTTCGTTAAGTACTGAACCCGGTCACGAATACCTCGAGTTCGAGACAAGAACTACATATCCTTCCCCAACTCAAACAGATATCTACCCCTGTTCTTCTCTTAAACTCCTTCACAATGGCTCCTTCAGCCCTAGAACCAGTCTCCTTCTACCCCGAGCGAGACGGCCTCGCGCTCGAGAACCTCTCGGACGACATCGACGCAGTCAACGTCCTCAAAGCGACCCTCAAAAAAGAAAACCCCATGCTCTCGAAATCCTCATTCGACGCCGAAAAAGACAAGACCCAGTTCCGCCAATACGAAGCCGCCTGCGACCGCGTCAAGAACTTCTACCGCGAGCAGCACGAGAAGCAGACCGTGGCCTACAACCTCAAAGCGCGCAACGACTTCAGAGCCCAGACGCGCGCCGAGATGACGGTTTGGGAAGCCATGGAGAAACTCAATACCCTGATCGATGAGAGTGATCCGGATACCTCGCTCTCGCAGATCGAGCACCTGCTGCAGACGGCCGAGGCGATGCGCAAGGATGGCAAGCCCAGGTGGATGCAACTCACGGGCCTGATCCACGATCTGGGCAAACTGCTCTTCTTCTACGGCGCCGAGGGCCAGTGGGACGTCGTGGGCGATACGTTCCCCGTGGGCTGCGGTTTCGATAAAAGGATCATCTACCCGGATACCTTCGCGGGCAACCCGGACCACGATCATCCCATCTACGGCACCAAATTCGGGATCTACAGTCCGGGCTGCGGGATGGATAATGTGATGTTGTCGTGGGGTCATGATGAGTATCTGTATCATATCGCGAAGGCGCAGTCGACGCTACCGAAGGAGGCGTTGGCGATGATTCGGTACCATTCGTTTTACCCGTGGCATTCGGCGGGGGCGTATTATGAGTTGATGGATGAGCATGATCATGCTATGTTGGAGGCGGTTAAGGCGTTTAATCCGTATGATCTTTATAGTAAGAGTGATGATGTGCCTAGTGTGGAGGTTCTGAAGGTGAGTAAAGTCTGATATGGGGGAGGGAACTGCACTGACTGTGTTAGCCGTATTATCTGGAACTTATTGATGAGTTCTTTCCGAACAAAGTTGTTAAGTGGTGAAGAGAGAGAGGGGGGGAGGAATGGATCATTTAGCGTTTACGAATTTTCTTGGCTTTGTATTTTGGAAATGGACGATACTACCATGAAGTTGTCGTGCTGCACTGCTGGGTTGGAAGCAGCACATGGGATTCATAGACGATAGAACCAACCATAAAATCAATCAATGAACTTCCAGCACAACATAACACCTCCTACAATCCAGCCATAGAAACATAACCCCACTACTCAATAACCCAACTCTCCCTCTCATACCTCCCCGGCCAAATCCCATTCTTCCCAGGCATCAACACCCCCCTCGGATCCAGCGCCTCCTTAACCCGCTCATTAAACCGCATCGACGCCCCACCATTCCAATCATACGTGCCCGCTATCTGATCCATGAGCGCGAGATGCGTGCGATACTCGCCCCAGCCGTGCGCGGCGCAGTCTTTGATTAGGGTTTTGATTAGGTTGTGCGCCGCGGCTTTGGAGGCGGCGGAGGTGCGCGAGAAGGTTATGCATACTATGTGGTCTGTGGATGTTAGATGGAAGGACGGGAGAGGGATGGAAAGGGGAAGGGAAGGGGGAACAAACGCATCTCCCGCATCCCGACGATGAAATCGCCTATAAAGTCCAGCCCGAATTCTTCGCAGCGTTGGCGGGTCAGTTTATATTGCAGCATTGCGTCGTCGCCTGAGATCTGTTTTTTTTTTTACATATTTCGTTAGCACCTGACTACTACCGAGAAGAGGATGGGAATAGGTAGGCGAGGAGTACCTTGGTGATGGGAGAAAAAAACAAGTGAGCCCCGTCAGGAAGCCAGTCTACCCATTTCAATTCATCGAAAGTGGGAATGCCCTGCATTGTTTTGGCGCGCGTGTGTAGGACGCTGTTGGGTTCTGTGCGGTCTCTGGTAGTTTATCAGTCTAGTGGTCTTGGGAGCAAGATGGAGAGGAAAGAGGATTTACTCTGGGAGGAAGAATTTCGAGCTTGGGATCTTTAAGAATGCTGATTTGATAGTTGACAAGAGGACTGAGCGGATTGGTTCTGGACCCTGGACTAGCTTAGCATTTTTGGAGACGGGAAGGGGGGAGAGAGGGTATACGTAGACTGCGCCGTAGAAGTTCCAGCGTCCGAGGTTGAGCTTTTGGGCGATGGCGTCGAGCTCGGTGTCCGTGAGGGGAGCGGTGGATGAGGTGTAGGAGGCTTTGGTTCCGTGGACGGCAGCGTCGAGGAGGATGTGGCGGAGGGTGGGGACGTTTTGGAGGACCATTTGCTGGGAGGATGTTAGGAAGGTGGTATCTGTGAGGTGAAGGTGCGGATGGCATACCATGCGGAGGGGTCGGATGATGTCCATTGCTGCGTGTAAGTCTTCGTCTTTGGGAAGAGTGATCATGTAGGCTTGGTAACCACCAGGGTTTGGCATTAACTACCAACTCATTAGTCTCACTTCTCTTGAATCTTTAAGATGGCTAACTGACCCAGATTCCCATTTTTACCACGATTCCTAAACTGCTCTGGGTGAAGATCCCATCATTGTAAGGACCAAAGCCATAGTTGAACAGTTGCCAACATCGATTACCGGGTTGTTGATCGGGTCGAAGATTTGGATCTGTAGCAATAGTTGGGTCTGGTAGAGCTCCCATGCCCGTTCTTATCAAATCGCCATTTGGAAGGACGACTTCCATTCCGCAATGCATCATCCAATGATCTACTCAAAAATCAGCCTGGAAGTTGGAACAATGCTGGGCACTTACCTCCGTAAGGTGTATACCCAACACCTCTCTCAACCGCATTTCCAATAATAGACCCACCACCAAGATCAGGGACCTGTCCACATCATTAGCCTCAGAAACTCTCTTCAATGTCTCACTTACATCCAACCAAACCTTCTCCCTCAAACCATGCTTCTCCAAATACTCATGCAAATCATAGAAAGTAACCCCAGGTTCAACAAGCGCATACGCCCCCTCAGTATTAACCTCCAGCACCCTATTCAAATGCCTCCCCAGATCCAAACACACACTCCCGGGCACCCTCGGCGCCGCACCCCCATACCCCGTGTTCCGTCCAATGGAGAACGGCCAGACCGGAATGTCGAATTTGTTGCAGAGTCGCATTAACTCTTGGACTTCGGGCACGTCGCGCGGAGAGATGGTCGCGGAGGCCACAAAGTAGTCTTGTGAGAGGATGGCGTGCATGTCGTGGCCTTTGCAGGGGTGCATGTAGTCGCCGTCGATGAGGGGCGAGTCTAGTTCGATGAGGTGTACGTTAGACGGGGTGCAGAGGGTGCGGGCGGCGGTTAGGAAGGCGTTGAAGTTCTCTAGGGTGCAGCCTGGTGGGAGAACCTTTGGGCCGCCTGGTTGAGTGGATCTGAGCGAGGGTTTGAGGAGGGGTGGATTGGTGGTAGGAGTGTTGTCATTGCTAGACTTGCCGTCTTGGTGAGAGGCCATGTTGTGATTTGGAATGATGTACTTGGTGGTAAATGGAAATTTGTGGAGAAAAGGGAGATTAGTAACTTGCAGGGCAGCTCTTCAGCTCATATATCTAGTAGACAGCTAGCCTGCGAGATTCCTTCAAGGTTATGCCAAGCACCGTCACTATGCGCATTTTTGGGGTAGCACAAATTCATTACTCGTGGAAGGAGAGTTGTCAAGTTGTACAAGTCGTACAAGTTGAGACGGCAGCTGACCTTCACTTGGAGGGACTTGTATCCGAGACATGGCTTGACAGAATGAAGCTGTTCACAGGATATTGGCGGATTTCACCTCCGCTTCCAGCTGCCGCTGGAGAGACGGAGATTTTCCACTTGGTGGCATCCGGAGATGTGTACTTTGTAGGACCCCGCCGACCCGAGATTCGACCCCGCATTTCATAGTCCTGTATAAGCTGGGTTGTGCTTCCCATTAGGCCGTCGTTCAGAAGCTTGTCCTTGAAGCTTTCAGTTGTTTCTTCAGCTAATGAATTCTCAAGCTTATTTAGATCTCCCTCATACTAGCTCAATCTTCATGTATTGTTGATGAGAAAGCAAAGCATGGAGATATGAGAAGATAAGAAATGCTGTGTAACTGGCTTGATGTCTCGATTTCTTGAGGACATGTAACCTCCAGGGACGAAACGCCTCAAGAACTGCGCAGAAAATAGCAGATATATGATAATCAGGCAGTGAATGAGCAAAAGGATAGGAAAGGAACAAGACTGAAATAAAAATTGCATAAGAATAGAACTCGATAGCAATTCTCAAACTGGTATCTCTCGCTCCCCAACGCCCAACAACCAGCGACGCCACTATACCAGACACATTCCTAAAACTCTCGACCATCATGTCTTTCATCAAACCACATGCCTCACCTTGCCAGTCTCAACCTCATAAATCCACCCACTAATCTCAATTTTAACGGGAATTGCTGTGTTTGCCTTCAACCACTCCACATCACTTTTCACCGCACCCTCCAGATCCGGAAAAGGGAGAAAATCACTTCCAAACCCACTCCTAATAGCTTCAACTCCTGCCACTCCTAGATTCGACTGAACCACTCCCACGGCATCACGGTTTTGAAAGGTGAGCATTCCGCATCCTGTATGTTTTATGATGAGGATTTCTTGTGTGCCGAGAAGTTGTTCGGAGATGACAAGGCTTCGAAGGGCGTCTTTAGCGACGCCGCCTGCATTGCGGATGATGTGGGCGTCGCCGAGTGTGATTCCGAATGCTGCTGCCGGGTCAATTCGCGCATCCATACAGGTTACTGACGGGTGTTAGTTGTTGATCAGTGGGAGGGAACAGAGAGCTCACCAATTGCGTATTTCTTTGCTGGCGGTAGAGCAAGGTGACCTTCAGTGAAGCTTGAGGCATATTTCTCGTTCGCCTTGACGAGGTTCTCTTGGAGCTGTGTGGGTGCCATGGTCTGGGCTTTGGGTTGCTTCGAAGTAAAGATCTGTTTGGTGATTGTTCAGTTTCTGCGGAGAGCTTCGGTGGTGGTGTTGCTGTGATTTAGTAAAGAGCGAGTGTTGTATATCAAAGGATCTTTGTCCTTGATGAAGGAATAAATCTGTCTGCCTTGCAGAAGATCATCAAAATAGAGCCGATGATCTTGCTCTTTGTTTCACAATGCAACTGAATAGACCGGATGGCATCATCATATTCCAATGATATGGCTGCGAAGGATACCACAGCTGCTTTAGCTAATGATTACACCATTCAAGGCTTGGATTGCTGTTGGTTATCTGCATACCGAAGGCGGGATGTTGGTTTGTTGGAGCTTGATCTGATATCCGGGAAGAAATGATCCGACGTCAAATCAAATAGAGTTGGGGCCAAAGTTGAGACATGGTCTGTGCTCTCGGCTGTTACCCCCACATCCAAGCCAAGCTCACATCTTTCTTGGGTCCGAGGTTTGCCACTTGATACGAAGTTGCCGGCTACCATGAATGTTGACAATGTTCTACACCAAGAGACGGACATTCCGGATAAGCCAGCAGACCGCATAGACGAAAATGAGGTGAATGAGATCATCGAGAGTATCAAAGAAGCACAATACTTCGATGCTAGCAGCATGGCTCCGCTTACTCCGGTTGCTTTAGTATGTTTATGTATTGACCTGAGATCCTGGGTGGCTTGAGACAAAGTGCCCACAAGGCTGACTGAGTCAAAGGCAGCTATCGCCCGATTGAGGGCATATAAACCTCCACCATTCACAATATGGGATCGTCTTCCATTGAGTCGCAGAGCTGCGGTATTAATCCTCCTATTCGCAGATAGGAGAGGGGATTTGAGAGTTGTAGTTACCATGCGGGCTTCAACGTTGAGGAGTTTTTCGGGTACATATATTTGTATACGAAATTGTATCACCTGCTGATCCATGACAGGCCAAGCTGCATTTCCTGGCGGAAAAGCAGACTCACTGGAAGAGACCCCTTTCGAAATAGCTCGACGAGAAGCATGGGAGGAAATTGGCCTTCCTCGAGACGATTCGAAGATACCTCGGCCATTCCGGATAGAACATCTCTGTCAGTTGCCATTTAGTCTTGCGAAGACTGCGCTTGCAGTGCGACCTTGCGTGGCCTTTCTACATTCAGACGATAATAGTGGAAGTAAAGCTTCGAGTGTGGAGGAAAGCATGATACCACGACTTGATGCTAAAGAGGTCGCAGCAGTTTTCTCTGCACCGTTTCATAATTTCTTGAGTGAAAAAGATGAACTAAGGGAAGGAGATACTATTCCTGGAAAGAGGACCGACTGGTATAAAGGCGTTTGGACAGATTTTAATGATACCCGGTGGAAGATGCATAACTTTTTCGTACCAATCAACAACCAGAAAGTTTCGAAACCAAAGATAAGAGAGAGCGGACAGGCATCGATTGCTGAGCACTTAGACGAAGAGGAAGAAGAGAAAATGAGATATAGAGTTTGGGGCATGACTGCAAGGATGCTGGTCGATGCGGCTCGAGTCGCATATGACGAGGAACCAGAGTTTGACGTGAGTCGTTTCCTTTTGCAAAAGTTTGGGCTAACAGATGAAGCACAATCGACACATCGGAGACGAAGATATGATAGAAACCTTGTATAATTTGGGGAGGCTGCAAGAGAAAGTACCTGGTGGCCCAGACCTGACTGATGGTGATATGAAGGCTGTACATGCCGCTAGAGCAGCCCAAGCCGCCAAGACAGCTGCGCCGAAGATGTAGAATGACGGACATGAATAAAATACGCGTAAACAGTCATACCGACGCTTGACAAATTGACAACGGTGGAAGAAAATCTCCGAAATGGACTTGACCGTCCGCTGTGTATATCGTGACAAAGGAATTCTTTATTTCTCCTACCTCCAGCTGAGTCACTGCGGTTGAAAGTTTAAGCTAAGCCGTAGGCATGTGGCCTTGATACAATGATCCCGGACATCTTGTGACATATAGTCAAATTTAAAGTGCTTCAATGTTCCAAGCGATAGCCGCTGAATGTTTAAGACACAATTCGACTCTTCGACATCATTCGGCAATGCCCTCATGTCACCTCGGCCCCTATTTCTTCTCGCTTCAGTCGAACCTGAGGGGCAACTTCAAAAATCCTCATTTCAGATAGTGACGTAGACGAAACCGAACCAGCAACCCTTGCTAAGAGAACGAATTCACCCCGGACCTGAAGAGATTTACGAGCTCCGAAGAATCGGATTCAAAAATTGATGGCATCCCGACACTTGAGAGAGGGGCCGTTCACACTAAGCAGTGACAAGAAAGTCTATTCGATGGAGCAGTTCGCACGAAAGCCAAACGATTACGTGAGCCACAAAGCCACAGAACATTCGACGATTCCAGCTGCAAGATGGGAAATAAGACTTTCTTGGCACTTTGGAGTCAGATGAGCTTATCAATGCTTCCAAATGACTCCAAAGCAGTCCGAATTCTATGGGGGACTAATAGGGGCCCGAGCGAGATGGGCTCATTGTCTTATCAACAGCTTGCAAGTCCAAGCAAACCCCTAGACTACGAGCGCAAAGGGCCCCAAATTGTGACAAAAAGTGACCCACCGGCATAAGGATTAAACATTTCGCTTGTCAGCCAGCCTGTGATTATGTGGTCCAGGCGCGAGTAGGCAGTCTTTAGGCCACCATCAGCTGTCTCCAGTTCTCCACTCCACACAACTTTCTAGATCAGGCCCCTCCTGTATCACACGCGCGCCCAAGAGCTGCATCATAATACACAGCCCCCTTGTTACGACTCCAGTGATAGAACAGTTCAGTATTAAAGTATACCTCTGGTCGTATACTCTTCTTCCACACAACATTCGACATTCTCTGCGCAAACCACACAGTATTCTTATCAGCATACGGCGCAATGTCAGATATTCTTGCAGCGCTCGAGCAATTGGACGACTTGGAGAAGGAGAGACGACCAAAAAAGTCAACTGCGACCAAATATCGAAATCCTCTGACCTCATCGTACGTCTCTATCTCTCGTTTCTGACTCTGTTTCGTTTCAATTAAGCAACTTGTTTCGTTTCTGTACAACATAGCATGATCATTAATCTAACACCTTCGATAGCAACGCTAAATCCGCAAACCAACGAACAGGCCGACCAACACGACCACGCTCTAACCCCGAATCTAAAGCCGCATCAGCCCAGGCAGCAAACAGCAAGAACCATCTCGCTCCATCCTCTCCCTCATACCACACAGATGGCGAGCGTTCACCTTCCGTCGCCTCCACAAGACGAATCTCCTTCGTAGACCTTCCTCGCCCGCAAGCCGTCCAGAGACGTCTCCGAATCCCCACCCGAGGCGCAAGCCTAGCATCAGGCTTCCCCTTCGACCCCAAACTTAACAAATACAACGTCGGCGAAACCGAGTGGAAGGATTTTAGCGATGCCATTATCGATGCCGCGGAGCTGCCCAAGAGAGCTACGTGGGCGTGGCGCTTTCACAAGAACGACGTGATCAAGAAGATGAAGCGGGAACTGCAGTACGAGGGCGACTTCAAACGGATACTCAATGCGTGGAATAGGCATTTTAGGAAGAAGGGGTTCCAGGTCTCGCTGGAGTTGCCTGGGGTTGCGAAGATTAGAGAGGAGGATTCACCTGAGGAGCAAGAATTGGCTAGGCAGGAGGCCAAGTTCTTTAGGATGTGTGTTACGCCGAATGCGGAGAAGGCGGGGAGTATATATAGCAGGACGAGCTCGTTGACCAGGAGCGTTACGGGTGAGGGGGCGAGTGTCAAGACGCCGATCCATTCGGATGAGGAGAAGGAGGAGGAGAGGGAGGAAAATGAGGGCGAATGACATGAGGAGGATCCGGACGGGAAAGGGGTTGGGTAGGGAGGGATCTTGGGAATGATGTTACGACCATCTGACGACTCTTCTTGGTGCGAATTCATGGGTTACGGTTCTTCAGCGGATTTCGGTTTACGGATGGATATGGGCTATCCAATAGCAGCGGATTTGATCACGGCCTTTACTACAACGACAAATTGGACTTTCTTGGGTGAGGAGAGAATGTTATGAAAATAGATAGGCTTGTAAAAACAAACAGGCCGTAGCTCAAGCTATGCATCAAATACAAGAAACCTTGAGGGTATCTGCGATGCAAACCCTCCCCTCCTCAACTATATCCCAATATCATCGCTTGTAGTCCTATGTGCCTCTAATGCCGTATGTAGATTGCATTCCTGCACACTTACTCCCATATGTCTCAATGGCAAGCCCCATCCTTCGTGGCACTGGTATTATTCCCAAACAGCAAGTATCCCACAAATGCCCCAACCCCAACCGCAAGCATAACCCACCCATTATACGTCATGAACAGCAACCTATCCATCCACATCAGCTCGATTCCACTCCTTGGGCAAGGGAAGTACTCACATCAGCATAAAAGCATAGAAATTCTGCACGGCATACAGCGCCGCCTTCACGACATGCGCCCGCTTGCTCACTTCAACTTGATTGCGTCCTGACCACAAAAACGGCGTTGACTCAGTAACGACTTCCCAGCACATCGCTTCTCAGCTTCGTTCCATTGTGCGGGTAACAGAATGAGACCGAGGACAAGGGGAAAGGAGGGAGGCACTTACGAGGCACCTCGTCGGTTCTCTTCTCAACCCAGCGTTCGTAGCGGCGGCTCGATGCACGCAGCGCTTCGTACAGAGCTGTTAGGGCTACGACGGCGAGGAGGGAGAAGATCAGTCCCGGGGTCGTTTGGACGTGCCACCAGTGGAAGATGATGCAGAGGTTTTGGGTGTTCCAGGTGAAGAGCATCTAGGTTCGCAGATTAGCTTCTTCTTCTTCCTCTCACCCCATCTCCAGATCTGGCTGATTGGTTGATGGATTGGAGGAGGAGACGTACGTTCATGCTGCACATATCAGTAGCGGGCATATCGTGTCCCATGGCGCTGTGATCCATGTGTGAGTGGTCCATCGTGGCTGCAGATTGATTATCGAGATCAGAGCTTGAGATTCCGTGGATTCTTGAAGGTTAATGAGAGTTGTGCAGTAGACTGGTAATTTGAACTTAAATATGGAGGAAGTAAAGTTACCCTCGAGTCGAGTCGTGGTCTTGGAGCTTTGTCGTCTAATAATGTGCTCTAAAACACTCATCTGTAACGTGGAGTCGAAATAAGCGGAGCGGGCCGCGGCTTCGGATTGGTTGGGGGTTGTTGACGGGTGATCAGAGCGAGTTGCTAGATTGGGGAGTTGTTTGATTGGCTGATTTGTGTGAGAAAGTTTCTCAGAGAAGGTTTCTTTTGTGAATAAGATTACTGAGTCGTGGATGTTTGTTCTCGGTGAGTTCATTGCTTGAATTTGGTGTGTATATTGTGTTCTTGGTGGTTTATTGTTTCGTGGTATTATCAATCCTCGGATTGGTCTTTCTTATCCCGAAGGACACTGCAGATATATTCATAATGCATTTCCAGTCTAAGTTGACTTTATTCTTGAGATTCTAGTTTTCTATTTCTATCTTTCGTTCCGCGTTTTAATGTACCTGCGCTGTCCTTCAACGCCGAAGCGCGTTCTTGCTTATGCCGATGACTTACTTATCCACAGTCGGAATAAGCTTCTTGCCATCAAAGACCGTGTACTCCAAGGCATCCAAGTCGAGATCCTTGAAAGTCCGCACCTGTTCAAAGTCAGTCCAATGATTCAAAATTTGAACATCTACCAAGACAGGAAGTCAAGGGTAGAGTTAGTACATACATTGATCCCGAAAGTATGTTTTGCTGGATCTAGTTCTCCTTGCTCGGCACGTAGAAAGTCGATTCCGATACTGGTGCCACAGGTTTTGCAAAACATGTGAGCCTTCGTCTTCGTGTTGAACTTGTATGAAGCCATATTTTCATATCCTTTGCGTATGTTAGCTTTCAGAGTTTTGGAAGAAGCTCGAGTATTCTTGATCAAGACAAAAGTGGAAACTTACCTTGAATGAAGACTACATCTCGATGACAGGGATATACTAGGAGATAACCCGTCGAAACGCAGATAGAGCAAGAGCACTTGTTGACTGGGTATTTGGGAAATGGCCATTTGAGTGTTACGTTGAACTGAACTGCTCCACAGTGGCACGATGCAGCGTGAGTTGTGCGTTCGTCTTCAGATGTCTGCTCTACCCCGCCAAAGATGATGGAGGGGTCGAGGGGTCTTGCGTTGTTGGGAGTAGCCATGATGTAAAAGGTAGGAGTTGAAGATTAGTTTAAGGAAGAGGAAGAAACTTTTGGGAAACTTCTGTAGTGAATTGGAGATGTACAAGCTGGAATGTGAAGACTGAAACACCCACTGTTGAGACTCTCAGTAGATATATAGTCAATTGTGGGTAGGAAGTGGGGCGTAAGGGCACGATTTCACTTGACAGCTTTGTATTTGAGATTCTTCCTAGTGGCATAGTGACTCGGCCATATAGTAAGATATCTGGTGCTTGCAATGAAGAGACCAATCAACGCTTCCTGTTCGTACCCTCGCACAACTTGAAAGTCGGCCGGTAGCTGAAAGATATCCTAACTAGGTGTTTGATAAAATCATAAACCCATTGAAAGCTATAAGGCTGAGAAGATGGTGGTAGTCATGATCAATAAGGTTCTTAGCTGACGGGTGACGGATTTACCGTGGCATCTGTTTCCCTCGCAGAAGGTCGAAGAGGATGTCCAATGACAGGATGATGGCCAAACATTTAAAGCACAAGCTCGGACTTAAGAATGAGGTACTAAGATAAGCACATTCTTATCTAAACGCATTGATCTGCAAGGGAGAGGAT
This sequence comes from Mollisia scopiformis, assembly GCF_001500285.1. Taxonomy (NCBI): domain Eukaryota; kingdom Fungi; phylum Ascomycota; class Leotiomycetes; order Helotiales; family Mollisiaceae; genus Mollisia; species Mollisia scopiformis. Next base: position 1,532,604 of record NW_017263583.1, read on the forward strand.
ACGCGTTCTATTCTCTCTTCCTTAGCATTCCGACTGGAAACATTTGAAAGGGGCTGAGATGATTCATGCTCATTTCGACTCATCTGACATCAAGAATTCAATGGCAATCCAAGAGAGAAATTCTGTCGGGAGCGATCGGAATCCCACGTCACGAGGAGCGCAGACAAGGCTGAAGACGGACTAAAAACTTCTTAGTGCATCAAACAACAAAATATTTCCGGGCTCTGGACGAATCCCGGGACTCGTATCGCAAAGACTCGAAACCTGAATAGTCGCCGAGCATTACGAAATTTCTCTGGAGATCATAGTCCACGAGTCTTGAGTGAGAAGAAGTTACGGGATTTAGGGATCCCCAATTTTTTCCACTGCACGCGGCTTACTGTGTGACGCCCTCAGCCTTGATAACCTCCGCTCATCTTCCTTCCTTTATAAGAGTCATTGACCCTTACTCTCTCTCTCAGGCACTCATACACTTCTCATCAAAGGAAATTGTTTCCAATCATAACATATCTCCGATCTCATTATTGTTTCTCATACATTTTGGTAACTACTGATCATCCTCAATGTATGTCACTAGGGTATCGACGAAGGTCCCCCTCTCGAAACAAACAGCTGTCCAGCTGTCGAAGGCTGTAACCAGCTTATACCAATCTCATGGACTCTGCACAAGTACGCCTGGTCTTCACTTAACAGGTCTGCGAGCTCAGCCATCACGTTCTCGCCAGTTTAGCTGGACGTCCAGAAGTCGTCTGCGAGATTACTTTCCAGAACCTGACCATGACCAAATCATCAAAACAGACCCGGCATGGCCACATCCGCCGTAAGTTTTTGTCCAATGACTGCAATTGATACATATACTGACTTATTCGCAAGAGCCAACGCCGAGCAGATGACCAAGATCTCATACGCCCACCGAGAACCCAAGGACTTCTCCGATCGAGTAGCACTATTCATGGTACGCATGCTGCGATGGGGAATGGACACAGCAACACGATACAAGCACGACGTCGAATCGCCCAAGAAGCCGGGCGACGAAAATGCCCTGGTCGGGACGAAGCCCTACGCAATGAGCGAACGCAAATGGCTCGTCCGAATGGTATTCCTAGAAAGTGTTGCTGGCGTCCCAGGAATGGTTGCCGGCATGCTTCGCCACCTACACTCGCTCCGCCGCATGAAGCGCGACAATGGCTGGATCGAGACGCTGCTTGAGGAAGCATATAACGAGCGAATGCACCTTCTTACATTTTTGAAGATGGCGGAACCGGGTTGGTTCATGCGCTTCATGATCTTGGGCGCTCAAGGTGTCTTCTTTAATAGCATGTTCCTATCCTACCTCGTCTCACCTCGAACCTGTCATCGCTTCGTAGGATATCTGGAGGAGGAAGCTGTTCTTACCTACACGCTTGCGATCCAGGATATCGAGGCAGGCAAACTTCCTAAGTGGTCGGATCCGAACTTCAGAGTCCCGGATCTGGCGGTGAATTACTGGAAGATGCCAGAAGGAAGCAGGACGATGAGAGATCTGCTTCTGTATATCAGAGCGGATGAGGCGAAGCATAGAGAGGTCAACCATACGCTCAGCAACTTGAAGCAAAAGGAGGACCCGAATCCTTTCGTCTCGGAATATAAGGATACAAGTAGGCCTCACCCTACGAAGGGTATCGAGAATATTCGTCCGACGGGATGGGAACGAGATGAGGTTATTTGAGTAGCGGTTTTGGTGCATGTGGGGGAGTTTAGAACGGGATTTCACAACTCAGAGGCATTGATTTTGAGCAAGAAGAAGCTCACTAATAACGACGACGATACGACAATTCCACTCATTACAATTGTACATAGCGTTCTGGGACGGCGTTTTCTGGCAACGGCGTTCCGGTAGACAGATCTCCATTCTTCAAAAGACTTGGGCGGCGTACTTGTTTAGATAGCTCGGTTTCTGGCCTTGAGCTTTGCTTTTTTCTTGTTGCTTTAGAATGCTTTAGAATGCATACTTAGAATAGAAGAAAGAGCTTAAGACGTCTATAAGATCAGGTAAATGTGCTTCACTGCTTCAGGTGGAGGCATTTTACTGCCTTTGATTTTTCGTTGCGTGTCTACGACATAATTTCATCCCAACCATGCACCTAATATATCAACCTGAAATACTTCGGGGAAAAGCTCTTTGTTAATCTGAGGTTTTGCGTTGTATTTCGTTGCATGTCTACGGCATAATTTCATCCAAACTACCGTACCTAAATAACTTCAGGTGAAAATGCTTTCCTAATCTAATTTCTTTCGTTGCATGTCTACGACCCTTTTTCACCTGAAGTATTTCCTGAAATACTTCAGGTGAAAGTGCGTTGTGAATCTAATATCCTTCGTTATGTTTCGTTGCATGTCTACAAAATACTACAGACGAAAGTGCTTTACTAACTTTCTTTGAGCAGATGTAACCCGGTCTCGCTTTCAATGAATGTCGTGCTCTTTTGCTGGTGTCTTTCATCCACGCCACTAGTCAGACTTCACAATTAGTGTACATTACGATGCAGAGTGTCCACCATCCATGCACATCGTAAACAAGAAGTGTATCACGGGAGACAGCTTGAGTCAAGATGTAATACATAGCAATCCATGCAATTTATCTATCTACTCCTAACATAATATATATGGTATCTCGACACCTATACTTTTCCAACACAAACAAAAAAACCTTCACATACATGCTCTACCCTGGATATATACAACAACCAAAGAAACCACACATCTCCATTAACGACCACCAACCTGGCCCTTAGGAATAGGATGGATCCACGAAACACAGATATTGATCCCAATAGTCATAACCCCAATGATCCAAAACGTCTTCCCGTAATCCGTTCCCAGGTACCGGAAGATAATCGCAAACACGATTCCGCCAAAGTTACCACACGCACCCGTAACACCGGAGATGATGCCGTTCGCAAAGGGATGGACGTGCGGTACCAAAGAGAAATTAGCCCCGTTGCCGGCCTCGAGGAAGAGGGCCATGCCGGCTACGAGGCCGAACATCGTGGAGTGCGAGTGTGAGTTCAAGACACCGATGGCGATTTGGAAGGCACCGCAGACGATAGCCAAAGAGTGCAGCAATATTTTCTTGCTCCATACGCTGCCCGTTTTTCTGTACAGGAAATCGGAGGTCAGACCGCCGAGGGGGCGGAACACAATGTTCAAGAGCCCGAACATGGCGGCCCAGCGCCCGGTACCGGTCTGTCCGAGCTTGGGGAAGTTCTTGAGGTAGTAAGTCCCGAGCACGGAGTTGATAGCCAGCTCAGCGCCGAAGGAGCAGAAGTAGCAGAATGCAACGGTGGCGGTCTGAGGCGTGAAGATGACGGACATGGCTTCCTTGAACGAGGGCTTGACGACGACCTCGCCGCGGGCCGTGTCGATCATCTCCTTCTCGCCCATGGGCGCTTCGTGGTCGAAGGAGCCGTGCTTGGCTCGCGAGACGCCGGCTTCTTCGTCCAGGCGCTTCTCGTCGGATGGAGGGGTGGATGTGCCGTCCGCCTTGCGGTCGGTGATGGCGCCGGGGACGTTGACGAGGCCGCCGGATGCGTGGACACCGTGCGATTGGAGGTTTTGCTGGACGGCCATTTGGCGCTCTGACCACTTGCCGGTAGGTGTGTCCTGGCATAGAAGGAAGAGGCAGATGGCAGTGAAGGTAATAAGGATGAAAGGTACGACGAAAGCTACTCTCCAAGCAACGTGGGCGGATAGATGCTGGCGTGAGACCAGGGAGTCGAAGATGGCGGGCATGACGAAGTATGTGATGCCACCACCTGAGTTTCCCCATCCGCCGGTGAGGGAGTTGGCTGTTCCAACGACGTTCTTGTCGAAGAAGCCGGTGGACCAGACTTGGCAAGGGACGAAAGAGCCTCCGAGGATACCAATGAAGAATCGGATAACATATAGACCGGCAGCATTGTGGATTGTTCCGATGAGCACTGATGGAATGGCACCGAGGATGAGGCAGGCAGCGAAGGTTACTCTTGGTCCGAAGCGATCACATGCTGGGCCAGCGATCAATCTGACGATGAGACTGCAAGTAGTTGTCAGTTTTCTGCAAATCTGGTTTGTACGGGTTGTTGTTACTCACGTTGCAGTCAATGCAATGATGTTCGAGTTGGCGACTTCGTTTTGGCTGAGCTTGAGATCCTTCTTCATGGTAATTGGCAATAGAGGTGGCACGGCATACCATGACCAGAAAGCGATCACTGTGGAAATCAGTGTTAGTGTTATGTTATTTTGTTAAAATATAAGAAGAATATTAGATGAACTTACTGAAGCCGAACCAAGAGAAGAAGAATACTCTTCCATACTTGTTGAATGGGTTAAGAACAGGAATCGATCGAGCTTTGCCATTGACCGGATTGATCTCCGGCGCCTGCCAAAGTGTCTGAACCTTGAACCCCATGACTTCGACAAGTTGTTTCGTTTCTCTGCAGTAGGTTTCTGTGGGAAATGTCTAGCCGAGTATCTCGATGGCTAAAGTCTTTGATGAAGGCGTTGATGCTTGAAAGCTGTGTCTGGGATATCGAATTCTCGTACGTCGGTAGCGACTGTTCTTATAAAATCAGAGATTAGCGACGTCAACCCGCAGTTGAGACATCTCCGGAGTGCTCACACTCACAGAAATACAGCCAGCTAAGTCAATGGTGTAAATCCGCGGCCTGTTCCCTGCGGAGATCTACAATATCAACCAGTAGTGGGCCCAGATCAATCTCAGACCCGAGAACGATGCGTGGCGGGTGCGCCAAGCCGTGTTGAGAGATATGGGGAAGCCAGAATTGAGCCACCCTTTGATAAGAAGCTTGGGTCGACGCAGCCCTAGATCTTTGATATCCAAGGAGATCTGGTATCAAGAACAATGATCTCCGCGTAAATCGTTCTGGAGATCTTGAAATGAACCAGCTGAGCTGATGAAGTCTCACTTCTTTGAGTCGACGCTTTCTTCCCGCTGTGAGACTATTCGAGTTCTGCACTTAATAGCGTGGACTTTGCAGGTCAGAGTATTTGTGATACACACGGTAATCCGTCGACTTAGGACAAAGGTAGAGTTTTGAGAGAAACTTTTCCGTCCGGGAAGGTTTGAAAAAGCTTAAGGGGACTTCAAGTGGAAAAAGCAAAAGTTGAAGGATTTGCCAGGATATGGATGTTCTTTAGAAGCAAATCCCAGTGCGCAGGTACGGTATTCTTGAGGCTGAGTAGGCATTCAATATGAGACCACTCTTGCGGAAATGGTCGTACAGACTTAGGAATCATGGACGGGACACACTACGTCGTCTTATCAGCAATGATGAAGGAAATTCTGTGAGTAAAGGATCGCGAGCTTGAAGGGCCAATCAACATCCACAGCTATCAGCACAACATCATTCTGGCGATGTTGCTTGGCTTCTGCTTGCGAGCCATTAATTCATAGTGTGTGTTGCAGTGTCGCTTTCGTTCCCTTCTGTTGGGTGCGCTGGTTCACGCCCGTCGTCAGTTCAAGGTTGATGAGAGGCCAATAGACCCCTTATCTTTGCGCTAAACTCGAAACAGACTACCAACCTCATTTCCGACCCACTCCAAGATAAGAAAGCAAAAATCGCATGAATTACAAAAACTTCATAAAGACGCTCGATCTCCGCGGCCTATGCTCTACTTTCGAGTTTTGGTTGATCAGAAGCCATGTTACCATCAAGTACTGGAAAAGTCGAAAATCGGCTGGATTCTGACGTTTCTGTCAACTCAACACCACAAGAGCGAAAGTCGAGAATCTTGTCGACCTGTCGATATCTGCAGCTCAGCTCGACTATCGAAATGCCAGACACTGCACATCACAGATCTCCTTGATGCTTCCAGGGACAGCTTGAGAGTGTTGGACCTGAATTCAACAGCCCCCACGCAATCTTATCAGCACAGTTGACCAATCACAACAAGGTAATATCTCTCTCTGTGTCCTGTTCTCGTCAAACTCTCGGTCCGCAATTTGGAATCTCCGTAGCGTGGTTAGTTCCCGGAGCGAGGTGAACTGCATGTCTCGGGAAGTGTGAACAGTTGTGAGTCGAAGTGAAGTATCAGAACCCAACTTCGATGCCTATTCAATTCGGCATGAGCCGGGCCAATGGTTCGGGGCCATTAACGCCGATGAAAGAGCGAACAGCAGTGCTTGAGTAGTCGAACGAATTCTGGGCTTGGCCTTTGAGCTCCATCACTTGCTTGAGTGCTCACGCAAGAAGACTGCATTTGAGTTTGTTGTGAATTTCTCGAGAAAGAGCGATCAACGGGCCAGACAACGATCTTGTTAGGATTGCTGGCTGATGCAAGACTCCGAATCAGTCCTCTTGTGGCGACGGGAATTGTGACGAGTTCTAGGCAACCTTTCTCTGTTCGTGCTCCATATTCTCTTCGGTCAGCATTTGTGCATTTGTTGGTGGTGTTTGTGATACCGGGTTCATAGAATGAACTACCCGTTTTCATTCGTTGTCTCTGTCGAGCAACGGCGCAAATCTACGCTGTCGAAATTGATTCGAGAAATAGTACATGAAATTATCCATACTATTTCTTACTTCAGTAAGAAGGCTTTCTTGAATCCATATATCTCAGGTCAACATCTCAATAACGCTGTCAACTTGGGATTTATATTACCTTCACCTGGACTCTGCAAATTTGCGACAAGCACGCGGTGAAAATACTCTTGGTAATGCTATCAAAATGCATGAACGGTAAGGAAAATATACAATACGATCGTGAACGAGATTTGCTCAGAAATGAAAATACACAAGAGCGTGCCTGAATGCAGGCTTGCACATATGGCTTGCAGCATGGCGGGGGAAACTGCGGGGTCAATTGCAAAGGAGGAAGGATTTCGAACATAAGAAGTAGAAATCGCAATATAGAAAGAACAATAAGCGCATTTAAACACAACCGCTCAGCTCAAGACAATATTTTTGTATCTCGAATCATTCCAGACAGCAATAAGTTGTGTCTCGAGGACTTTCGGCCCGGTCGAAGGCATTCGTACTAGTGGGTCGGGTCATGTGACTAGGACACGCGCTAGGAACGACCATTCACGCCTGACGCGACGGTGACTTTGTCAATACGACAATCAACAAGGCAAATCGGACGGCAATGCGCTTTCAACTACCATAACGAGTCCAGATTGATATCAATGGGTCTGTCCAGACATGTTCGCAGTATAAGATCCTCATGACTCGACATAATCTCGACAGTCACATTTCTTGGTTGTTATCTCACGAAGTCACTTTTCCGGCGACCGTGTATGCGACGAACTCAGCAGCACCAACTGCGGCAGACATTGTGGAGGAAGAATTCTGGGGAGAGGAAATAATACCAGGCCCGCCGAGGACTGCAGCAGTTCCAGCTCGCCAGCATAGAGTCCTGACGAATGTTGCTCAAGAGTTTATACGACCTCCACTTCCTTCCGCAAAACCACCATTGCCAGAGATAACGAGAACGACTGGGGACAGTTCAATGGGTAACTTATCATCAGCGTCCAGGTCAAACAGGCCTGGACTATTGACGCAACACCAGCTGGCCACTCCAGCTTCGACATCCGGCACTACTTCATCTGCAGGATCGCATTCACGGGGCAGCGGCTTGACAAGGAACTATGCTGCCCAATTGTCGGAGGAAAAAGGAGGTGAGTTCGAAATGGCAATTATCTTAGATATATACCTGACTCATCTAGATACTCCTTCTGCACGAAAAACAGTCGATCGGCGACCGGCTAGATTTCCTCGAGCTTTCGAACCCCCACAGACTCCAGGACTAACTCCCCGATCTACGGTAGGAGCGAAAACGATCGATTCCGTGGATTTGACTGGAGATGATCGTTTCGCAGATCTTGATCTACGGTCAAGCAGTTCGGACGCCACATTTGGACCACCGGTTGTTTTATGGAGGGAAGATTCTGCTTCAAGAGCGGAGCCTCCTGTCTTAGAACCCGAAGTCAGAACGTCAAAGAAGAGGAAGAGTGGAGATATATCACCTGAACGCTCGAGGAGAGTCGTCAAACTTAGCATCGACCGAATCAAAACCTCTCAGTCTCAGCCAGAAAATCTGGATGGTTTCGTGGACATCGACGATGTTCCCAAGCGTTCGGCTACCAAGACACCTTCCGCTCAGACCCAGCGCTCGAAAGCCGTGCAACCTTGTGTTGAGCTTAACTTTGGTATGGATGCTTTAGATGCGTACCAAATCACAGAGACCATCAGCACTGTTCAATCCCGGACAAGAAAGAGTATAAGCCGAGTTTCATCGTTCACGAGTGGAACCCCTTCACGATCAACACATATTCAAGAACAATCAGCTCGCAGAAGCACCGAGTCGACCGGGACGATTGAGCCTTGCAAGACTACGGTCCAGGTCGCAGCTTCTCCTGCCCCAAAATTGAGCAATTCGCAGAGTAACAAAGTCAACCCCACACCTCAAAAGTCTCGAAAGCGGCATGTACAGAGGACTATTCAGGACTCGGAGGATGACGAAAACTTTTCAGACGTTGAGAAGCAGGCGAGCTGCTCCCCGCGTACCCCTGTCAAAGCTACTCCTCGAGTTGTCAAAGCATCAATTAGCCCATCACAGTGTGATCTTTCCATGTTCAGTCCAGCCAATAGAAAGGCTATTGATTTCACTGATTCGAAACCAAGAGTCGGTAGCCCTCTCCGGCCCATCTCGCGAAACATTACTGTTGGCAGGAATCAGCTCCATTCTCCAGCTCGAAGAGACGTTCAAACAAAATCGTCCACTTCTTCTGATGATGCTGAATCAAAGTCAGATCGCCAAGGGAATGGCCAGACTCCAACTCCTTCTCTCGGATTAGACGACAAGAAACTAGTTACCACCTTTGTAAAAGATCTATCCACCATTAGTCTGTATCACGAGCGTGTTAAAAATTTAATTGTCCGAAATTCCATTGCTGTCATGGCATACCACGACGAAGGAGCGCCGGCCCCCACCAACCTCAAGGAAGCACGGAAAGCATTGCTCGACAAGGACAAGGCATACAACGCGGCCATTGACTGTGGGAAGCGATATCAAAGTTTGATGAATGATAAGAAGTTGCTTGCTCGGCAGATCTGGGAGCTTCTTGAAACCAATACCGATACCAGTGACCTCGAGGGTCAGCAGTCAGTACTCACTCTGAATGCCAGGAATCTTGAAAATGAGATAGTTCGGCTTCTGTATGATTCGGGCGCTGTGCAAGACGGATTTGGGACCGGTTCGGACGATAACAAAGCTCTTCCTTCAACGGAACCATCCAAGATCCCCGAAGCTTCAATTCTATTACCTTTCGGCTCCAGTTCGACAGGAAGTGCCCAGGTGATCATGCAAACTCAATTGCCGTCATTACAATCGAGAATAGCCGCGAGCCATGATGATCGAGATCTCGAAGTCTCACTCTCTAGATCATCTTCAGCGAATCGAGGTCTCACCAACGTTGTAGATACTTCACGGGACCATTCGCCACCGCGTCCAGAATTTCGAAATCGAAACTCTATCGTTGGCGAACCTGATGTATACCCTCGGACAATGCAAATTAACGTAACGAAATCATCAAACCAGCCAATTTTCCATCGCGACCCTTCACCTGCTGAATATGATTTTGACGGAAATGACTTTGACGAGTTGCTTCAAGATGAGGAAGACCTTCAGATTGCTGCCGAATCCCAGAACGAAATTGCGGAGATCATCGAAGATGACTTTGGAGATAGTGAGGATGATGTCGAGTTACTCGAAGCAGCCCAAGACTTTGAGAATCGCCAGTCTCTCGCAGAACCTGTGACACGTTCTCGAAGTTCCCCTAGCAAGGAATGGGCTTGGAATGAGCGTAACGACTGCTGGAATCTGCGGCAAATCAGCGAAAATGACATGTACACCAATGTGGATGTGGACGGGTCTCTCTTCGGATATGCCTGGTCCACCGATGTCAAAATTGTCCTGCGAGACCGCTTCGACCTCACAGGTTTTCGAAAACATCAGCTGGAAGCCATCAATGCTACCCTTGCCGGCAAAGATGTTTTTGTTCTCATGCCAACTGGTGGTGGGAAGTCTCTTTGTTACCAACTACCTGCAATTGTTCAATCTGGCAAGACTAAAGGTGTCACGATTGTCATTTCACCATTGCTCAGTCTCATGGAAGACCAAGTACAGCACCTACGCGAACTCAACCTGCGCGCTGGTCGAATTAGTGGTGATGTGTCCCCAGACGAGCGTGCACGCATAATGAGAAATCTAGACGAAGAGCACCCTGAGCACTTCATACAATTGTTATACGTCTCTCCAGAGATGTTAAACAATAACCAGACTCTCTCGAAGGCTCTGACCAAGCTTTATCGAAACAAGAAACTAGCTCGGATCGTCATCGACGAGGCCCACTGCGTGAGTTCGTGGGGTCACGACTTCCGCCCAGATTACAAGCAGCTAGTACAATTGCGAGTTCGCTACCCAGGTGTTCCATTCATCGCCCTGACAGCAACAGCAACCCCCCATGTGCAGATTGATCTCAAGCATAATCTGGGGTTGCCGGATGATTGCCTTACCTATAAGCAGAGCTTCAACAGACCCAATATCTCATATGAGGTACGCGATAAGTCCAAGAAAACATCGGTTGAGGAGATAGCGGAGATGATCACTACCACGTTCAAGGGCCAGAGCGGCATCATTTACGAATTGTCCCGGGCTAATTGCGAGAAGCTGGCCGAAGAGCTACGTAAGCACAGGATCAAAGCCCAACACTACCACGCCACCATGGATGCCCAAGCAAAAATCAAGGTCCAAAATGACTGGCAGTCTGGCAAAGTGCAGGTTGTTGTTGCTACCATTGCATTCGGCATGGGTATCGACAAGAAAGACGTTCGCTTTGTCATCCATTACACCATTCCCAAAAGTCTTGAAGGCTATTACCAGGAAACTGGACGTGCTGGTCGAGATGGCAAGAAATCCAAGTGCTATCTCTACTATTCATATCACGATGCTTCAGTGCTTAAGCAGATGATCAATCCCAAGGATCCTAAGAAAAGGGATAAAAACATCCAGCCCGAACAAATAGACAGGCTACTGAAAATGGTTCAGCAGATGGTTCAATTCTGTCAGAACAAATCGGATTGTCGGAGGCAGCAGGTTCTATCATATTTTGGTGAACCATTTGCTAGGGAGGCATGTAGACGCACTTGTGACAACTGCTCGGATCCAATGCCCCACCATCCAGTGGACATGACCAAATATGCAGTTGCGGCGACCAATCTTGTTAAGAGGGTAGCTGAAGATGATGTGACGATGACTCATTGCCGGTCTGTCTTTCGTGGTTCCTCTGTCAAGAAGGTCAAGGACCTTGGACACGACCAGCTTGAGGAGTTCGGATCCGGGAAAGAGCTTTCTACTGATGATGCAGACCGTCTGTTTTTGAAATTGACAAATGAGGACATCATAATGGAGGACCACCACTTGAACAGGGCCGGGTTTCCTGTCTCATATATGAAGGTATGGAATTCCCTCATATCTCCTTGGCACATAATAACGCTCCTAGCTTGGTAAAAAATGCCGTAAACTTCTTACTGGAAAGGAGAAATTTTTCCTAGACATGCCAACTAGTGGCAAATCAGTGGCTACACATCAGCAGAGATCCAAACCGCAGCCGAAATCCAGGAACGACGTGCAATATCCATCTACTGCTCTCACATCGCCGTTGGCCCCTTCTCCTCGAGCAAATCGATCTACTAAACTACGCGGTACTGTCAAAACCGGGACCGAGCGAGAGAAATTCATTGCTACCGACAGCGAAGACGAAGAGGACGCCTTCGAACCGGTAGCCGCCAGCAAAAGACGTACTCCTGCAGCGCGGCTTGGACCTCCTATCACTTCGGATGATCAGTTGGCTTCCTTACCAGATCGGCATCGTCAACTCATTCATCAATTCGTTGAGGAGGCAAAAGTTGAGGAAGAGAAAATGCGGAACCGGGCCGTGGGCAGACAGCCCATATTCACAGAGGCTAACTTGCGGAATATGGTTATCAGGTGGACCTTGACCTTGGACGATATGCGCAAGATACCTGACATCAATGTCGACAGAGTCAACACTTACGGGAAGAAGCTGCTACCTATAGTGACAAATCACTGGGCCATGTACCAAGCCATGGGGGATGACGATGAAGATCGCGACATTGACCCCAATCATCAAAATATCATTGATCTGATCACGGATGATGAAGAGAGCGAGGAGGAGGAGGACTTCGAGCTTGAGCCAGGGCTCGAAGAGGCAATTCTAGCCGCCGAGAAGTCTCCCTTCTTCACCGCGTCGGCTACCGGTAATCGAAATTCAACGGGGAAGCCTCGAGGTGGCCGGGGCGGGACCAGAGGCTTCAAGCGAGGCAAAACGAAGAACTACGTGGCGAGGAAGAGCACTGGATCAACCTCAGGTCAAAGTAACGCTGGAGTTAGGAAGAGGAACACATCTGGCGCCTCCAAACGATCGCGCGGGAGCAACCGCAGAGGTTCGAGTATAGTGAGATCATTCAGTAATCAGGGAGGATCAAGTCGAGGAGGTGGTGGTGGCATTGGCATGATGCCCACATAAATCGGCGGTCACATCATTACACTTCTTTTATAGAGCATTGCAGGATGCGTGTAGAGTATCAGGGGCATAGCAGCATCTTGGGGTTTTCGGCAGAAAAAAGGTTTTTATTTTGATGAATGTTAATGATGGCGTCATTGATACCAGTGTTGTTGCTCTTCTTGGGTGGCTCATATGATGTAGTTTGTTCCCAATGAGAGTTTTGAGTTGCAGTGAAATTTGGATTTTCGTGATTGATGAGTGATAGCGTGATAACTTCCTAGGCGGCCTGCACTACGAAAGGAGAGCCCGCATGGCTGTAAATGAAATCTCAACACCAATACCCAAAAAGATTTAGTAGTACTAGTAGCCAAGGATCTAGTGGCCGAAATCACAAGTCAAGGGCGTTCATGCTAGACAATGACGATGAAGAGGATAACCGCCATCTGGGCTGCTTCGGCATCAGTCAGAGCTGGGTTCGTGTCTGTCTTCAAGAGGCTGCTCGTACGATCTGCCTCAAGACTTAGTAAAATGATGGGATTGCCTACTTTACTCGATGGCAGGGCATAATGCTGAGGAGAGTGCTGTGGAGGGAAGATGAGAGAGAATTAAAAAAGTGGGGAGAGGAATAGGGCTCATGTGTCGCATTTTGCGCCTATCGCGCGGACAGCGCAAATCTCGCAGGTATCAGAAATTGAAAATATATGTCATGACTCTATTCTGTGCAATAGCAACAAAGCCTGGGACACTTCACTTCAGGTCGCTCATACTTTATTTGCTTTTCTGCGAGGGATATTTGTAGAGCTCCCTACTCATCCCATTATTCTAGCCTTCTTTGAATTGCCAGACAAAAGTGCATAAGTTACCTTTGTGCTAACGTTCAACTATACTAGACATTAAATTTTAACACTCCAAGTAGATGTACACTTTGGTAGTCTTAATTGAGCCTTTTTACACCATGCGATAAGCAACAAAGAGTTCTCAAAAGGTGATGGGCTCAAAGGTGCAGTACTCAACTTGCGCTTTTCTACTTGGTTATAGTTTGCAAATAAAGGGTACCCTCATCTGTAAGAGCTGAGGCCACCGCGCGCGGCCCACTTAAGCGAGACGCGTACGCGCTTTAATTTACCTCCCCCTTTTTTAAAACTTTAATAACTCAACAACCACTTATCCAATTCACTTGTAATTGAAGATAGAAACACTTGTGATACTTAGCTCACTCCTCCAAAAAGATGAAAGAAAATAGCCCACCCCTGCACGCGCTATTATCCGCAACTTGTAGAGGCAAGGTAAATCTTAAAGGGAAATCGTCCAAGAGACTTAGGTGCCTAAGAGGATTGTACGCCGTATTCTTAAACAGGAATATAGCCGCAAAAAACGCAAAAAAAAGTTTTCGAAACCTCACTTAATATCTATCAGAACGATACGCTAATGTATTTGCATTATATTAAAAAACTAGTCCTTTCGCAGGATGAACTTTTCGAGCCTCAAGACCCTACTACGGCTCACTCCCTTTATTCGAACTATACGCCAAAAACTAGCCTGCGTAGGCTACCATCGCTGCATTGCATACCCTCGACCTTATATATCAAGAGTACAAGCTAAAAAGAGGTTGCGCTTTGTGCGGGATTATAGATGGTGGGGCATATTAGATTATGTAGTATATAGGGATGATGGCAGGCAAGGGGGTGATTGGAGGAGGGTTGTTTGGTCTGATGAAGTTATATCCGAGACTGGGAAGAATGGTAGGATTTGGGTGATTAGGAGGGTAAATGAGAGGAGGTGCTTTGATTGCATTTAGTCAATTTATAGGTTAAGAAAAACCACGGTCATGATTTAGGGGGTATTGGGCTAAGACTATAAATTACCATTAGTTTTTATAGAAAAGCTTCCAAAACGCAAGGGTAAATGCTCTAAAGCGTACCTTTAGCAGGTTTTTAAACTTATAATCTTTCCTCTATTTGATACTCTAGGGCTAGAATATATCTTCATGGAAGATGACGCAAAAGTGTATAAAAAGAATGCCCGGTTACCAAGACTTTAGTATGGAATCCGCGGGTTTAACTAGCCTCTTTCTTCACTCAATTTAAATCTTATTAAGAAAGTCTGGCGATAGATGAAAGAAGAATTGAAGAAATTACCTTATGTGCTAAAAAGTAAGGAGGATTTAAAAAGGGAGCTGCAAAAGCTATGGGATCGAGTAGATCCACGTGATTTCAGGCTGTACACAGAGCGTTTAACTTGCAAAATTGAAGATATAATTACTATGCGAGGTTTAGCTATTATTCATTGATCTACAATCATAATATTAGAGAATGCCATAAAAAGTTGCAATTATAATAATAGATATAAAACTAGGTGAGATCTTGAGGTTCTCGCTGAAGTGGGCCGCGCGCGGTGGCCTCAGCTCTTACTATACAGTTTGTACTGTACAATAAGCTCTATCTCCTGACTTCTAACAATCAAGTATGCCCCTAACCATGTCCGCCCCGTCCTCGCTGTCAGAGATCTTTACAACCATCAGAGCGACATCTCATCTTCATCTGAGAGTACTTCAGCCAAGCTCCTGGCTCTTCCCGAGATATTCCTAGCTAAGGCTGTGCGCTGTGGCATATTATCAGCTCGATTAAAATTGAAATGCTGTAGTTCGGATGAACTCACAGTAGGATCAGGGACATGACACAAATCCTTAACCCGATCAAGAAGTCGGTCCTCAATCTTGCTTCCAAGCATAAAAGCCACCATGTCACACAACATCTCGCGTGGAAACGAATCTTTAAACCTGTTAAAGCACGAACTGCGCGTGTAGGCAATTTCAAGAAGTACAGTTAGCTTTCGCAATGGACTGTCCGACGTGGTGTTGGCGTATACATAGTTTAATATCGAGGCGCACAGTGGGTGGATGAGAGATTCTTAACTTGATGCCTACCATGAGTGTGGAGAAACATACGGGCCGCCCCGTACTATTATTCCGACCCAGATAAACTCACGAGCTTCCATATACTGAAGGTATCCTGCAGCCGAGTATAGCGTCTGAAAAGGTGTGTGGTTTCAAAGGTATGCTGGCCAATTAGCCGAAAGCGTGGACGTTTTCCGTCGGAAACCCTTTATCACTCAACGGCAAAGTCTGGCTGTTTATTTCCGACCGCAAATTGGCAAACAAGGTCACCAATTTTCAGCCATAGTTTTAATCTAGGCTGTGGAGGGGAGAAGAGGAATCGAAGCGGATCAGCATGAAGGGTGCATTGAATAGGAAGAAGAGAGGAACGGCAGTTCGTCTTATCAGCAGCATGCTGCACCATGGTACCTCTTCAGTCGGATGTATCTGGCTTTAATATGATTGATAGGATACGAGTCAGTCTTGACAACGGAAGCAATATACACATGAACACAGGTGAAGGTAAAATTTGGCGATCGCGCAAGAAGAAAACAATTAGGACTTCTTATATCTGCTGCATTGTTCAGACAACTCCTTTTCACAGGAGATTTCTTGCCATTCACCCAGTAGCTTTTCTGTTTGTTGTCATCAATACCCATTCCCGACATGTTGTTTTCTTTGCTAGCTCTGGGGCTTGCCGCCTCCTATGCCAGAGCATCGCACACCCTCAGATTTGCTTGTTCCCAGCTCGTTACTGAGAGACTTGACCCGTAAGCAGCATCATCCTGCGATCATATCATCGACTTCTGAAACATGAAATACAGTTTGGTCAATCCAGGGTCGAATCCATCCCCTCATATGCATCAGGTATTTATTTTCATTTTGCTTGCATGACAGCGACCATATGATCAGGCTCTGATTGTGCAATAGATCGTGGGCGGGGTGTGTGACACTCTCCAACCTTTATGTTCCAATACTTAATGACTTCAGAACGCTTTCAATGTTACGATGGACCCCTCTCAGGACATTGCCGAGAAAGCTTCTTGCACTACTTGCACTTTTTCTCAAGATTTCTCAAACTACTGGACCGCTGTTTTGTACTTCCGGGCTCGTAATGGGACATTCAAACGAGTGCCTCAATTAAGCAATCAAAATATTGAAGGGGCAAATGGTGGAATGACCATCTACTACCTCTCTCCGGATAACAAGACAACACCTGTGACCGCATTCAAACCAGTAAGTGTTCTCTTCTCCGTCAGCACATTAGAAAGTTTTGACAATGAAGTAGGGCTTTCGTATGCTCGCCGGAACTGCTGAACAACGCACCAACAACTCTGTGAACTTATTCCGTTGTTATGATGGCTATGACGCAAAGATGAATTATCGTCCAAACCCGATGGGAGTTGCAACTACTGACACCACCGATCTGCCTCAGAAGTATTGTGCAGGAGGGATTCGAATCAATACCTTCTTTCCCAAGTACGTTCATAACTACTTTGCTACTCCGAACAGACCAATGACTGACAGAGTTGGATTACAGCTGTTGGGATGGAGTGAATCTAGACAGCGCTAATCACCAGAGTCACGTTGCTTACCAAACCGGAGCTGATTGTCCAGCAACCCATCCTGTCCAAGTTCCTCAAATCTTTATTGAGACAATCTGGAACACTGGAATCTTTGACAAGTCGCTGTGGCCAGAAGATGGAAGTCAGCCCTTCGTCCTCAGCCAAGGAGACCCGTAAGTTCCAGATCAAAGTATACGGATGACCTGAATCATTGTCTGACTGCAATTATTAGGACTGGATTTGGTCATCATGCAGATTATGTCTTCGGGTGGAAGGGTGATGCTCTGCAGAAAGCCATGGATGCAAGATGTGATGTGTACGATGCGAGCCCAGATCCTCTCGTATTCCCTGCTTCAGGATGTCCACAACTTACAACACAAGACTACGCCGTTGCAAACAAGTGCAGTCAAAAGCAGATCGCTGAAGAAGATCTTGACGATTGTAAGTCACGGTCATGCGGAAGATACTAGCAAGCATATTTTAACCCGTTGATTTCAGGGCTACCATCTCTTCCAGGGGGCATGCCAATTACATGGACTTAATCATCTTCTCGTGACATTCTTTCAATATGTATGGCCGAGGTTTATCAGTGAATGTTGATATCTAGTGAGATTAAGAGATGAAATTAAGAGTCGAGGTTGAACTTGGACATGAGCTTTTCGACATGAATGAGTGGGCCCAGAGAAGCGAAGATTCATATAGAGTATGATAGCAACATTTTTGATGTGTCTAGCTTCTACCAGACAAGCTATGAGCCATCAGACTTTGCATTGCAAATCCTGTCTCTTTGTCTTTAAAGGACTCTTAGAATTCCTTTACCATTTCAACTTATCTTGGCGCATCAAATTAACATATCCAGGTGTTAAAAGAAGGCGGGGCTATAGAACCATGTGATTAGTGACTACTAGTTAGTACTTTATTCCGAATCGTATTTATAGGATGATACGCTGCTTCACAGAGATACGATGGATTACTGTAAGTGCATGTCCAGCATTCAAACGCGAAGACCTAAGGCAGACGTCACAATGAGCAACAGCAAAGAGAAGAATTTTCTGGATTGAATACCAGCAGACCTTCCAATAAGCATTGTGTATAGCGAAGTAACCCTGGAGAAAATAGGCGAAAAATTCTGTCTGTATTGCGCCCACGACCTAAACCTCGCTTTTCTACTTCACTTGTTTGCACCATGCTGATTGCTGAGTCTAATCTGAAGCATTGGCGATATGAGTCCATCTTTAGCTTCGAAACAACCCCATCACGTCTAGTCGTTCACAAGGTTGGTAATTGCGCTTAGTAAGCTTCGCTTAAGCCCCTTTTTGAGTCACCAAAGGGCAACTCTAAGGAGGAAGCCCAGGGGAAAGCGATGAACTCTGCTTCTACAGGATAACAAAAGATCGGAATTAGCTCTTATATAGAATTGAAATTTGAAAAATTACTTGACATGCTCGATTTCTATGCCATGCGCTTCCACATAGCTCATGCAACAAGCACATTTACCACTTGTAGGTTGTATTGGCACAAGCCAATATAGATGTGCAAAGTCGGCGTGGAATACGCTAGAACCGGGGAATCTTCGACATTTGGAGTTGCTCAGTTAGGATAGTCTTGAGACCTGATTTCGTCTGTAATGAGAAAATATTGCAAGTAGACATGTGTGATATGGTCGGAATCAATAGTTACGTCTTTCACAAATATCCTTACAGCCTCACTGTAGTTTGGGGATGTTGGTCCCAGTCAGTATAAGTGGTAGAGTAACGTAAGCCCTTCTTCAATCTGAATTATCACTGTTGCTGATAAGGTTGGTTCATAGGTGTAAAGTTCGTGATAGCATGAGTCTATCTATCAAAGAAGCAGCTTCCAAATCGCTCAACATAGACCAATTGTCCCTTCAATACCCCACTAACTTCGTAGCCTTCCCTCCATTCATTGCATCCATACACTTTCGTTCTCCGTCCTTTCAAAATCAGAAAGGATGACCGAAGATCTTGGCCTCGTCCAAGACATTCATGTCCTTTCAAGTAAAACAAAATATTCTGATATCTCCATGACTTTTGGCTCCTTCCTTTGAAAGCCTTTGAGGAACAGAATCTCAAAATCCAACAAGAATTCTTGGCAGAAATCTTCCGGCACCTGAGTAAGATCGGAAGCGTCGAGGTTTCTGGCGCAAAGGTCACGATATATCTTCTCAACTGGCTCTCCATGGACGTGATATCATAAATCAGATTGATTGGTGCGGCGGGAATGCAGTTGAGCTTCTCTTGGATTGCATGGAATTGGGTGATGACCTCATTCTGTAGTTGTGGCATACCCAGCTCATCAGCAAGAACCCACAGACAGACTAAATCATTGTCTTGGACAGTCAGAGCATGCTGTTCCTCGGTTGAGAGTTGATCGTGGGTATCGCAGCGGTCGTCAAACTGGACAAGGCTAAGTGCGTTGTAGTAGAGGTATTGTAGGAGAAGTCTTGCAGTAGGTTCATCAACATGAGCCATACGATATTCAAGACTAGTACTTTCGACGTAGGAGCCATTGAAGGCGGCATGGAAGACCGGAGAGTGGTAGCATGCAATATTCTTGGAAACCGTAAATCTGACAGACTCCCAGCCCACCAGGAGGGTTACCAAAACATCGGGAGTTCTATCACTAGTTAGAATAAGTGGAGATCAAATCGTACAAAGATTTTAAGAGATAAAGCTTGTTTGCGCCAAAAAGGAATATTTGCAGAAGGAGAATGTCTGACAACATCATAACTTACGAGAATGTCATGAGATCTCTCTTTTGCTGCTTCCTAACTTGCTCTACACTTCCTCTGCGGCGGGATTTAGCTACACTCTGAGATTCGATCTCTTGATTGTTGTTTTGCGCCATGCTGTCGATCTGTAATATTGGGGAGTTGCGACTGGATGACTCGTTAAGATATGGGGCCAGGATGGCTTTTGCTTGCGATCTCGTGCTTGAACTAAGTCAAATCGATGAGCGGAGAATAGTCTGAAGGGAGGTTCTTGTTGGTGGGTTGCGATCGTTTGTTGCTGAAGTCGTGGTGAAAAAGTTGCGCTGTAGAAGTGGCTTTGTTGCGAGACTAAGTGGAAAGTTCTGGAGCAAGTTGGGAAACTTTTTGAGATTGTACAGCTTTGTGCTAGAGACTAGTGTGCGACTTTCTTATTAAATTACTAGTGCACATCCTGCTGATTGATCTATTCTCCTTTCGTGCTTACGTCTCATCAACTAGATGTAGAATATTGGGTCATTCAAGTGGTCCGGAGGTTGGTGTCTAAAAGTGTTTTGAGGTAGCAGTACTTGAGGTAGCTAAAGTCCTGTCAAGTTAAACTTGTAAGACGAATAGCATCTCAATCAGGTGCAAAGGAGATCAGCATAGTATGTGTGCACAAGTTGACAGCGTTCGTGGCATGGTCAAGAAAATGGTAACACCTATATCTGAGTGAGTTTCTCTGACAGATGGCAGAGTTTTGATGCGAAACTCGGAACATGATTCTTCCTCATCGATTACATCTACAGAGTGGCAGTTGCCTCTAGCACGGAACTAATGACAATGCTGCTAGAAGTACAACTTATAATGCTCTTGACAATGGATGGCAACTCGTTTGAGCTCAACATAGATGCCAAAGATGTCTACACTGGCATATAATAGCTTAAAGAGAAGATGTGCCTTGTGCAGAAAAAAGGTTATCTAGCAAGGTCTCGTCTGATATACAGAAATTATGCGTCGGTTTTTGGCCAGCATTTCCCCCAACAGCTGACAAGAAGATACGCCAATATTACTCACACAGCTTCCAAAAATTCTACACACGATAATTAGTGCGACTCCTCATGTACATAAAGCCCACCGCTGCTGCCCAATCTCAACATCTAAAATGTCACACCACGATACCACAGCACCACAACACCATAAACCAGCACTCTGTCAATTCCTACGAATAGTGAAAGTATGAATACCTCTAAATCTTCAGCTGTTGATGATTCGGAGAAGTCGTGCCGTTCCCCTTCCGCGGAGAGCGCAAGAGAGAAGGCGAAGATGGATGATCTCACATTCAGGTCAGTTTGCGCTCGTTCGTCAATATTTTGCACAGCTAATTGTTCAAAGTGATCCTAAGAGTACCATCACACTCTTGATAGGTAGCAGCGATCCTCCTATCGAGATGGTTGTTCACCAGGAAGCGGCCTGTGCCGGTTCACCCGTCTTGCGCGCTGCATTCTGCGGCAACTTTATGGAAGGTCGAACCAAAACATATCGACTCGCACATGTTGACGAAGCCACCGCAAGACTTCTAGTGCAGTGGTTATATGCTGGGAAGATAGTGACGATTCAATTGAAGGAAGACTGGAAATATGACCCTAAAGACACAGAGATTATGATTGCGGAGCACAACAGTCTCGTTGACCTTTGGGTTCTCGCCGACGAACTGCAGATGCCGACTTTGCAGGATTGCGCAGTGACTACCTTATTTCAAATACAACGAAAGACACGCAATCGGTTGAATTGGTCATGGCAGAGAGTATACAGAAAGACGTCAGAGAGCAGTAAACTGAGGCTGTATATCTGCCATCTCTGCGCGTTACAAATCCGGCCTACTAGCTACTCCTACTATAAGGATTTCATACCATATGAGATGTTAATGGACATTGCACAAACCCTATCTGATGGATTGTTCCGGAACGGAAAGCTTGATCTGAAGCTCTCGGACTATCTAGTGGAGGAAGGCTAGAGACAATAGGAAGCACAGTGAGTCGGCGTCTTTTGTTGTTGAGGTTTTTGACTGGTGGCTGACTGCTCAAGGAAAGTCTCTCAATATGTACAAGGGAAGCTTTGCAAAGGATTCTTGAACACCAGATTTGTCTCCTCTCTTGTTATTGGCGAAAAGCGAGAGGGGAGAGCGGGGGGTTGGTGCTGTGTCGACTAACGATGGAGTTTAGGGTTGTCAAATGTCGAGTACCTTCGTACTCTAGAGCAAGGTAACATGTCAATTCAGTATTTTGTATGCTTTCATAATAGGACTTGCGTTTGCTGCTGATGACGACTTAGCATGAATTAATGGTTTCGAGTACCATGAACCCCGGATCTTGACTTGGCTGTGCAGTGTGAACTCAACAAATAGACTTGACTTCGGGGAAATAATCATTGTAAAGATAGTGTGGTCTATCAAGGCCTTGCGGAGGAAGAGCTTATTCCTCTTCTCGGGCTTGGACGCATCCAACCATCAATCTCGTCCAAGCAGCACTGCATCGAAGTGAGGGTCGAGGATTATGCCAGAACGCAGCTCCCTAAAGTATTGTTTACTCCTTCCACAACCAATTTTTCTGGCAAGAATGAAAAAAATCTCTGCAATCACTCCGAGAGATTATCTGAGCGTCAATTCCAAAAAGATTGTGATTTTTCAATCAAGAAGGGTTTTGCCATACGTGGGCTAAGTGTCCGGGCTGCCTCTGGCTACCATCATATTCGAGGCTCGAATTTCGCGAGCACCATCGGATCTCAGCCGAACATCAACAACGTCCCACCACAACAATTCGCAAAGATGGCGACGCAGAATGACTTCTCGTGAGTTGAAAGATGCGTACTGAGCGCCTTCGAAAAGCTAACATCAAGCAGCTACGGAGATGACATCGTCACAATAGTCGTCAAGAATGCCTCGGACAAAAGCAAAGACGAGCATATCCCAGTCCACAAGAGACACGCCTGTCGATACTCTCCTGTTCTGGAGAAAGCCTTCGGCATTGACCAGAAGAAAGAATACAAGTTCCTGGATACAACTGCTTCAGCAGTCAGCGCTCTGGTCAGTTGGTTCTACATGCAAGAAGTCAACCTCGATGTCCATGAAGGCAAATATGCTTGTCTCGACCAAAGACCATTCTCTCGTCAATTACTTCCCGACGAACAGTACCAGAAGGCAAAGGCTTGCAAGGACGAGGTGGGGACATTGATCGATCTATGGATTCTTGGGGGTGAGCTCCAGATCTTCAAGCTGCAGAACAACACAATGATCAAGCTCTTGGCTGTCGCGAAGACCTGTGCGTTGAGCTTTGGTCCATTCTACACTCGTGTCTATGCAAAGACTCAGATAGGAAGCCCCCTGCGCGAGTTCATCGTCCGATTGTGCGCGTGGAGTGAGGATTTTCATGAATTCGAATCCAGACCACACTTGTTTCCCCAAGAAATGTTGTTCGATTTGTTGAGAACTTACAGCGAGGCTCTTCCACCAAACGTTGCAAGTGCCAGAAGACACGAAATGCAGAGACAATACATGGACTTTACTGTCACGGAGCACGCAAGAGATCCAGGTAAGCTTACTCAAGCTGGAAGTCAATTCCAGAATAAGCTGACACCAACAGATGAGGGGAGAGAGATTAGCCTCAGCGAAATGCTGCAAAAATATCCTCGACCAGAATTGTGTCCAGAAGCTGTGGGTTGGGGCGCCTCAGACCCACCTGAGGCCCAGCACAATGTCGTGAAGACGTCGGAAAAGGTGGAAAACAACGAACTTCAAGATGGTGGTGGACTACCAAGCCGGAGACCTTGGGAGTCTGATGCAGGTTCTGGTATATCTGACTTCATGAATCCCAATTACAACACCCAAAATGAAACCGAAACAACTCCCGCGCCAATCACGGAGAATGTAGAAGAAGATCTTCTTGGACTCGGTAGACTTGGTGCCTGGGGAAATGTGACTGTGGTCTCAAGTACGCCAGTGGGTGTTCCGTCTGAAGATCTGCTTGGACTGCTGGGTTCAGATCACGGTGGGGAGGAAGTCAACATTGCATGCGACTGTATGCTTGTATGTATCTGTGGACGTTCATGATCATAAATTCAATGGCTGCTCTGTGCATAAAATGTCATGGAGAGGAAGATAGTATTGTAACAACAAAGAACTTGCTCAGAAGACAAAGGACAATTTCGCTCGGCATTGGAACAGATATACGTATCATTCGAGAAGCAAGTTTCTAAGCACTACTGTCTTCAACTCTAAATCATTGAAAGATACATCATGCTTTCCCATCATTGTTGACTCGGTGACACCTTCCCATTACTACATAAATCTTGTTTCATGACGGTAGGTCTTAGGGACGTTGAGGAATAGCTCTTGCCTTCGGAAAGCACAAGACTAACTACCAGAGTTTTCCTGCCTTTTGAGCTCCTTACATCAGACCAAAACAATTCACCATAGCCACATCCCGTCCAGCAACATACTTCGAATCACGCTGGTGTATTATTATAAGACTTCTAACAAGCATCTTGGGACGTTCCAGAATCTGCCAAGATGGAAGCAATCGCTATTCACCACCAGCTCGATGCTTCAAAGCCTGTAGGACCGTCAGTCAAAAAGGCGAAATCGGTTGAAAAGGGGAACCAAACCCCGAAGCGTCGACGCCAAAAAGCCAAGAAAGGCAAGAACAAAGGCAAAAAGGACTGGGTAAAGTTTGATATCCATGAGAAACCGGAAAGGCTGCCCTCAGGTACGCAAGTCAAGTTTGCTCTTGAAGAAACGGATGGGAATGGTCAGGAGGACAAGCGACCATCAGGCCAGCAATGTGCCGCTGAAGCTCAAAAGAAGGACCCCGAAAGGTGACGCCAAGCTTGTAGATTAATCTACTGTTAGCTAATGCCAACCTAGTGGTGCCGAAGAGTACGTTACCTTCGTCCCAGGATGGGGAGTTCCAGCAAACTTTTCAATCAAGAAATCGGATATCTCCAAACACTGCCCAACGCTGAAAGTGGCTGTCAACAGCAGCTTTCTCAAGACCCAGAACCAAACCTACAAGTTGAAGCATTGCGGCCCTGGCACGATCTCCATGTTCCGCGAATGGATCCACACACAGCGTCTAGACCTCGACGACAAATTGGCCGATAAGGTCCAACGTGTAAAGCTTAGGTACGACTTAGCATTCTTGTGGTGTCTTGCGCAGGAGCTTGAGATGCCTGGTTTGCGAATTGCTGCTCTTGATGGCATATGCAAGATCAAGGAATATAAGAAGGGAGATGGCCAATTCATACCATGGTGTGCCTTGCAGACGATCTGGAGCATCACGACTTATGATAGTGCGCTTCGACAGCTATACATTGATGAACTCATCTGGGGAAAGTTTTATAGTGCATGGGAGAACCATGCTGACCTGTTCAATAAGGAGATGCTGCTTCAGATAGCAACGGCCTACAGAAAAGCGTTGAGCCCTTTTTCCGAGTCAAGGGAAAAAGGCCGCGAAGACTATGTTGTGGAGAAGCAGGAGGGTAAGGGAAAGATGAAGGAACAGTAGAGAGTACACGTTGAGCAGCAGTTGATCATGGTAAAATGAGAATGGTTGTAATGAGACATCGCCTTGCTGAAGAAGACAATAGACAAGTATTGGTTATTGAGAAGCAATGGATTCTCGTCAAAACTCGCTGCACATATTGACTGAAGCTTTGAGCATTGATCCCTCCTAAGCTTTTTGACTATGAACTGCTTTTGACCTCAACTTAGGCAATCGGCAGTCTCAAGATCATGTATTAGGTAGGTCTAATTCGAGATAAACTCTCGCCACGGCCCGTCCCTAACCTACTCTAGCCCATCCAGGCCAAGCTTATTAAGAGAATTACCCTTCCTGGGCAAACATTTCTTCACTGACAAGCAATACCTTTTCAAGATTAAGGATGTAGAATCAAGCAAAAGCAGCCTCAAGGCTGAGTATGACCAGCAAGAAAAGAGGAGACATGCATGCTGCTCGGCGGAGTAGGGGAGAAGGAGTAGAATTTGGCCCCTAGCCAGCTTGAACAAGGAGTAGAACCTTAATCATCACAAAAGTAAATCACATTCAAAGGTATAAAAGCATGGGAGGTTCAAATTGTTTTGATTGATATTGCTATGAAGAAGAGATGGGGGCGGAGATGAGGGGAGGTCTCACATGAAGTCCAGGTCCGGGTCCAGATCCAGAAGGCCTGTCGTCCTCGGTATCCAGTTTGCTGCCGCCAGGTTCAGTGCTTTCAGGTGAGTAGTGAGAGCAGCGTTAAATGCAAGGGAAAGAAGAGGACGGGTTGGAATTTGGAGGGTGAGGCTATACGCACCTCTTGACTTGGCAAGTGGGAAAGGGATTGGGTCATACGTACCTAGGTCTTCGGTATTCAAATCGAGAGAGGATCGAAGAGCGTGCTCGAGGTTTCGTTCGCTGCTGTGGTTTCGAGGGTTCGGGGAAGGTTCGGGGATCGAAGATGGTACGTACCTCACAATCCAGGTATAAAAGCATGAACCAGAATATTCCGACACCATCCAACTTGATCAAGAGACATGAATGAGGAGACATGAGACGAAGAGAGTAGATGCCTAACAAGCCCTTCCCCATCCCACAAAGTGTCCGAAATCCATCAATCTGTCATACCATGAATGCCATGCCGAATATCCTCGCGCCAAAACAAAATGCCTCCATCCTTCAATGCTGTAGGAAAAAGAAACTAAACTCTAACGAAGGGTATGCCTGCCTATCTACTTATGTGTGGTATCTTATCTACAACATCTCCTCATCTTCTCCATTATGTCCAGCTATCGTGACTCCTCCTGTGTTGTGGTGAAATTCTTGATCGAATGCACCGTATTGGTTCTCCAACATGGCGATTTGTCGTTGTTGTTGCGTCTCCCAATCACTACCCACATTTGGGTACTTCTGAATATCTTCGATGGTGTTGTAGACGGGGTCGGTGGAGGGATTGTACTTTGGTCCTCCTACTGCGGAGCCGAAGTGAGAGTAAACATCCTTTGAAGGCCAAGTAGACTGTTCATACTCACGAGCGGCGAGTGCCTCGTATCCTGATTGCATGTATGGCTCAGCTCCATGCACTTGAGTTTGCCAACGTCCGTCACCACCTTGAATAGGCGTGAGAGGGGCTGTGGTGCTGGCATCACTCATCGCATCCTCCGCACTGCCCATGCTATGCTGGTCCCCGCCCGTTCGAGCCATACGTTCCTCCAGCATCTGTCGCTCGTATCGCAACTTCGCCATAACTTCTTCTTGTTGGAAGGAAGTGCAAGGCCAGTTGCCCAGGTCTTGTGCAAGAGCATGTCCCTTATAGTCTGGGGGACAGATGCGCCATAATTCGATGAGTCTCATCTGCTGACTAGCTTCTGCCATCTTGAATAGCTCGATTTGGGAGGGAAAGAGACTGTTTACATCGACCCCATGTCGTCCCAATATAATCTCAACCGTAAGTTGGTCAGTTTGCGGTGGTTCGGAAGCAGGTCTGGCTGGTTGAGGGGCCGCGATGTGCGCGGAGTGGTGGTAGTGTTGGGAGCTGTAATATGTGACAGGCTGCTCAACTGGAGCCTCCACTTTGGGAGCAACGTATGGGGGATTTTGGAGAGAGAGGTTGCGTTGAAAGAGTGCTGCGAGATCTTCTTGTGTCGTCATCGTGGGCGAGTTCGAGAAGTTGAAGACCGAGGGCTATTGAAGCTAGGTCAGCGTGCTGGACTTTTCAAGAATTTGCAGCATACCTTGCTGCGGATGTACTCGAGTTGTGCAAGAGTTGCTTTGCAAAGCGCCAGTCTGTCTGCGATAGTTCCTGAATGGAACCAAGTATGAGGAATCTCTGAATGATAGGAAAGCCTAGAATCAGATTGTGTGAATGGCAAGAGTACTCGAGAAAGCGGAGCAGACTTTGTGGACAAGTGCAAGAGGTTTGCTAGTTTGTTTATATTCACTATGCTATGTATGTACTTGAGGTAGAGGTATGCGAGAAACGAAACCGGGAGATCCAGGAAGAGGGCGATGCGATCGCAGGTGGCTTGGTATTAGGCGTTGGACTGGTGTCAAGGAGGCAGAACAAAGAGCTTCTATTGTATTCGGGATTCAGCAAGATGTTGTTGCGAAATGGGTGTGCATTATGGAATTTGTTCAAAGAAAAGGAGAAGTTGTTGGAGAAAGAGAAAGTGGTGAGGTTAAATATCAAAGGAAATACCCCTCCTCATTTGGGAAGCGATGACGGATCGGTGAGGAACCACAACCACCAGATCTGTGTTTCAGTGCCTCGTTAGCGTAGGCCATCGCTGACCTCAACTCCAATGGATTTACGACACGAAGAACTTGTGACCCGTTTCGGCTTTTTTCATAGTTTTGCAACTTCACCGTGACTTAAGGTGACATTGAGAAGAAGATGTAGAGTGCTTTGGTCTTCAAGATTACATTCTCCGGTCACATCAGTGATTCTACTCTAGTTTCAGGCACGATTTCGAACGGCGATGTCAGCTTGCATATTGCTCAAGATAATGGGGAAAATGAATATAAAAATAGCCATGATAATTTCCTGATCGAGATCGCATCATGTGAGATCGTAGACCAGGCTCGTTGCCTGAGGCACAAATCTTGTGCCTGACCGTGATACGCGACGCTTGATTGCCTGAAGCTTTGGACGTGTCTAGAGATCAATATAACGGAGCTTCAGCAAGCTTCACAGACTCACGCCCATAATTCATTACTGAAGCTCTGAATCAACCCATCTCCCAGACTTCATCATGGTAAGCTTCGCCGTTGCATTGACTCCACGTATGCTCTTCTAGCAAGTTTCAAAGCTGACCTCCGCAGACTTCAATAGGTACGGGTTATGATCTTTCGAACTCGGTCTTCTCTCCCGACGGACGAAATTTCCAAGTCGAATATGCAGTCAAGGCAGTAGAGAATGGTGGTACCTCGATCGGAATCCGGTGTAAGGATGGTGTTGTGCTTGCAGTAGAGAAGGTCATCACCAGCAAGCTGTTAAAGCCTGGAGCCAACAAGCGTATTGCTACGATCGACAGACATATGGGTGCAGTAAGCTTGCACACCTAGATCCGCGCCAAACCAATGAGATGGATACTAATATATCGTTCAGGTTTCATCAGGTCTCGTACCAGATGGCAGACATTTTGTGTCCCGAGCACGCGACGAAGCATCAAGCTGGCGAAAGGTCTACAAAACCCCAATCACAACCGCAGATCTGGCAAGCCGTATGGGTGGATACATGCAAGCATACACTCTCTATTCATCCGTTCGACCTTTCGGTGTCACCGCCATTGTCGGAGGCTGGGACTCAGAGCTCGAGCTGCCAGTTGATGGCCAGGTTGGCAAGGGACCTTCCATAGGTTCAGGTGGCAAGGTTGAGGGCAAGAAATACGGTGGACCGGGCCTTTACATGATCGAGCCAAGCGGAATTTACTGGGGTTATTACGGCGCTGCTACCGGCAAGGGACGACAAACGGCCAAGGCTGAGCTGGAGAAGTTGAACTTGTCAGAAGGAAACTTGAGTCTGCTGGATGGTGTCAAGGAGGCTGCAAAGATCATCTATGCTGCTCATGCAGACAACAAGGACAAGGATTTCGAGCTGGAGATGACATGGATCAGCAACCTTGATGGTCCTACAAAGGGAAGACACGAGGAGGTGCCAAAGGACTTGTTGGAGGAGGCTGAGAGATTAGCCAAGAAGGCATTAGAAGGAGATGATGATGACGAGGAAACGACCGATAAGCCTGCAGAGGAGGATAAGATGGAGGAGTAGACAAGTCCGTAAAATACACCTGTATCAACATCAGCTTAGTTGCATGCATTTGGGGAATGAATTGGCGTGCTTCTACTTTGCCCATTTTTAAGTCAGGCGTTTATTCTGTGAACGTGCTCTGCTTTGGCCTTTCACAACAGGTGCTGGGAACATGTTGTATTCAAGATTTCGTTTTTGCTGGTGTATTAATTATGTCTATTAAATCACTGAGATTAAAGAACTCAACAGCTCTAGTGAGCTGAGATGATATCGACTGCTACGAGACACAAGTCTGCCCTCTACTTATGTCTTTGATATCTCTATCCTCTTATGCTGACTTGATGCGTATTGAGGCTTCTCTTCCTACGGCTAAGAGCGTAGATCCTAAGCTGCTGGTTGGAAAAGTAAATTCTGATTTGATGCCCGGTGTATGGTTCTGTGAACGTCGCAGTCTCTGAAGCCTGTTCTTAGAAGCTATACCTTTATTCTGACTCCAGTGGAGTAGATCTTACATCTGGGGCTTTTTTTCACACACTACAATTTTATTGCTGCACTTGCAAGCTATACCTTTGCTTTATTAGCAGCGTAGAATAAATCAATTCACAGAAGACGTGTCACACAGAAGCAGAGCATCCCTAAAGGTCAATGCCATACGTCCATTCCTCTTTCTTTCATCTCTATTGTGACCCGCTTCCGGGGATCAATAGGACATTAGCCAGAATAACATTTGTTCGAATCACAAGAAAAGTCACGAAGAGTAAGAGAGAAGTGTTCTGGACACGGCATGCATTTATGAGAAAGTAACCATCTATCCACCGCCTGGAGCCAGTTCTCCATAGATCCATCCGGAATAGCTTCTAAAGAGCCATACCATGTATGTAAGAGTCCCAAACAGACAGCCCTCGAAGAGAGCGTTATTCATGTTGTAATGCAGAGTTTAGAATCGAAAGTTGAGAAGAAAAATGCAGGAAGAGAACATGCCATGAACGCCAAAATTGCCGTGCCCCTCCTAAGTGCCCAAGGCTAAGATTCGAAGATGAATCTAAAGGTTGCCGAGAACAAGATCAACAGCATGTGCCAAGGCGAAAGCATCACGCTTGGCCTTTCCACACGGCTGTCCTGGGTAACCGCATCGAGCAGCTGGCTCAGCCTCAGCGATAGCCGCGGCGACGGCCTCAGCAGCTCTCTTTAGCTTGCCACATGGCTGTCCTGGGTATCCACATCTAGCATCCGCCTCTGGGTCAGCCTCACGCTTGGCCTTTCCGCACGGTTGTCCTGGGTATCCGCATCGTGCATCTGCCTCTGGCTCGGGTGCAGCATCACGCTTGACTTTGCCGCATGGTTGTCCTGGGTATCCGCATCGGGCGCTGGCTTCACGCTTGAGTTTCTCGGAGGTCTCTTCATCCTCGAGACCAAGGCTCACGTAGTACGCAGCGGGGTCTTCTGTGGTCTCGGCGACGATGGCTGCGAGATCGCGGGTCATGCGCTTGGCTTCGTAGCAGGAACCCATGTCACATCTGGCCGTAAGGTGGAGATCTCTGGGCTGTGGGAGAATGTTAGCAGATGGCTTAGAAAGGGAGAGTGAGGAGTTATCTGAACTTACCAAGATATGTCCGGGCTTCGGGACGAGAGCTTCAGCGAATGCCTCAGCTGCACGCTTGACTTTACCGCACGGTTGGCCGGGGTAACCACAGCGAGCATCGGCATCTGGCATAGCATCACGCTTTGCTTTGCCACATGGCTGTCCTGGGTAACCACATCGTGCATCGGCTTCGGGCTCTGCAAGACGGGCCTTGACTTTGCCACAGGGTTGGCCGGGGTAACCGCATCGTGCGTCGGCGTTGGGGAGGGCGGTAGCGGTGACGGTCGCTGCGAGGATGAGCGCCGCAATTGCTGCTGTGAACTTCATGATGATGATTGAAGTGAAGGTAGTCTGTTTTTGTGATTGAGTGTAGGTTTGGTTTGTGTGTGTGTGTGTGGGATTGGATTGTAGTTGTATATGGGTAAGGAGGGAAAGAAGAGATCTTATGGTTGGAATCTTGCGTCATTTTATGCTTACTATTGACTCTTGTTCTTATTGACAACTTGGTGGTGATGAACTGAAGTCTTGTTCCTATTGAGGCTCGAATCTGGTAACCGAAAGAGCCTCAATAGGAGTAAGCGACAAAGATGAGACGAAAACTAGTCGCTATTTGGAAATGATTTGGAAGGTAATACAAAGCTTCTACAAGAATATAAAGCTTCTACAGTCATATATGGTTCTTAAAGAAATTAGAAAGAGTTGGTGTGGGAGGGTTGTTACTATTGAGGTTGCTATTGAGGATAGCGTGGATTCACTTTCCCATGTGGCCGGGGTCTTACAAACGCCCGGAGAGTTGCACCAAACTCTCGAACCACACAAAAGTGCAATTTCAGAGAGATCATGGGATTTACGGCTTGCGCCAACCAATCTAGATTGGTACCGCTCGACCTTGATGCAGTGTGATTTGAGAATGGAACGGCAGCATCAAAGGGTTCCAGCTTCTAGAAAGATTTCAAATACACTGCAGATCGGAGCAACCGTTGACCCTGATAAAGAAATCACAGATCTAGAGCATCAAAACTGTAATTAGGATCTTGAAATTTGGCTGTTTACTATTCAGAACCCGGTTCTATTGAGGCCCCGGAACAGGTGGTTAAGCGAACTCTCCTTTGAGCTGCTAAGGCGGGTCGAAGCTGTGATGCAAGAAGATGACGAAACAAAAGGAGCGCCACAATCATCGATCAATGGAATCTTGAGATCTGTGGAGCATTGTGTATTCGAGACTCCAGATAGCTAGCTAACAACGCGCCGGAATGCGGGGATCAAAGACGAGACAGAGTCACGTGTGACAAGACAAATCAATGTTGTCCTGGTTCACAACACACCAACAAAGTGACAATTCTGATCCAATCATTAAATAGGTGAGTTAAGAAGAAGCGGCGTTGTGCTTGCACGTTGGGATTCTGTGGGTCTTGCAGAGGAGTAGACACCGGTGGTTGAACGTTTGTGGATCGAAACACTTGAGCACCACAAACCGTGGACAGCAGTCTTTAGATGCTTTCAACACGTGTGATAAGGAAACAAGAGGTCATGCTATTCAATAGAGATGCGGACTACAGACTATGCTGGTCTCAGATACCGAAGACGTAAAGAAAGGTTTCACCAAGGGCCATAGAGATTTGGAGCTACCAAGGTCTCATTTTGGCATTCCCAAAGAGTACCATGCTAAGACAACATTGCGAAGGTTATGGATTTGAAGGCAGAGCAGATCTGAAGATATTTCACAAATCAGATTCAACTGCTGCTACCTGAGTCGGATCAAGGGAACCCGAGCCAGGCCTTCCGTTGAGTATGCAAAGCATACTGCAAAAAACATATTGTTACACACCAAGGAGACCACATTCCCGCATAGTAGTGTAAAAAAAAATGATTTGGGAATCTTCAATTAATTGTTGTGGGCGGGTTCGTAGTTTTTTGCTATATATATATATATATATGAATCTCTTTTTTTCTTCTCTTTTTCCCAAAAAAATCTATTCGCTGATCTTTTTGTAAATTTCGGAACTATTCACTGTGATTCCAGCGGAAAAGCTTCCCCCGCGGAATAAGGCTATAACTATTCAAAAGTCCGAGAAATATTAGTGAATTCTTTTTAAACTAGAAAACGGCGTCCAGAGGTTAAACTTCTGTGCAATAATTATTAGTGAATTATATTTCTATATCAACCCCGAAAACCCATCCACCGTCCAAGAGCTCTCCTCAAAATCTATATAAACCCCGACCGCCCGAAGTTTCTCCGGGTTCTTTAGCAATATTCGAAGGCCAAAAAAAGATCCTCAGTGGGAGGTGCCAGGTGCCAAGTGCCAGGTGCAGGTGTTGTGGAGAGGAGAGGACTTTTCATGTTGGTAAATAGGTTGGCAAATATTCCGAGGTGATAGTAAAGTAATGTTATCGACTAATGGGTGTTATCAACTAGTGGTTGTTGTCAACTAGTAGCTATTGTTAACTAACAGTTGTTGTCAACTGATTATTGTTGTGACAGCACGGTTGAGAGCTCAGTACGTAGACGAAGAATCGATTGGCTATCTCTTAGAATCTAAAGGTAAAGAAAGAAGAAGGGAGTGGGAGAGCCAGAGCTTATATCCACCAGAGTGAAACAAGCTTACGCCCTAAGCCTGATCTGTTCCCAGGGAGGATCACGTGAGAGACATCGCATGAGATGCGGGTCACGTGAAAGCTGAAGGGTATTGGCAGGTGCTCACGTGATCCCTAACCAGGTGATCCAGGTGATCCGTAACGTAACAATTGTTGTCGTGTGGTAATATGAGGCTAGATATAGGGACTCTCTTTTAATTGAGATTATTACCAAACTAAGTAGAATATTACCTTAAATCCTCTTTTAGAAGTATTATTCTTTCTTAAAAATATTCGAAACAAATACACTAATTTACTAAACGCGAAATTACTTTCTTAAAACAACATATTATATTTACAATTATTTTAAAAATTGAAAACATCCTAAAACTCTTTAGATATTCTCGCCCTAAAATGTGTGGGAAACACGATTTGGAAAGTGGTGGTATTGACTATGCTGACAAGAGGATTTTTAAAAGGCTCATGTCTCGCGAGATGCCGACTCTATCGGCCGTTGCCAAAACAGGGAAGGCGCATCAATTCCAGATCCAAGGTGCGGAATATCTCGTTTTGCAGCAACCTCTACTCTTTGCAATTCTACAACAACACTCCCTACTCTCATTATTCACCATGCTGTCGCGCAGCTCTGCAAGGTCGGTTTCGGTATGTCTCACTCGGTCAAAAGTTCCAATGGCAACTTTCTGTAGCTAACTTGGGCTTCTTATCAGAGCCTTGTCAAATCTGCCCAAGCTCCGCTGCGATCCGCACAGGTATGCCACATTTTCTTCGAGCTCCAGTTCCAGAGCTGCAATTGACCTGCTACGTCTAGACTTCCCGATCCTTCGCCACTGTTCAGTCAGATATCTTCAAACCAACGAAATATGGTGGGAAATACACCGTTACTCTGATTCCTGGTGATGGTATCGGAGCAGAAGTCGCAGAGTCTGTCAAGACAGTCTTCAAGGCCGACAATGTACCAATCGAGTGGGAGCAAGTTGATGTGACTGGTGTGGAGTCAGGCGACAAACATTCAGAGGAGCTTTTCCGAGAATCAATCGCCTCCCTCAAGAGAAATAAACTTGGATTGAAGGGCATTCTGCATACACCTATCGAGCGATCCGGTCACCAATCGTTCAACGTAGCTATGCGACAAGAACTCGACATCTATGCCTCTATTGTTCTTATCAAGAACATCCCTGGCTACAAGACTCGACACGACAATGTCGATCTGTGCATCATCAGAGAAAACACCGAGGGAGAGTACTCAGGCCTGGAGCACCAGTCTGTACCGGGTGTTGTGGAGTCCCTTAAGATCATTACTCGTGCCAAGTCAGAACGTATTGCCAAGTTCGCATTTAGCTTCGCATTGGCAAACAACCGCAAGAAGGTTACCTGTATCCACAAGGCCAACATCATGAAGCTTGCAGATGGTCTCTTCCGAAACACCTTCAACGCAGTTGCAAAGGAATACCCAACGTTGGAGACCAACGACATGATCGTTGACAATGCGTCCATGCAGTGTGTTTCGAGACCACAGCAATTCGATGTTATGGTCATGCCCAACTTGTACGGAGGTATCCTCTCGAACGTTGGAGCTGCTCTCGTTGGTGGACCAGGTATTGTTCCTGGTTGCAACATGGGACGTGAAGTCGCTGTTTTCGAGCCCGGATGCCGTCACGTTGGTCTCGATATCAAGGGCAAGGACCAAGCTAACCCCACTGCTATGATCCTGTCTGGATCTATGCTCTTAAGACATCTTGGTCTTGATGAGCATGCTAACCGTATCTCCAAGGCTGTTTATGATGTTATTGCTGATGGGTATGTTCTCAAAATTCTAAATGTAGCTGGGAATTTGGCTAATGAAGGCGCAGAAAGACACGCACACCTGATATGGGAGGAAATAACAGCACGCACCAATTCACAAGAGCCGTCTTGGATAAGATGGAGGCCGTATAGACTGGGGAAGAACTTGTACGAAGGAGCGATAGACCCTAGGTGTACTCTAGTTTGCATAGCAAGTTCCATTTCAAACTCGTTCAATCAATTGCAAATCATACATTTTTCGTTCTACTTAAATGCAAAAGCATAGACCGGAAGTTCAAGTCGGTTGCTATGTCTGACGCTGATGCAATCTAATCTTACAATTTGCTAGAAGCAACTAATCCTCGAATGTCCTCCCAGGCTGTTTGCAATTTGCTCGTCCACGCCAACACTGTCTGCTCTCACGAAGCTAATTGCCAGATCAAGACGTCTCACCATCACCTCCTTCCGTATTCACACGACGACGCCCCTTGCCCTCATCCTCCGGATCCCTCTTTCTCTTCTTCGCCATGCCCATGATCTCTCGAATGCTTCTTCCCTTAAACTTATCCTCAAATTCTCCCTGCTTACTCTTCTGCTTGGGTTGCTGAACACTCTCATACATCATCCTCTCCTGCTGAGCGACCGCCTCCATGAAGTTTAGTCTGTCTTTTGGGACTTCTGATATAGGTCGGATCGGACTTCGTGGTGGAGACTCGGGTTCAGGGAGGTTGGCGTTTGTTTCTAGATGCGATTGGTTGCCCGTCTTGCTGGTTTGAGAGGATTTGGCTTCATCGAAGGCATTTCTTTGGACGGGGCCGTTGCTTTCGACTGGGGCGTAGTTCTGGACTGGAGCCTTGCTTTGCACTGGGGCCTTGGTTTGGACTGGAGCCTTGGTTTGGACGAGGGCATTGCTTTGTACCGCAGCGTTATTTTGGAGGGAAGACTTAGATTTTTGTTGGCGAAGGCGTCTAGATCGTCGAGGAGGTAGGACTTCTGCATTGGCACCTGTAGCCGCCTTGACACCTGTGGGTGTTTCGACAAGCTGGAACCCGCTTGCTTCTACAAGTTGAGACATGGTAGTCGGATCCTTGTATGCTTGCGTTTCAGCGCCATTGGTTCTGTTGAAGAGTGGTTGACCGGCACTATTCTCTTTATCATTTCCTATGGCTGGACCCACTACTCTGCCATGTTCATCCGTAAGCATAGATCTAGTGGTCTTGCCGTATTGCTTGATGACTACCTTGTAAGGTGATAAAGTAGGTACAGGCACGGCAGCTTTCTCGCTGTCTCCGTACCAGTCTGCAGCAGACGTGAGAGTTGGTCGAGCGGCTTCAAGACCGTTACTCGTCAATGTGGATGAAATGCAGGAGATGTCCTTCTCATGTCCATGTCTGTTTCTGTGAGAATCAGACGTAAAGGTCGAGTGCTTATCTGAGATGAGGTCGGTGGAAGAGCTTGTCGATAGCTGATCTTTTCGCTGGGTGGATACAAGTACCGAGTCGGGCGGGGGTCTCATAAGTGGACTTGTCTCGTGCTCTTGCAAGGACTGTGGAAACAAGCCTTTTGTCCTCTTTGTCTGCTTTAAATCGAGTGGAAGATTTAGTTCCTCATGGAGTTTCTTTGCATCCGCGGCCAGATGCTCCTCGAACTTAGCCATATCTCCTGCTTCCGATTCCCGAAGAGAGTTATTCATCAATTGACTATGTTGGCTCGAGTCCTCCATGGCTACATTGTAGTTGTGGTTCTTACCAGCATTAACAAGTCCCTTGACTGCCTTCTCCACGGATGGGGGCAGTTTATCACCACATGCTTGACGCAACAAGTCTCTGAATTCCCGTTCGATATCTGCAAGATGCTTCTCACATTGGCTCTTCAATTCCTTCTTGTACTGTCCAAGGGATTCAACGCATTGCGCCTTGTACTTGTAGAATGCATCCGGGTGTTCACTGTACAGCAGCGCTACAGCAGTGTTGGTAAGTCGCAGGTTCGGGTGTTCGATCTCCGTATTGACTTTACGGAAACTTTCTGTCAAATATAACTTGAATTCCTCTTGTCTCGAAGTCGTGAATTTTTTGTATGTCTCATTGAGCTTTTGTATGTGCTCGACAACAGCCTGGTGAGCCTCTGCACGGACTTGATTCTTGAAAGACTCGAGAGCTGGGTCATCTTCAAAGGTGGACGGTTGCGTAGCAGGCGCAACTTTCGAGTTCATGCCATCGATATGTTTTTGAAGAGCCTCCTGAGATTCCTTACGGAGTTGCTCTTTATAAGCTTTGATTGCGGGGTGATCGTCCATGTTGAGTGATGAGGGAGGAGTTGGTGCTGGCTTGGAATTTGCAGAGTCTTTTGGAATACCTGTTGTAAGCAAGCTTTTCGGGGTGTACTCAGTAGACTGGCTGCATTCAGCTTGGCGTCTTGAGCTCTTCTCTACTAGCTCCTGTCTCTTTTTCATCTCAAGCGCACCCTTCTCTAGAGCAGCTTTCTTCCAAATCTCGAAACCGTCCATAACACTCTTGGTGGATTGAGCCTCAGGGGCACTCGACGAAACCTCTTGGGGTAAGTTAGAATATCTTGGAAGTTCGGACTTTGCATGACCGTCTTTCTCTGCCCGTCTCGTATCGTACGCTTGTTGAGCTGCTGCGTTCACGGAGAACAACTTCTCGATATTGTCAAGAATGAAGACCAGAGCAGGATAATTCCCAGTCTTCCCCTCAATTGTTCTTCTCCAAACTTCAACTTCGATGGACATGACATTGTGTTCAAGTAAGTCTCCCGCGATATCGGCAGCAAGCTTATTGTCCTTGAGGAATTTCGCGATTTCGAAATCATCGATGAAATCCTTCAAAGGCTGCTGCTCCATATCTGCGGTTGTTTCATTCAACAAAGAGCTTATGTTCATAGTCTTTCGAGTTCGAATTTGTACACCATGGTTGGTGATCGGGACAAGATGATGGTTTGGCGGAAAGTAAATAAACGCGAGGCGAGTCAACACTTGTAGATAGCCATCAATCAAGAACACGCTAGTCATTTCACGAAGATCAGATTTGGGTTGGAGATTGAGAAGCCAAAAGACATTGAAAATCCAGTTCTTTCATGTCCTTCCAATCTTCATACCCTGCATTGCAGCTCAATAGTCTTTTCCACTACAGCGGATTTCGCATGTCCATGAATCTCCGATCAGCAACATGCTGTATCATCGCCTATAAATGTCGGTCACAAACAGAAGCATCATCAACAACCAAACGCCAAGTACTCTGTATCAAATTTCAAAAGAAAACTCAAATGCACCTATTATTCGCTGCCCATCATCCTACAACCGAAAATAATGCGGAGACCAACGAAACACACCAAGGTCGTGCACCTCCGAAGACATCATATCATTCCTCCTCCACCTGTATAATAAAGAACCCTCGTCCAAATACCTTCAAAGTCTTACACGACCGGACATTCATCCTAATGTTCACCCTCATGGAGTGGGCGCAAGCAGAGCTGCAGCACAAGCGGCGTAGCAAGTCCCAAATGCACTATTGCACAGAACAACAGAGGCGGGAGCAGTGGCTCCAAGAGTTGCTCCCCATGTAGCCCCGGCTGCCGAGTAACAAGCCATAGCTAGAGATGCACAGCCTGCTTGACAAATACCATATGCAACGGGACCAGCGAGAACTGGCGTCGACACGAGTGCCATGACTGGAAGTACGAAGGAGATACGCATCCTGATGGGGGTTCAACTTTTTAAAGTGTTTGAAGTGGTGGGCTAACTCGAAAAACTGTTTCTCGTATGAAGAATGCTGCTAAGAATATCAGTAAGGAAGGTTCCAAGGTAATGGAAGGGTTTGTACGTACAGTGTTTTGCGGTTGATGTTGTTCGATGTCCTTCGAATGGAACTGTTAAAGTAAAGAAGAAACTCTCAGCCTCGTCGGAGTCGGGTGAGGGGTTCATATAGTACTCGGTATGCAGGTTACACATGGCTTGCATGCATCCGAACCAATGTCAAACATGAAACAAACTCACCGAAAGTAGAGGACAGAAAGAGAAGCTATAAGCTTACTAAGAGTAGAAAGACAGAACCAGAATCGATTCAAAGCTAAACATGGTATAGAAAGCAACCTTTGCCAAACGCCTCGCAATGCCCCCAATCAAGATGTCCCTCTTAAAAAGTGATATGCCTCTTCCTACCAGTATACTTGGAGGAATTCTTCACCACCTTTCCTTTCCGTTCCATTTGCTCTTTCTTGTTTAGTATCCAAGCTTTGCTTCCCTTTTTGATCTCTCTGCGGCCTTTTTCTCTGTGCTTCTTTCTCGCGTCTAGCACATCCACATCTTCCATACCCTTTACGACCCCTGTGATGTCTCCCCCAGTGCCTTCTTCAGCTGAACCACCAACTGTCAGCACCAAATAAAGCTTTGCATTCTTAGTTCCTGGATCGTCTTCCAGGATACCAGCTCCGAAGCCGGCTTTGATCGCAGCTCCAGAGATCATCGTCCTCTGCAGGTCATTCTTAGGATAGAATTGACACACTGCTCTTCCACCTCTCTTTAGACTTGCATAGAGCCCGTTGAAAAACCTCGATAATCTCCCTGTAGATGATACCTCGCTGCTTTCAGCATTACATAACCATTGAATAGCACTGATTGATATAGCGGCATCGAAACTTCCAGCTCGAAATGGCACACCTTGACCCATATCCGCAAGCATTAAGTCTCCTTCCACATCTCGTTGCAGTGCAACATCTAACATCGATGGTGAGATATCCATGCCGACCCATATGTGAGGGCCACCTGCTGAGGGATCTATTGAGGAGAGTATCTCGCCGGATAGACCAGAACCGCAGCCAATATCAAGGATCATGGAAGGTGAGGAGAGGTCGAGGAGTTCGAGGGCACGATTGGTCATAGATGCTTGGATATTCTGTATTCGAGATGAAGTAGTGTATTTCCTGGCTTCGGCGTCATTGTAATGGAGATCTGGGGGACTGTAGAATCTTGTCAGTGAAAAGCACATATACGAGAAATCGAGATACAAACAGGGTATCTTCGGGACGAGACATGATTGTGTAATATATCTGTCACCGCAGGCAGATCCTAGATATCTTCGAAAATCGATCCCGCCACTTTCCAGGGCGTATTAATTCTTCTTGAAGTGTTGGTCAGTCGAGTCGAAAAATTGTCGGCGCAAACATCATTTTTTGGTGGATTTGGTGGGGTTTTCTGCCACCGCCTAGTCCGAGGAATCTGGAGAACACGGTTACGTCCCCTTTTCTAAACACGCGACACCTACAACTTTCTTCACAAGCATGATCCTCTCATAGAACAGCTACGATGTGGATCTTACCACTTGTTGGGTACATAGGCCTGGCCTTGGGGTTTGGGTTCTTGACCCTCGCCATCGGTATGAAATTCTGATAGCAAGAACTTGTTCGAAGCAGCTGCTAATGTCTGAATAGCTTCTGGACTTTATTACATGTCCGAACTGGTCGAAGAACATACAGTTATCGCGAAACGACTACTTACACGGATGATCTATTTGGTGATCGGGGTACAGGTTCTGCTTTGCTTGATAGATGGCTTTCCTTGGACGCTCTCTCTTCTGAGCATCTTTTCTCATCTTGTCTATCTCGGGAACATGAGGAAGTTTCCAGTTGTGAAGCTTTCAGATCCATTATTCATTGCCTCTTGTGGTATGTTATCCCACGAAATTGTTAGCTGGAAGCTAAATGATGCCAGTCCTCGTGCTATTGAATCACTACGTGTGGTTCAACCACTTCTCCTTCGCCTCCCTAGCCAGAGCTCCTACTTCACGATACGACCCTACAGCCCTTCCTACTTTCACCGAAATCGCATCCTACTTTGGCATTTGTGTATGGCTCGTACCATTTGCACTCTTCGTATCTCTCTCTGCAAGCGACAACGTATTGCCAACCATGGGTAGTGAGGCACCAGCAGGAGCAGCGACAACGAAGAGGCAAGGGATGATTAAGGTGGTTGTGGATACTATTCGAGATTCAATAGGAGAAGTGGGGCGAAAGCTAGGCTGGAGCAGACCGGAAAGGGACTTTTGATGTATGACTATGGAGCATTGCTGGCGTTGGTTGAGGAATCTAGGACGGGACAGGACACGGCATGTGGGAGTATGAAATATCACAACATTCTGAACTTCTTCCGAAACCTGTATGTTACGATGCGTGCATTGTATAAGCTAATTAACGTGCAAGATAAGCTCCAGTGGGTATCTCCTGCTCCTGACGCCTTGGAAGTACTAAAGTAAGTGAGACATGAGTACGTATAGCAAAAGTGTGTAGCAAAAATATTGGCTTCTCATTCCAGAACCCTCCCAATCATGGACGGACAATGACAACTGCAGACGCGTCAGCAAGTGTTCGGAGTTTGTGCTGGTATGCGTCACTTACTCTCACGGAATCAAGCTTCTGGTGTGGACGGCTCTTGAAGCTCCTCGATGCGTCCCTCAAACATAGCATAGAGCTCGCTGGAGATGTTCAGGGTATGAGTCTCGACAGCTTTCATGCTCATGAGGATGGTGTTCTCCAAAGACTGGCGCTTCTTGTTTAGAACATCGAGTCTGTCCCATAAGGCTTTCTGAGACTTGGTCCTATACTCTTTCAGCAAGTGGAGCAGAAAGCCAAATTAGAAAACCTTACACTCTGGACTTCCTAGCATTGGACAACTTGTCGATTCTTCGGCCAACATCCTTTGCATGCTTCTCATATTCTTCTTCAATGGCTTTGCGCTTGGCATCTCTGTTAATGTTGTACTGCGAGACATGCGTTAGACTTTAGCATGTGCAAAAAGGATGAGGCTATCGTGCCTTGACCATGAGCTTCTTCGCCTTTTCAATAGCTCTCTCTGGAGATGTTGGCTGCGTGTTGTCCTCCTCGGACTCAGCAGCAGGCTCTGGAGCCTTTTCAAATTTGCGGGATCCCATCTTGTAGATTAAAATTGACTTCGTGAAGTGACTTTACAATCTTGATCGAATCGGAACGCGTCTGAAGTGTGAAGGAACGTTGAAGAACTGAGGGAGTGAGGCAGACATGTGATTGGTGAGAAGCCCGCTTACCATATTCAGACTAGCTCCATTCTGCTCCACCAAAACTTTTGGTATCCTGAACTTTTCTCGACGTAGCAACTGTACATTCTCCCGCCGCCACGATGGGTCTTGCTGCGCCCAAGAAGTATGTCCCATGACGTGAAAAGGAATAATTATAGACTGACATTCTCTCTAGCAAAATCAAAATCTCCCACGACCCCAATAATACAAGATGGACGAACGACACTTCGAGTTTCGGGCACAAGATAATGACCTCTCAAGGCTGGCAGCCGGGGCAATACCTAGGAGCTAAAGATGCGGCACATGCAGAGTTCCATACTGCAGCAAATGCTTCCCATATTCGAGTCTCCATCAAGGACGACAATCTAGGTCTTGGTGCGAAGATTGGGTCTGGAGTCGGCCACG
The DNA here is from genome assembly GCF_001500285.1 of Mollisia scopiformis. Classification (NCBI taxonomy): domain Eukaryota; kingdom Fungi; phylum Ascomycota; class Leotiomycetes; order Helotiales; family Mollisiaceae; genus Mollisia; species Mollisia scopiformis. The sequence continues at coordinate 1,575,527 of NW_017263583.1, forward strand.
GTGAATGCACTGGGTTGGATGCATTCAAAAACCTGCTAGGACGATTGAATGGTAAAGATGAGGACGAATTGGAGAAGGAACAGAAATCGAGAGACGACTTAAGAATTGCGATTTATACGGAGAGGAAGTGGGGATCTACAAGATTTGTGTCTGGAGGGTTCTTGATTGGAGACAAGATTCAGCATTTGATTGACGCTGAGGCGGAAAGGATACGAAAGCTTGCCCTGGGATCTTCTACTGAGTCGAGTTGTTCGTCAGAATCCGAAGAGGAAGAAACGCCTGTGGAAACGACCAAGAAATCGAAGAAGCGAAAAGCTGAAACTCTGGAGGAGCCTGAAGTTGTTGTTGTGAAGATCAAGAAGTCAAAGAAGGATCGAAAAGCTGAAGCCGCTTCTGAGGCTATTAAGGAGACATCAAATCCGGACGGGGCAAAGCGTTCAAAGAAGTCTAAAAAGGATCGCAAGTCTACAGTAGAGACCGACGAGATTCCAGATGAAATTGAATTGAAGAGGAGGAGAAAGCAAGAGAGAAAAGAGAAGAAAGAGAGAAGAGAGAGGACAAAATTTGAGGCTGAAGCCACCGAAGAAGAGCCAAAGAAGAAGAAAAAGTCCAAGAAGGACAAGCACAAGGAAGCCGAAGGCTCTTCTGAATCTACCACGAAAGAAAGCACTCCAGCAACACCCATGGCAGCTGATTCCATTGGTCGTTCAACCCCAATAATGATGCAAGGACGGCATGCTGTACGGGCACGGAACATAGCACAGAAGCGGATGGCAAGTATGGATGTAGCGTCGCTAAACCAGGTCAGTCTCCATTGCATCTCTACCTTCACCTAGTCTCTAACTGCTTTCCAGATATTTATGATAAAGTCTCAATGATAGAGTCTAGAAATAGAAGCCTGTCTGAAACTCCAACACCCGAACTCCCCTGCCCCAGTGCACCGTGCCTCAATCAAAAACAGCAACCAACTCTGCTCCGACTGAATCTACCATTGTTACATTTGCGAAAACGGCCCAAATACTCTGACTTCCGTCCAATCGGTACACGAATCCAACTCCATTGCCGAATTTCTCGTTGTCCCATTTCACTTGAAGACTTTTGCTGTTGATACTGAATCCTGTCGACACTAGCGGACCTCCCCCCATTCCTGCATACGGCGCCTGCTCACTTGCACGAACTGCGGAGAATAGCGAAGCTTGAGCGCCAAGTGGTGCCCCCACAGGAACCGTATTGTTTCCGCAAAAGAGCTCAGTGGAAGAAGGGATATAGCATAGCGCGCCGACAGACTTATCGGTAGTTGTTGAGCCGTTCGATGTGAGGTAGATAGGAACGAGCATTGGAAGAGAAGGTGTCGAGATGACGATTTTGAAAGGTGGTGCGAGTGCTTCAGTCCTCGCGGGTCGTGCGGGTCGAGCAAGAACTGGTATCCTGATGCTTGTCAATAATTCCCTTGGGTTTCAACCTGTCAGAAAAGACTTACAGCAGCGAAAGCACAACCAAAAGTAAAGACTTCATCTTGTCGAGTGTTCTTCGTGTTTCTGTTTGTGAATAACTCGGAGCTCGTGTTTTGAAACGGAACAGCTCATGGCGAAAAGCCTTCCAACGCGATCATAACACGGCATGAAGTTCCAAGGAAACGAAATTGAAGGGGACAGAATAATATATCGGTCGCGTGATTTTTGCTCCCAAATTGAAAATATACAGCCTTATGGTGGGGCGTGGCCAGTCGGTAAGGAGCCTTGACATTGGTTCTTAGGCTGAAGTATTCCTGCATCCGGAGCCTAAAGGAGCTGCCAACTGGGACATGGTACATAAATGGCAGGATACCCTGAAGTAACAGTCTCTTCGAAACAATATCGGATCTCGGTACCAATGGCAGCAGGCACTTGTCTCTTACCGCAAACCCATACCTATAATTTCACGAAGATAAGAAACTCTGGTGGTGCTTTTTGTTCATATCAGACCCGGGGAAAATATTGTAGTCTCTGAAATAGAATTCTTAGGATAATCTCAGAGAGTCAGAACCAAACCCTCCTCTCCTTCATTCGGCGTTATAACCGTGTCGTGTGTTGCTGCTCGTACCATCTGCATAAGCAAACATCTCCACAATCCTCACTCCGACCAAAGCTAAGGGATTGCCAACGCTGTCCACAAATGTGTCCGATTTTGTATCTTCATTCAAGTCCTTCACTGTTCAGCGACTTGGTAGGCTTCGATGTTGATATCCAGCTCCATCCTGTTCAAACTTGAGAATCTTGCGACCAAGTCAACGAACATATCATGTGGAATCTGGTCTGCTGTCTCCCTGTAAACAGAGTGCTTGAGGTAGACAACACAGATATCCACACATAAACGACGTAGTGGACTGCCTACTACAGTATCCTCATAGATGGCATGGAAGCAGCTTGTCGGCACTATCATTGCAGCTAATTTAAGTCGATAGAACTCTCTGATCACCATGTTCTGGAGCTCTGGAATCAACAACTTCTCTGCCAAAATCCAGAGCTCAACAAGCGATATGAAACGCGTCTCATAATAGGCTGTCTTGATGGATTCTCCCGTGAATCCAAGCGCCTCAACATCCACTTTCTTGGTATAAAACCAGTTGATCAAGACACGGACGACAATTTCTGACGTATCTTGCAGTCGGTATTCTTGTGTCTGGCCTTCAATGAAGCTACTGTTGAAAGCCGCTTGGAATACTGGGGAATAGTGACACGCAAAGTCTTTGTGGACCATTAATTTCTCGATGCTGTCACCTGCGAATAATGTGACTAGTTGAGATGTGTTCCTAGCACGGATTCGCCAATATTTCTCTTGCGCGAAGACGAAAAAAGCTTCACAAATATCGGTTTATATTAGCGAGTGTTCGACTTTACTAACCTAAGCATAATTCGTCTCTTCTTGGCACCGTTCCTGGAAGTTCTTTGGACCATTGACGTAGAAGCTGGAGTGTCTGATGATATTGGGGTTCTAGAAGAGGACGCCATGATCCTGGCCGACTCCACCAAGTACCAGCTCAAGTTCAAGATTGGTTGTGCGATAAAGAATCTGCGGTGTGAGGACAATGAGGATTTTTCAATGTATTGTGATTTTTCTCGTACCCACACTTTTGCGATTGCGGTCCTTGTTATTCAGTGCAACTGCAAAAATCGAGGTTGTGCGCTGAAGTATAAGCTACTAGAAAGAAGAGGTTGCGAAAGGGAGCTCTCTTTTGACAAGAATCGAAGAAGACTAGCTCTTCTTTAGTGTAACGAATTCACTAGCACTCTTCCTCTGCCTGAAAATATCCTCGAAGGTGAATACTACACTTTTTTATTTAGAAATGGGAGGAAAACCGAACTTTTTGGAGATATTTGAAAGCTTTCTGAGCAATTCTAAGCAGTTCATTCTGCCTTGGATCTTCTAAGCAAGCTGGGACAATTCATTCCTTGGAAGTGTAGTTACCTACATCATGCCTTCATTCCACTTGATAGAACCAATTAGTAATTCCAAGCCCAGGTTGGTCCTCAGTCGTGCCTAGGTCAAATGTGTTAATTTGAATTAAATTCTCAAAAATAATAATACTCTAACACATTGAATGTTGGCAAACGTACACTCAAACTCAAACCCGACTTATGAACCCAAAAATGTTCCCAAAGCGCAAGAACATTCAAAGTGCACGGACTTCAAAGGGAAGAAGAATGACGATACACCTTGAAGCTCTTCGGGTGTCAATTATTTACAAAATTTATCAACAACCACCACTCTTACATATACAACAATCAGCATTATGAGCTCGTCTACTCAAGCAGCAGCGCAACCATCCAGGGTAGCCGTCCGGGCTCACCAAATCAGATCTCGACCAAACTTCAACTCTTCAACCGAATTCGTCACCTTTACCGCAAACAAGGACAATGTTGGCGTCAAGTTCGTCATCCACAAAGAGTTTGCTTGTCACTACTCTAAAGTCCTTAAAACTGCTTTTGCCAGTAGCTTTATCGGTATGTCTATCCTGTAGTGATTATATGTGAATCTAAGGGCTATTGTATCGTTTTTGAGCTTGCAGTGCTAATTCATTGTCCAGAAGGAGAAAGCCAAACGTACACCTTCCCGGACTATGGAGAGGAGGTTCTTCGACTCCTGGTAGGATGGATCTATTCGACTAATCTGGTTATGCCAGAGTGGGACAATATCTTCTTTGAGGACACAAATACCGATTATCTGACGCAACTCTGGGTGCTGGCGGATCAGCTCAAGATCCCGCAATTGCAGAACTGTGTTGTTCGAAAGCTCAAGGATATCACAGATAGCAGTGGCAGGATTCCGACTCATTGCTTAGACTACGTCTATCAGAATACAGGTGTCGATAGCAAGCTTCGAACATGGTACAGTACGTCAATAATTGCCTAAATTCCAAGTAGACCTTAGCACATCCTTTCAAGAAGGATGGGTTCGGATCTTCTACTAAATTTCTGATAGTGCACCGTTGTGCCAAGATCATGAGACCCTACTTCTGGTCCTCTCAGAACTTCCCACCCACGATGTTGCAAGAGGTAGTCGCCTACCTAGCAGAACGCAAGCCAGAGTTTCAACGACCCTTGTTTTCGGACGATGACTTGACGCGCTACGAAGTTCCCGAGGTCGAGCAATGATATCAACTTGCAGAAGTGAGAATTTGGTTTCTGAGAGCCCAAATACGTGTGAGAGTTTGGATCGGTTGAGGGCGGCACGTTGATGGCTTTGGGAAGATCGATATGGGAGCACGGAGTCGTACAGGAAATATGTTTCCATAAAAACTCTTTGCTTTTCATGGAAAGAATCAAATGGAGTTTGATCCACAAGACCTCGATATTGCACTTTCAATTAAGTAATTTCGTCGGTCTGCTTTTGACTGCCCGCAGCTTTCTTGCCTCTACCAATTGACTAGTTGGATCAACAAGTTTATAGTCTACATCTCTTTGCTGTGCGGCATAGAAACAATGTAACTGAGATCTCCGTGATCTAATGATTCTCTCTGACTTGCTTGGAAAAGTCTTGTCCTCAGTCCCAAGACAACCCAAAAACACGAGTGTTATACAGTATACACGTCACCTCACTCTGCAGAGCACCCCACTCTACGTAGAATATGATGCATTAATCTTTACATTATAGATGGAGGGAAGCTTGACCTGTGGCGCCTTGCAGAAGTATAATATGAAAGATTTAATCGCAAGCTGCCCAGGTCCATGAACGACCAACTGTATTTCTTCCTTTGAAATGTCCATATGACGCACCATCTCCGGACAATCAGAGCCACCGTAAGATGGGTTACATTCTAGAAATCCAACCAAGTTTTGTTGCAATCCCAACGGCTCCCCTAGATATTTAGATTAGCTGCAGTCTTAAAAAGAGTCGGAGTCGAAACTCGACTTACCTTTTTGTATCACTCATTGTTCAATAATCTCTCGAACTTCATAACGAGTCATATGATGATTTGGAAGTAGCTCTTCCAGACAGCCCTGATTGTCCCCGATAATCTCCAGCAACTCGGCCAAAAACTCCTTAGGGACCGAATCCAAGTTTTGCTGGTACCAATCGAACTCACCTATCACTGCATGCGCGTGCAGGAAGAAGAGACGCAGTGGACTTCCAACGGGTGCATGAGCCCACGTGTACTCGACAGATAGCCCTGGCCTGAGACCTATTGCCATGATAAGCCGATTGAGAGCGTGTATTGCCAGATTCTGGAGCTTTGGAATCAGAAATCTGTCCCCCAGTACCCACAGCTGAACCAGTAAATGGCGCTGTTGTACATGGACAGCATCATCCTCGATAGGAGCTGTGTTGATCAACTGTGTGTATAGCCATTCAACCAAGATCTTCACGGCGTGTGGGGTGGCATCGATAATCGTGTAGGTCTGCGTTTGTCCTTCGAGAAAGTCGCTGTTGAATGCAGCTCGTAGGACCGGGGAGTAGTGACAGGCAAAGTATTTGTGAACGATGAAATCTTCTTCGAGATCTCCGTCCTTCGCTACGAGTTTGACAAGCTTCGTTGGATTTCTATCTAGGAGTCAGTGTCTCGTGTTTTTATTTGTCATCGTCAGATGAACGTACTCTAGCTGAGGAGGATACTCGCCCCTAATTACGTCAAACCTGAATGGAGATATGGCTGAATGCTGAGGAGCGTGCGTCAGAATTCTATTTTGAAGTCAGCCGAATCAGTATTATATTAATTTGAGGATCATGAGACGAACGTACCCCAGTCGAGACTGCCAGTCGCCCTCAACTATGTTGTTACTTGACGACATGGTTGATATCTAAGTATTCTTGTTCTGCTCCGAATTCTCGTTGGTATTGTTGTACGATTTCGCTGCTCTTTTAGAAGACCCCTTTTGTCTTATGTGTGCGCTGCTTTGTAATGCTTTTAGGAGACGTTGTTTCATGATCTTTGAACTATTTTAGAGTTGTTTCGACAGAAATGGAGCAAGTAACATGTAGGAACAGCGCATAAGCTGAACGTCTACCTGCAAATCTTTATCAAGCTGTTGAAAGTCTCAAGAACTGGCTTAGGTTTTTTTTTCCTAATCCGGTCGATAAATTTCATCACTTCCATATGATCTATTCTATTCTATGGGATCTTTAATCTAGTGAGATAGCCTCATACGTTTGATCCGGATCTTGTACACATGGTTTACTGGTGCTTCTGGGCCTTCTATGACAGATGTGAACAGTCACATGATCGCTTAATCTCGTCAATAAAGGGGGAAGTCAAAGGGCCCGGACTGCAGCTGCGAGAAGGATTACTGCAAACGAACAGTCGGACTTTGTTGTACACCCTCAATTTGAGCTGGGATACAATGGCTGAGCAGGTTTGAGGTCCGCTGGTCCACAGGTCGATCAAGGACGATTAAGTCATCGGGGTCCATTTAACTTGGTGATAGAAGGATTGCTCTTGTCTGTGGCGATTGAATGAGATTGAGGAATCAAATCTCAACATGGTCTGCCTGAAGTTAACTGTTTTATTGCGTATCTCAAATACAAATATACTGAAAGAAGCATGATACTACGTAGTGTTACGGAGTATCGCTGCTAGAGTGAGTGTGAACCGTGGAAAATTTACTTGACGAATAACAATATTTCACTAAGCCAAAATTCATGTAAAATGGTGTGTTGTATACCCAATTGATTCCATATTTTAAATTCAAATTGAAAGTAACTGATTATCGTATGCTTGAGATATTTAAGTGTTGTGGTGGGAAGGAGCCTTTGGTGCACGGCTCACACTCGCTCTTGGAAGTTGATATGTTTAACAAAGTCTGGTCTTGGCACCACACTTACGGTGTGCACGGTGTCTAGACATTCATAGAGACAAGATAATGCAAGTATACAGATGCTGGCACTGATTGTCTATAGCACACACCAGCCCAGATTTCTACCGATATTGTCCCGCATAATTGACTCTTTCTCCCGTGGCAACACCTCGTTGTTCTGCAGATCCACCACAACTAAGAGAAGGACAATGGCACCGCCTCAATCGAACTCACCAGCGGCGTTAGTGCGCCCAGTAAGCAACCCCTCTGAAAACAACCCCGCGCTTCCCATAGCATCGAGTTCCGCCGCTCCTATGGTAGAGTGCCTAGTGTTGGTAACCGGTACCACCCACTCATTTCGATTCCTACTCGGCGACTCCGAACTCCAAGCCCTTCACAATCCCCTGCGACCTCATTGAAAAGCAATCTCCCGTATTGACTCAAGCATTCACGGCTCTATTCTACGAGAGCGAAGAGATGGAGTATCGTTTCGACGACCATGTTGTCCGTACCCTATGTCTCTAGCTTGAAAGCTTGAAGATCAACCTAGACCACCTTCGCAAGCCAGATACGGCCGAAAATCCATTCAAGCTCGAATGCCAAGGCATTAGTTCGACTCTGGGTCCTAGCTGGCAGACTCCAGATTCCAGACCTTTAAGAAATGGTTGTCGATAAACTTGACGTCACCTGGTAAGATGCGAAGGATGTTCCCATCGAGGCGTGTCACTATGTCTACGAGAATACGAAAGATGTTTCTGAGCTACGGGCTTGGGTGCTCTTCATATATACGCACGTTTACCCTATCGAAAACTTGGCGGAAAGAGATTTGGAGTTCCCCAGAAATGCTCCTTGAGATGGTTATCCTCAAGATATTGGAAAGTCATCATCGTGACTCCGAGGATGCATTGAAGATAGGAAAGGAATATGCTAGCTCAGAAGGTCTGTTGCCCCTGGATGATTTTCGACTTGTGGGATGACAAGCTAATTGCGTTGTGTGTACAAGGAGATGATGCTGACTGATGGTATAATCTGTCTTTGTTGAGAGATAATTGTATGGCAATTAGTATGGCAGCTTGGCATTGCTTTGCAACTTTAGCGGGCTTTTTGTGGTTTGAAGCCACTATCCAGGGGATTCTCAGTAGGGAGAGAGTGAAGTTCGGCAAAGAATAACTTTATATGGCGCACGGTATTGATGATTCTTACCATGCTTTTAGACAGAAATAATGAACACCTTCTTCGTCATTCACTCACTGCCCATCACTCATTTCATTAACAATCAAGTAGGTAGTAGTAAAGTGGGTAATGACACTTTTATAGTACTGCTAGGTAATATTGAGAAAGGAACCTTTGCATTAACGACAAACCGTACATAAACACTTATGTCACAGGCTAGGTTCACATGTCTAGGGAATTATACACACACCGCATTAGCTGTATTGATCCTGACGACTCAGCACTATAGTAATTTCCCCAAGGCATTATGGTCGCATGGCAAACTTAAGCTATTACCTCACAATTGTATTCTCCATCATGGCAATACCATAACCTGACTTTTAAAAATAACATTGTCCTAAAGCTTACCAGACAAGATTGATGGACTAAGCCCCAAACGATAGAGAAGATATCAGAAATCACAGAGTTATCATACAACCTCAATTCACCTCTTAGATAATCTCAAAGCGCCTCATCTCTCTCCAAGACTTTTATTATAATGATCGTGAATTCTCACCACAGTCTATCTCTTACACCAATTATGACCGCACCTGAAAATCAATTCCAGCTTGGAAACCCTCCTGTAGCTCTGAAAGCTAAACCCGAACACCAAAGTCATCCATATCAGTGTCCGTATTATCCCCAAACTGTACTTCAAAGGCAACTATATCATATCTGTCAAGCCATCCCTTTCTCTTCTATGTTCTGCTACGTGGCTGGTTACTACGGGAAATTAGTATAGATTTCAGCAAGACCTTCCAATTGCTATCCTCACCGTCCTGTACAGGCTATAGCTACGAAAGAACTCTACATGAGCTACTCAAAAGAATGAAGATCAAAGCCTATGGTACGAAGCTAGGAAAAAGAGGGGTGAAGAGGATATCTGGGATTGATACATTGGCTTTGGGTTAGATCATACCCCGCTCCTCTCGCATTGGTGACGACGAGCGGAAGGTGGTGGTAATGAGGTCAACATGAGCCATGTGGCAATAAGTTCTGCTTCTACTTTTTTGCTAGGTACAGGGAGCTGCTGTATTGCTGACCTAGATCTATCTGGTGTTACTAGTGCCATGTGGAGGGACTTCATCGACAGCAGAGGCTTCTTGACTTCAAGCTAGATTAGATACTAGATGCTTGCGATGTTACTCAACAACAAGGTCGTAAAAGACAACGAGTAGAAGAGCTCTGCTTGCTAGGATCAACAAATCTGGACCTGCATAAAGTCGCCGAGTCCGGAGATGATGTGAGATGAAGGACGTGCTCTTCAGGGACTTAAAAATAATCACAAAGAACAACTTGAAACGATTGTGTTTGCTGCAATGAATTGCTTTGTTTCAACTAACCATCAGAGCTGGCTAAAATACAGCTACAAGTTGATTTTCCTCATCCCCATCCCCACGAAGCTCATCGCTCAAAGCTATCAACATGGAAGGAAAACTCATCATTCGTCATCAAGCCACCATCGTCAAAACGCCCATTGCTTTCCCTTTTGCTTAAGTAGCATAAGTACTTCGCCCATAAAATCAAGAATGAAACGTCCAGCGTACACTCCCATACTTCATAAAAGCAAATCTCCGTATCGTGCGAGGCGCTCTGCCTTCATCGCATCATAAAACGCCATCAAACGCCCTTGTCATTGTGAAGTAAAAGAAAGCCAATCAGAAGGCTGTACTCAAACATCAAACAAAGAAACCATAATATTTCGCCCTTCAATCCATGTAGAAATCACCCTTGAGAATCCGCTCCTGGAATGCATCGGGCTTCTTGCGCTCTGGTCTGGCAGGTGCGGGAGCCGGAACAGCGGTAGGAGGGGCAGGCATTTCGGTGATGCTCTTGGCTCGCTCATGCATCGGCTTTGCAGTGGGAGAGGTGGAGAAGGAAGGTCGCTGACTCTGTGAGACGGAGCTTTCGGCACGGGATCTAAGTTGCTCAGACCAGTTGAAGCCACCTTCACCTGGACGAGCGGAAACAGGATGGTCAGAAGCAGTTCTGGGCTTTGATTGCGTGCTTGCCTGTGTCTGAACTTTTGGAGGGGTCACACCTCCATCTCTTGAACCAGAGCCAGAGCGAGAACTTCGCGGCCCTGACGGGATAGTGGGCAACGGAGAAGTGGTATAGGAGGGAGCTCTACCAGATGTACCTGGGCTTCCTGAACCCCGCACGCTACGTAGAGCTTGTGCACCAAAGGAGACTCGGCGAGTGAAGGGTGTAGTGGGTTGGCTGCGACCGGGGCCTTCCTCGTCATCGATGGCATTCTCATCAATGGAATCGGATCCAGCAGTTGAGACGCTGCCACGTCGAGCACCGAAGGGGAATGCGGTATTCTGAGTAGGAGAGGTGCCCGACAGGCCGAGTGTAGAGATGGACATGCGTCGACGCTGGTCTTGTGCAGCAGCTGTAGTGATAGGACCCGGGAACGGAGCTGTCGGACCACCAGAAGTGCTATTGGAGCGACCGAAGATGTTGTTGAAGGTCTGGCTGGTGAAGGAGCCACGTCGATTGCGAGTGGCAGAATCGTTGGGAGGGGTGGTATTGCCGTTGGTAGACATGTTGCAGGTAGGTAGTTCGAGGATGGATTCGGTTGATATGTGAGTGTGATTTGTAATGGTGAAGATTGTTGGCTGTGAGAGATTGTGTCAATGGCCCTCAGCTGCTCTCTTCAGCTTTGGGGATGGTGAATGACGTGGACTCTCGGTGTTGTTCTTTGTTCACGGGGTTATGCTCGCTCTCCGAGGTCGCTCGAGGCAGATTCCTTTGTCTTCGATGGCGTATGTTGCGGGGAAGAGCTTTGTCGTCGTGAAATAGGGCTCGATATCTTGTAGGTGAGGTATTGGAAGGTCGTTTGTGCCGCGAATTCGTTTATGTTGATGAGAGGAATGGGAGTGGTGGTCGAGGGTGAGAGAGGTGTGCTGTAAATAGAGGGGGATGGAAGAAGGAAGCCAAGCCAAGCCAGGACTTCCACATATTAACCTCCAACCCTAGTACCGATTATCCCTAGCGGTGACGCAGCTCGTCGCCTAATTTTCGAATCACAGCGCGAGATTATTTGGGCTGCAGCAGCCCGCCAATGGCAATTCTCTTCGATCTGGGTGGGTCTTGGCATTGATTGCTTCGTCCAACTGTGGGGAAATCACACCAAACCAGAACGGGATGGGCTCACATCTGCAACCACCAGGCCAAGAACGAACGATACCTCCATCTTGAATCGCGCATCGCTCAACTGCCACCGGCTCCAGAAACCATTCAAGCCTCACCCGCTCGTCTAAACTCAACATCGTACCATGGAGACCGGGAATGGGAGCATACGGCGACTTCTTGTTTCTCTGGTGGTCTAATGTCATGATACAATTGGCCTCACTTTGCAGCACACAACCGTTGAGGGCGTCTCACAGGCTTACACAACATGAGATGCTACAGTAAGCATATCCACGAGTGCCGTTTGACGGATCAGACATACAATGTGATTGGATGCTCGTACATGAGATGCCATTATTATACTGTATGCGTTCTCCGACCACACCTGCAGCTGCTGAGCCGTGTCCGAGAATAGTTGGCTCTACTCAACCTTGGGTCGCGGTTGAGATAATGTTGCATGTCATTTTGATTTTTGACATATGTGGCTTCTGTTTCTCCTGCTTAAGTGTCTGGGCGTCCAATCGAAGTCTATTTGATCTGATATGAAGGAGCGGTGACAGCTCAGGGTCGAAAAGCATCATTTCTGATCCGACCTTCATGCCAATGATAAATTAGACCCTTGAAGATCTTTGAGTGTATCGAGTAATGATAGGCCGTTTGAGACAAAGAAGACCCCTGGGCATGCTGCGAACCGAGCCACACAATCTTTAGCTACAAGAAGCAATATGCCGTCGTCACGCAGAAATGTGCGTCGGTCGATCGAGTGTCAGTTTGATGAGGAGAGGTCCCTGAAGCATTTTGATGTCTCAATGAGGCGTCATAGTGGTCCGAATGCCTGCATGTGTATCACGGCACGTGTTTGAGTCACGTGGACAGCTGATTGACATCTTCTTCTGTCAGCTAATCCAAGTTTCGGGAGCTTCTCTTCAAGTTGTCAAGTCAGATTAGGGATCTGAAGTGGAATTCGTATGACTGAAGAAGGTGGTTGAGAGAAAGAGGCGCGACCATGCCTATTTGGCTAGTGCTATGCTTGATTCTTCCTTCCTAATCTGCTTTCTTCTCTGCTTGCCTTCATTTCTTTGATCTTAAGATTTACGCGAAAACATGGTTGTTCTCGTCCAAATAATTTTCAATAGATGATTCTTGAATCCATTCAATCTTCTGTCTTGCTCAAGTCAATGTGATCTTAACGATGACCACCACTTGATTCGTGTCTTTCTCTGCATAAACCCTTGTTATTGATATATTCGGCTCCTTTGTACAGCATGCGAGTGCAATAATCTCTCTGAGGACTAGGGAGGGTTTGAACAACTTACAAGAGCACATTAAGGCACAATCAAGGGCTGGAGACACCTGACGAAGCTTAACGACCCCTCGAACCTCGAATCTGGTTGCTTGAAAGACCGTAATTCAGCCTCATGCACCCACTTGAAAAGAAAAGTTACACTGTATCAGCTTCAACACTAACGCTCGACTTCATAGAAAAACAAGTTCCCGGTGAATGACTTTCGGATTCGCCTCGCTAGTAGCGCTAGTATAATACCATACCAGCGCTATTCACACCTATCCAGATACAAGCGCAAACACCTTCAACTGGGAAGCCAGAGATTATCACAAAACATTTCCCCAATTCTGAAGTCATCGTCAGCACAATGGCAGACCAAGATTCTTCGAGATCTGCTCAGATGACTGCCGTAAACAATCCAACGTCTTCGCTAGCATCATCACGCGCAACTGCAGCAACGCCCTCAACTTCGAGCTCTTCAAACGAAGATGATACACCTGCTTCGACAAGTCAACGTCGCCCTACCAATGCTCGGAAGATGCCACCCACGTTCAGGTATGTTAGATAACTCGGAAATGTCTTGTCGCAACTACTAATACTGATCAGGAACTCCCAGATGCTTGTCAAGCTCTATCCTGGTTGCGATCCTAAGGCTGAGCCCTTTGTTGTGCACAAGGATTGGGCTTGTCATTCTTCCTCTGTCCTAGAAGCAGCTTTTAACAGCAACTTCCTCGAAGGTCAGACGCAGGAATACCGCTTGGATATTGAAAGCATTGACGAAGATGTTGTTGCGCTGTTCGTCCATTGGATCTATACACAAAAACTAGATCTATCTCCAGTTCAAGCTTCCGGTGCTGAAACTTTGCCGACGAGCTCCAACAAGGACATTGTCTTGGTCAAGCTTTGGGTTCTGGCCGATAAGCTGGTGATTCCGTCCCTACAAAACAAAGTCATTGATGAGATTGAGGAAACTCGCCGAAGCACAAGAAAAGTAGCAGTATATTCCTTGAGCTACGTGTGCAGGAACACTTCAAGAGATAGCCCTCTCCGTCGTCTCTTTCTAGCTCAATGCGCAGGACATCTAAAGACTAGCAGTTTCGCTTCGGATCCCCTTAACTATCCCCAAGACTTCCTCATTCAACTTGTAATGCTCCTGAAAGATGGTATGACTCCGGAGGTAAAGGAACGGCTCCGTCCACGCCACGACATGAGCGTCTTCAAAGTAGCGGAAAATTAAGGGCATGTATTGCTGGGCTCTTTCGGTCTCTGACAAAGTCTGCATTTTGGGGAATTAGCTGCTTTAATTTGCCACACTATGCATTGTGGCTGTCAGTGGGTGTCTGGGCGAAGATTCTAGCGATGACTCTCTTCTCTACGCACTCTTCGTTGGGAAGGAGCAAGTACCATAGCATAGATCAATGACTAGCCCCTCTTAAAAAATACACTCGCATGCTACTGTGAAATCTTAACAACTCAACTCTAGCTCCCGTTCTCCCTAATCTTGACTTGCTACAACAAAATCCACCTCCTCAAGGTCACAACATCGCCGCCTCCATATTTCTCGAACAACCTTTCGAGACCGTCTCTACACGAAACATCACATCAAACTCCAATTGCATCCGTACACTGAGAGACAGCAACATTTTCTACCCTCTGTTCAAATTTCATCTTCAAAGCTCCCACAGCATGACCTGATGAGGAACTGCGCTTCCCTTTCCTTCTTTGAACAAATTCTTCGACCCCCTCCCTTACCTTTTCGAACAAGTGTGAGAGAGGAGGTGTGGGGTGAGTAGTCTAGAACTTTGAATTTTATACAAATTGCTAACTTGCTAATTTTAACACATTTGTCGTCTACTTTGGCGAATGTCTTCAGACTTAAGAGATACGATAGAACTTGCAATGTAGGTCTTGGGGATAACGATTCTCTGCTTTGAGGATGTACGAGCATTACAAGAGAGAAATGTAGGGTGAAAGTGTGTAGTTGAATATGTTGACTTTCAAGTTTGTGATTGTTCGAAGCTTTTAGAGCTAATATAGCACTCAAAAGTGCGGATTTGGACATCTTGATGTTGGTTTCAGTTCTTGTTTCAAGCATCAGAGCTTAATGAGTCTCAAAACTATTGTACTTCACTAACGACTTCTCAATTTATCACCTTATCTACCCTCTTTCTTAACTTCCCAATCTCCTCAGGCCCAACTCTACAACACCCCCCTACATAAATACTCTCCCAAACACCCCTCTCCCTAGCCCTTATCACAATCCCAAAAACTTCCTCATCCCACTCCTTCTCTTGTCCTCCCTTTCTCGCTTCCTCATCAACCTCCCACCTCTGCGTCACCGTATTATACCTCTCCCCAACCCTCGTCCCATCCGGATAAATCACTAAACTAACCCCTCTCCCATCCTCTCCTAAGTCCTTGAGCGCATCTTCAAACTCCCTTACTAAGCCGTCCACCTTCCCGACCTTCGTGCAATTAAGCCCCACCCCCATCGGCCTACTAGCCCCCTCTCTCCTCCCCAACATTGCCCTGACAACCTCTCTAAGACTCGACCCATCCGGCAACCTATTCTCCTCCCCCGGAAACACACAACTAATCCAAAACGGCCTCTCCTCTGCCCTCCCCATCGACATAAAAACAGCCTCCCTCACAGCAAACACCTCATCTATCCTCGGCACCGTCTCGAAAGCCAATAAATCCACATTTCGCCAACACTCTCTCCTCTCCTCCTCCTCCTCTTTTAATGGGAGAAAAACCTCAAGGCGCTTAAAATGCCAATCCCTTAGCTGCGTAATGCTAGAATGAGAACTATCATACACCCCACTATACTCAGAACTAGGAACCATAGTCGCTCCATACGCGCCAAGACTGAGCGCTAGCTTTCCCATCCCCTTCCCTCTCCCTTCACTCAAAGCCTGCCTCGCAATCCCAACCGCGCTCCGCATATAGCGTTCAGCGTCCTTGGCTGCGTAGCCGGGAGCCGTGTTAGCGAAACCTTCAAAGGACACTTGGTACGTGGCTGTGAGGAGGACGTCGGCGCCGGAGGTAGCGAAGGATGATTGTGCGGATAGGAGCGTGGAGGGCGAGGAGAGGAGAAGGTGGGAGGACCAGAGGGGCGTGGAGTGGTTGAAGGTCTGCAAGTGTGGTGGGGAGGTGAGGAGGGTTCCTAGGCCGCCGTCTAGGAGGATTATGGGGCATTTTTGGGGGCTCATTTTTGAGTGGGAGGGGAGAAGATGGGTCAGGATGAGATGAATGGATGAGAAGGGATGAGATGGACAAGGAAATAGTAGATGGAATGTGAGATCTGAGAGGGAGTGATACTGATGAGGAGTTGGAGTTTGAGAGGGTCGAGAAGTGAGGTGGGGCAAAGCTGAGAATTGAGATTTTTAGCGGGGTGCAGATTAGCGAGGCCAGAGTGGAGACATTCAGGGGCTTACCGAGTCTACGGTAACGAGCACTGGTTTTGTGGATATGTATGTATTCGATGAACATACATTAATCATACTGATGGTAGAAAATTGGTATACATATATCAATGCTCTGTCGAATATACAGGACTCGTTTGCTGTGAGGCTACAGCAATGCCACAATCTACTCTTCATCATAAGGTCAACAGGGGTATCTCAGATGTCATGATCGCAGAGCTCAAAAACGCCTCCCTTTCTTCGCCTTCTTAGCACTCTTTGCTGGACTCTTGTACCCCGCCGCCGCCAGTTTCGTAGCAAGTTCTTTCCGTCTCTTCTCGGCAGCTGCCTTCTCATTCGCCAAAACTTTAGCCCTCTCTGCCTGTTCTCTTTCAACTGTCAAATCTTTTTCAATTTTTTCCTTGGAAGTTTTCGCAATGCTGACAAGTCTTTCCTTCTCGACGATCGATTTATCTGACCAGATCTTGTTCAGTTGAGGTGCTGTAGCAAGATAGTACGGCATGCCAATGGCTTTGCGCCAGCGCTCCCGTGACTCATGAAACTCCGCAAACTTGTTAGGAAAGTCTCTCTCTAGTACGTAACCAATGAATGGCTCAATTTCGGTGAAGGACAACTTTTGAAGTACTGTGTTGTCGCTGGTCTGCGCCGTGAGCTCAATCTGTTGCCGTGCAGCTAGACCAAGATCATTCCAGCAAACCTCCACCTTTTCTTCCATGACCTTGCCCTCCTTTGTATCTCTCGGATTGAAGAAGAACGGTTCGGAGTCCAAGCTCAGGGAATTGAGCCAGCCTCGGCGTCGTGTCTCGAAATCGGCTAACCTTTCGGACTTGATCTTGGAGAAGAGGAATACTTGCTCTCAAAGTCAACCCAAGAAGGCTTTGGAGGGTTCAACATGACTCGTAGATAAGCGGCTTTGGCCTGGATGGCTCTTCTCTCTATAACAGAATAAGAGTTGCAGTGCAATTGATCCACAGCTTTCGTTTCTGGGAGATACACACACAGACTACTGTACAATGGACCGTGCAGATTCAGATCCTTGAGCCAGGCTCTCCGCTTGTTCATAGTATTGCGAACATCATTGAGATTGCATCCTAGTGCATTGAAGAATTGCATTGCAAGGACTGAGATTGGCAGCGGAAGGACCTCTGGTGGAACATGTCGCAGGGGTATTGAGTCCAATTTTATTGTTGTCTTGTACTTGAACATAACGGCTTGGCGTTCCACATATTTGCGAAGATGTGGCGGAATTTGAGCCCACGCGTCCTCAACTTCTTGTCTCTGGTATAGTGTAGTATATCTGTAGTGAAACAGCGGCGCGTCCAATCCGATTTCCTTCAGCCAAGCTAATCTAGCCGAGTAGTCCTTTTTGTTTGGGCAGTATATGTTCTCCAAGTCGTAGAATGATAGGTACATATGTGGAGCGAGAATCTGTGGTCCGGCATGGGAAGCTTGAGGATTTGCTGCCACGATGTTGGCAGATTTTGCGCCGAGTGGAGACCGAGCCTGTGCCGCGACACCTGAATGAGGATGCTTTGAATGAGGCAGCAGTTGGGGTTGTGATGACACTACCGGAGCATGAACAGAAGTATGGTTTGCGTTTTCTTTCTGGTCGACAATGGGGGTCTTTGGAGGTGGGTAAAGCGAAACATACACTGCATTTTTTGGTGCGGGGTTGAGTTGTGGGTTGTGAGAAGCAAGTTCAGAGTTAGCTGGCTTTGAGACCTGCGGCGTTTGTTGACTCTTATTTGGCAGATTGTCGTTTGAAGTCACAATCCTAGCACTTCTCAGTAATTGCCAATATCCAATGGAGCTGTACTAACTCTTTGAGAAACTTCTTTCCAGTCGACTCATCAATAGCCGATACAAAATCGCTTCATCCACCCATTTTCGCATAAGCTTTAATCGCTCAGCTTCTAAAGGCCCTATATCCTCTCCACTTATCTCCTCCAGGTCAATCACGAGCGTCTCCATTGCTTTCCCCTTCTTACTTTGGGCACCGACGCGTCTTCTCTTGGTTGGTCGCAGGCTTGCATCACCACTCGAGATGCTAATGATTGAAACTCGCCGAGGTTCAGGACTTGATTTCCTACTCGAGATACTAATATGCGACACACTGCGCTCGCGGATCTCCATTGTCGCCCTGTGTCTAATTTGTGGGGTGTTATTGTTATTTACTTTCGTCGCAAAAGCGCGGACGCGGCTCTCTAAAATTATGGCCCGTGCACATGGTGCGTCATCACGTGTAGTCAAAAAGACGCATTTCCTTTCAGATTTCCAGGTCCTTAAAACTCGTTTTGTGTTAATCTAAGATGTGTTAGAGAATTATATTAGCTGATTGTTTTGTTTTCCATAATACAACTCCTGTTGCTTCGTAAAGCTGGATATCCAACGCCAAGCACCAAGTTTCACGCTTGAACCCAACTCACAATCGCGAGAATGTCCATGTTACTTTTGGACATTCAAAATGTCAAGCGCATATTTTTTCGTCCAACTACAGCTCCTCCCTGCCATCTTCGTCCCCAAATCGATACCTGTCTCTGCCCCAATCCAGTGGGTCACCACCTGGGACACAGAGACCAAGTCTCCAGAAATAGTCTCTGTGCGCAAAGAATAGCTGCCACATTTTGTACCTCGCTGGTATCGGGACGCCCCATCTCTTGCTGAGTTTCTCCCCGTCTGCTTCTTCAATCTCCAAGTCCACGTCACCATCAGCAGAATTGTAGATCTCGGCTGCATCGGCTGCTTGTCCATCTTGAAACCACGATTCATCAACCTCAGCGCTGGCGATGCAGTTGATATCCTCATCGCCAAAGCAAAGGCGAAGATCTGAGACAGCAGGCTGGAGAGATGGCTTAGAGATGAACACTTCTCCTGCATGAGATCTGTAGCCCCATTCCTGGAGTGGCAGTAGAGGGACTGGATCGTCAACATGAGTGATACGCCTATATCGACCAGCATGCATAGGTTTTGTTGCCTCAGAGTCACCATCCGAGGGCAAGTCGAAAATGCCGTCAACATAATTCCTCATGCCTTTATTCCCAATCTTCGGCTCGCCGAACGTGGTCACAACCGGTTCCCAGCCAAGAGCATCAAGCTCCAAGCCAGCAAGTGCAGCCACTGCGCCACCAAGTGAATGTCCCACAAGATCTACCCGATAGCTCGGATGTTTCTCTTTTAACACCTTCAGATGAGGGATAACAAACGGCCTTGTGTTTTGCCATGAAGTCCAGAATCCAGAATGAACTGTGCAGTTGCTGCATTTAACCGGTTCAGGCTTCTTTTCTTCCTCCACTTGCGCGCCAAATAGCTTCTTCAGAACTGGAGGTTTGGGAACGTAATCCCATAGCGATCGATGATGTCCATGTGTGGGAAGTATAGGTTGGTCAGGATCGCTCGAATTATCAGGACTGTCGGGATAAGGGATATATTCCTGTGGCACAGTACTCAAATCCACAATGGTGTTCGCGATGCTGTATGTCCCTCTAAATGCCACAATGATTCTGCCTTGTCCTAATCTGCCAGTACCGTGATCCAGCACGATGTATCCGCAACTGTCGCTCATCAATGGCCCAGTATTGAAGGTGTCGACCAGGTAGAACTTGGGGAATTCGTCGCAGCGACTGACGCATTCGAATGGCTTCGAGATCCCTGTTGTGCCGACGCAGTAGGAGATATCGACTATTCGCGACAGCTCTTCAAGCTCAGCGAAGAGCTGAATCGAGATGTTGCTATTCCATTCTGTGGAGTGAAGGTTGAGGTTCGGCGCTTCCGAAACGGTGTATCGGAGGGGCGAGGGATGCGCAGAAGCAACAGAGGTTGCGATGAGAGTGGTGATGATGCTCGAGTATCGCATCTTGCGTTATGCTCGTCACATATTCGGTGTAAACTTTCGTGCCGGACAAGACAAAGAAGAAGAGTTCGAGGGGGTCAAAAGGAAGGAGGTTTGTTTTCGTCGATCGCTGTCATTCAAGTTCGTCATCCAGCAAGCCACAAAACAGGGGTACGATGCGCTAGTCCAGCAAAGAAGACGACACACATGACTTGTCCAGGTGATGCTCTTTGTATTATTGACTCAAAGCCTCAAAATGCTTACCCGGGAAAGGCTCACACATGCTTATTCACCACGTGGCTCTTCATCTAGGCATCAGATACTTGTCTTTTATCGTGTGAGAGGTTTGAAATGGTTGTTTGTGTACTCTGTTGTTCACAAGTATTCGAATCATTCTTCGCCGTGGTGGATATTCACTTTCGTTATAATGGCTTTCTATGAATGAGCAAAGCCCTCTTCATTTCCTACATGCACGCAGCATTTCTGACAAGAATGGTAAATGCCTTTGCTCATTTGACATCGCTATTCTCGTCCTTATTATCTTTTCCATAGCTGAAGGCTAAGCAAACTCAATTTCATGAATGCTTCCAGGCATGAACATCGAATATCCTTAACATACGCTCAGCCACCTGCCACCAATGCCGTAATGCGACCGCAAAACACAGGTTCCCTGTGCTCGTAATCAGCAATTATTGCTTTACCTCTTTAGAACATCTTACACTTGCTGCGAATTATGAAGCTTGCCGCTTGACATGGTAGTCTGTTGTCGGAATCTCGCTCCGCTTGCTCGTGATAACATTCGATGGTGCGGCATCCCTGTAGGCAATTGCCACATCCACAAGCATGTCTTGAGGAAACTTGTCAGATTTATCTTTGATGTAGTCTGCAAAGAATGCCCAACAGCACAGATCAACTACCAAGCGTCTAAGAGGACTACCTTCCTGAGTGTTATCATAGATCTTGCGGAATTGGCAGCTGCTCATGACACCGCAGATTTGGTATATACGCTTCATGTGGTCGATGACTTGATTCTGAAAGTCTACCATCAGGAATCTATCTGCTAGGAGCCACAGATCAATCAAGTCAGTGTCTTGCTGTGCACACATCTCGATATGTTCTTCGTCCTCCGCAAGCACAAGGTCGTCTTCGGCGTTCAGATTGTGGTAATGAAGGGTAATCTTTCCAGAATAGAGGAACTCGGTGAACATTCGGAATGCGGCAGCACTTGTGTCTTCGAGTATGTAAGTTCCGGTTCTTCCTTCAAGGAATGGACCGTTGAAAGCAGCTCTCAACACCTCTGAATTCTTGCAGGCAAATTCTTTGTGGACAATAAACTTCTCCTTCTTTAAGCCGACGATGAAGGTGACCATGTCACTAGGGTTGCTGCTACACGTTAGTATGCAAGATGAACAAGTGTTGTAGGGAGAAACGCGTACGAGAATTGCGGGGTCTTCATCTTCTCGATCTTTGTCAAGGCGAGGTTGGAGAACTTTGCCGCTGTGTCTTCAACTGTGTCTTGTAAGGCTACAGTAGCCGTGAATCCAATGGATCTTGGCGAGGTGAGTGTTCCAGGTAGTGGAGGGAATGCAGTTGGATCTTCGACGTTCGGAGTTGGAACCCAAGTACCTGTGTCCCGGTACGGTTGATAAGCAGGGGCAGGACTTCTTTGTCGTCCACCTCTGCGTCCAGGCATCTTGAATGTAGATATCAAGGTGAACGGATCGTGTTGTGTCGAAGGAACTGTGGAGTAAGGGTTCGCGCAAAAAAGAAGGAAGGTGAAGAGCTTATTAGCGTGCCTGCGAAGGTGGGCGTTGAAGGTGAAGTGGATGAAAGAATGGAAGAGTCAACAAACAACTTTACTCTACTCGCCTGACGTAGGGAGACTAGAGCCACTCACTGATAGGCATCGCGAGCATGCTCTCGCTTAGAGGGCATGAGTTTCGCAAGGCTGGCATGCAAAAAAAAAAAAAATTTCATAGAACAAAATGGCAAAACATTAATAGTCCACCAGCGAAGGGCACGACTACTTAGTACAAGCGCGAAGCATTGTTTATCCTTGACTGGGTCTCCAGGTTAGACCTGAAGACTTTGGTACTTTTGTCAGAGACCTACTCCGGATTCTGTTCATGACAAACAGAAGGAGCCCGGAAGCCTCCGCTTCAACTACGCCAATTCTCGGAAAACAAAAATGCTTATTTAACATTATATAGGTGCTTGCCAGACAGGAGCTAAGCTAGCCGAATTGAGACACCAGCGAATCCCGAACAGCCATCAACCCTTTCGCAGCTAATTTCATCGGCTCAATCCCAGAAAGAGCAAGGGTTCTCGGCCACTTATTCGCGATGTCGAACTTGCTCTTCGTTCTACACGATTATTGGCATTTTCCATGCAGAGCCAGGACCTCGAGCAACTATATCACAAGCCCTTGAGAGTCAAGCAGAGTGAAAATCAAGAAGCACCACACCTGAGAACAGCAGATTTTCTTTTCCTTGATTACAAACATAATGCAATATAATGTCATCTCCTACTTCACGACGTGCGGTAAAGATTTATGTTGTCGACTTCGGTCACGACTTCGGTCCATGCCTTCTCTTTCTTGATGTGGCGTGTATGCTCAGGTGCAGCAATCTTCATGAAACCCACCACTTTAGAAGAAGACTTTACGCATGTTCAGTCAGGATTTCTAACGTCTATATCTCAAGCACATTCACTCGGCTCCAGTCATCATAATGCCTTATTTCTAAACAGTTATGGATATTCGCAGATCTGCGCTTGCACCTTTCTTGATTGCAAAGCATATTGTAGAGAACTCTTGAGATTTACACCAGCATTCGCCGTAGCCAGAACAAAAGCTCGGTATATGTCTCAAGAGTAGTATTGAACCATTCTCTCGTGCACTTCAGTATGAATACCAGCTGCGGCCGCTTGAGGCGACGCCGAAGATAAACAATTTCGCGATTTATCTTAACAACTCTCAAGATCTTAAGAAATGATCAATTACAAGCGAGAAGCATACCCACTGACTGCTGGTAGTGATAATTATCTTATTTTATAAGCTGAGCCATAGACGAAGCAGCGAAGACGAGGTGTCGACGAGTGATTGTGACGTTCAACAACCTGCACGTGATCTTGACACTTGAGAATATCTCCGCTTCTTGGCAGTGAAAGGCATAAGAGAGCCACCTAAGAGGGATGACCATAACAAATATCATTTCATTAATTGGAGTTCAGACAACCTAGACATATCTTGAAATTACTTGGAGAACGATCGCGTCGAGCATCGACGACATCACCTGAGTGGACCCGAGCTTCAAAGATCAAACACCTCAGAGAGCGTTTAAAGTGACAGACCAAGTACATCGAAATGTTGTTGCGCTTTAACTCCTTCATCCATTTTCTCTTGACATCCCATGAAGCATCCTAAAATATCATGAGAGTCTGATAACATCTCTCAATGCAGCCAATCACAGTCTAAACGGTTATACCTGAAGTGAAGCCGTCAAATTTGGGAAATCGACTTCAGCACAAACCAATGCTAATAGTCAAGTTTGAACAAGACATGAACGCTACTATACTACATAGCATAGTACGGTCGTTATGCTCCAAGATGCTCAGATCCACGCATCTGATTTTTGCAAAACCTTGCATCGATAATATACTCAACTTTCCAATAAACGGAGATCTGTTCAACGGTCTTCGAGTATCTCGTTTCGGAGCCGTGAACAACCTCTTCCTTCGATGATTCATTAAAGTGATCATGTGATCCGACCCCTTTCCTGTCTCGCTTAGCCCACTTAGAGTACCAAATGTCGAATCAAGATCCGCCGAGCCTCCCACATCACCAAACGAACTTTAAAAGCTGCTATTAGAGAATCTGTCGAGCAAGATTTTTACGGCCTACTACTTCGGTGGTTAGCTGAAGTTTTGCTTCCTCTTCCTCTCTCTATGGAGAAGAGGGATTTGGGTAAGTGGGGTTGGGTTATTCTTTTTCCTTTCACGCTTCGCCTGCGGTGCGTGTTTAGTTACGCACAATTGATACTTTTCAAAACCATTCTGCTTTACATCTTGTTGTGTATTTCACCTTGAAAAAGAGTTCAACCTTCGAGGATCCTCCAAGAGCTGTCTGGAAGCTCGCTTCCCGAAGAGCAACTGGCCGGTCCTCGATTCAGAACCCGGAAGATATACGTTTGATAGGAATTTATACCTACGAATAGATGTCAATTCTCACTCCTTAACATAGACTTTACCAAGTACTTCATATAGGCGATTTTGATTGCCGCTGCTAACATGACGTAAGCAATAATTAAAATGCAGTCCATCTTACGCTGCAGTCCAATTCACAATGCATTCTCGCTTGTCCTTTTCTGAAAAGCAGAGGTGCATGCTTTCCAATTTCTTCATCTCGACTAAATAAATTTCTTCTCGGCTTCGATCTTTCCTTCCATAAACAGCTTTGGCAATCGAAAACAAACCAAAGCACACTCATCTCAACTCAAGTTTTATTCAAAATGCCAGCTCTTTCTAAAATTGTCGGAGCTGCATTCCTGGCCGTCGCAGCATTCTTTGCCTCAGGAGTCATGGCAGAGGTGGTAGGCGTCGAAATCAACCAAAAGTACGTACCTTTACACCCTTTTTTCGTTCCGATAAGATATGTCTAACCTTATGATAGCGCTTGGGTACATCTCGGCAATGGTGTTTCTGCCAAGATGGGTGAAGACTCGGACCGCACCAAGATGTTCCTTTGGCTTGACTGTACTGGGATCAATGATTCGGAGATATGTCCCCGCATCGACGGTGCCGATGGTAGTACATGGGACGCTTGAAATCAAACTACCGCAGAGGGACAGGTAAAAGGAGTGTCAATCTTCAGGCGTGCAAACAACTTTTTAATACTCCTTTGAGTTTTGGCTTCTTCAAGAATGCAGACTCCATCATATCTTCATCCACTATTCTATTTGATGTCCCACTGCCAGGTGTCCAATCTGTCAGATGCGTAGTTTTCAAGATTTTACTTTGTGAGGCCACGTTTTGACTTTTTGTGTCCTCCACTACCTGATAAGAATCGCTGGAAAATACGGAGTTTATGGGGGGAGATAGCTCTCGCTACCAGATTCCACTCTGAAAACTTCGAATCCTCATCAATGATTGGCAGATCTGAGGCACTAATCCCGCACAGCAGAATAGAAATCGGCAAGTAGAAACTGTGCTGAAAATTCGATTTGTATTGAATTTCTTACTCCATAGCAAGCACTCTTAGTAGTTCTTAGTACAAAAGCAATCTGTACACTAATAATCTTTTGTATATTGCATAGACCGATAATCTTGGTCCCAGCTTTGTGCCAGACCATATACAAGCGTGACGCGAACATATTCTATACTGCAATTACTCCGTATCAAGTATGGTCACTCTTCGATAGCAGAACAGACACTAGTTAGTTCCAAGACTTTGTATATATAAATCTTTCTCGCACTTCCAATTTTCTCCTTGAGAAAATAATCTGCCATGGAAGACAAACGAAGGCATACAGCACACTCGTTCACAACCACCAAACAACCTACACTCGTTTCAACTCAACCTTAATCAAAGATGCCTGTCGTTCCGAAGATGACAACCAAGAAGGCAATCTTGGCAATCATTGCCTTCTTTGCCTCTGGAAGTTTGGCATCAGGTGTTTCCGTCTGCAACAAGTACACGAATCCCCACCTCTCTCATTCTACACAGACATATCTAACATCACATCAGCTTGCCCTACCAGCTCCAAGTCTACAACGTCCCCGGATCCCAACCTGCATGCGCAGGCATCCAAACATCTCACCACCCCATCGACTCCTGTACCTGCCACGAGCTCCCATGGACCCCCCTCGGCTGCGGCGTCTCCATCAAAGCCTCTAAGGACTTCGATCTCACTCGCGGCATCGTTCAATTCGAGTACACTAGAACTGAATTTGGCGCCGCGGGCTCAGAGATGAGCTTCGATATCAGTGATGTCGACGGTGGCGCTTCCGGCGTTGCGGGTAGTGCCTTCCTCGACGCCCATATTGTCGCCAGAGCGGATGGTGAAGGTGCGGAGACTTGCAACCCTCCTCGTTTGGAGTGTGAATTTGGTAAAGTCTGTGCCGATGCTTACCGTTATCCCACCGATGACGTTAAGATGAGAGTAAGAGATTGGAGCTGTTTGATAGAGGTTGCTGCTGACAGTCTCTAGACTTGCGCCAAGAGAGCTGATCGTTGGGTCATTGAGATCAATAATCCCAATGGTGGCTGCAAAGCTAATCCACCTCTGCTGGAGCAGCAAAGACCAGCAGAAACGGTGTACGAAATTGATGTGCCAGATCCGGACCATGTATGGACCGAGATAGTCGACGTAGCAGTGGAGGTAGAATAAATCTCAAGCATGAGGCAACGAAGTGATGATAGCCATGAATCTCTGCCTCTTCCTCAATTGAATTCTTCTTCTCCCATTCACTTTCCGAAATGACAGGTGTTCGTTGTGCGACGTGCCTAATTCTCAAGAATCTTTTTCGTGGTGCCATATATGAAATTTGTGTTGTTCCAATGCATCTCCAGATTGGTACCAGATTTCCAAGACTGGGACTTTGATACTCACCATTACTAGATCCCGCAACTTATATCCCGAATGTCCGTCAATGATTGGAAGGTCTTGGATTCCAGTCCCACTTTATCGGAGCTAGATTAGACCCCCTTTTCAAACCGTGGTAAGCGAGACGGCACTTTTAAACATTCCCCACATTAGTGGATCGGATCATTGAGTTCTCTAGATGAGCGTAGACTCCGACTTTGTAAATTCTCGTCATTAGAAGGTGTGGAAGAGCTGCTCTACTTTACTTACATGGAGTTTTCCGGATCATCTCTGCTTCGAAGTCGTCAGAAGAATGTTTCTCGAATAAGTCGATACTTCTACCTTGTAAGTCATTCCCTTTCCGTCTCCACTGAAGCCAGATTAACAATCCACCGTATTCTCAATCACTCATTCAACGAACATCGTCCTCAGGCTGACCGTCAAATCATGGCCTTCTTCTCGCATCGCCACCAATCCTAGATTTGACTTAGCAACCAATCCCATCTCCGATCTTCCACCCTACATCAGCCAATTACAACCCCTCGGAAAATTCCAAATTCTCAGCACGAAATATCCGAGCCCAGGCCAGATGAATCCCGCATTTCCATGCTAGCAAGGCTCCATCATCTTTCCAGGCGACAATCCCGCCGATCCCGCCGGGTCGGGTCGCGATCCACTATCCAGGTCACTCGGCCATAGAACATCAAATCCAACACAAAATGCCCGCTCAACTGCGTGAAACTATTGCCAATGTTGGTGTTGGCGACTGCCTTTTCCTTTCGTTTCACTATCCCGCCAATCAGAATTCCAAGGCGGCGTATCAGAGGCCGAACTTGGTCGCGAGGCGAGTTGGGCAGCATTTTCGGTTTCGGGGTCCTTGCTTGTTGGGTGGCCGTTTTCGTCCGCCCTGGGGAGTTGTTTGTCCGTTTTTGAGACCGACCGAATTGATTTTTGATCGTCCTGGGGATTTGGAAAGCCTTGTTTGAAGTTTGTTTATTTTTGTCGAGATGGGAGTGACGCTGAACATAGGTAAGGCGAAATGAAAGGAAAGCCCTGGGAGCCTGGGACTAGCTAGTCTGGGATTGATATTCCTGTGACTGTGAAGTTGTTGTCGCTCTTGTATACCCCAGATCGACGGCCTCGTCCGCAGTTTTTGTTTTTGGTCTGTCGGGATGAGAAGTGGAATTTCAGGTGGAAATACAGCTAGCAGCCTGGAAATACCGGGACTTGCTTGCCAGCCTAAAATCAACCTCCCTTCCCCTGAGAATGTTCTTCTGCTCGCCCCAGAAATTGCAATGCGACTCATTCTCCAAGGCGGATGACTCCTCCAAAGTGACAGCATTAGTGAATGCCTTCATGCAGCCGCCTCGTCCCTTTAGACCAAGCTACATAGCTGTTCGTACCTTCGTAGTTCTAGACACGGAACAAGGACTTGATCCTTGGGATCTAGGAACTCGCCAGGAGACAGCCTACCCGGACCTACCTGACGTCAAGAAATGCTCCTTTGCTGCAGCCTTCACTCATCTCGCTCTTAGGCCATAGAATCGCATAGCTTGATTCCACACATTTCCTCTCTGCATAGCAGTTACACAGCTCACCCATCCAAAGCTTTCACCTCTTCCACTCTCCTCTCCGAGAAAGTCTACACCACCAGAATCTCCTTCATAGAAAGTACGTAAGCTGCAGTTTCTGATGTCAAAGTCGCACGTGCGTCCATATGAAATGTGGGAACTGCATGACCTCCTGGTTTTCTTGATTTCGGTTTCCTCGCTCTCCAGCCTTTCGAATTCCCAAGGCTTGAGTCGTGCATATCCTTTAGGTAGCTGGTACACAGCTCATCGAACTTGCTTCACTCCTCTCCCAGAAAATACAATAGCAGCGGAACCTCCTCCGCACAGAAGGCGTAGGCGGCATTTCATGTCCCAGGTGCGTCCATACGAGATGTGCAAACTGCGTAGCATAGCATCACTCGTCTCGCTCTTGATCGTCAATCTCCAGAATTTGATTCCGCACATCTTCTTTCGTGTAGCTGCTACATATCTCAGGCATTCGACTCATACCCCCACTCTCTTCCTAAGATATTGGCTCTCCTCCATACCTAGGTATAAAAAGATGATATTCGTATACGCACCACCAGTGCGTAGATCCATGTCCCACGTGCAAGCATATCCGATGCGTGTACTGCACGGGTCTGGATATACTTCCAAGCTCGTGAATCAGCTTTCCGAGAATGTAGACCGAGAGTCAAATTGGCGAGATTTTTGACATGGCACTTGCCATCTTTTAATTCAAGTCACTGGTTGAACTGGAAGAGTTGTTTATAGCGAACATCTACATATCAATTTGTTATCAATACCTACACTAAAATCTTTGACAAAAATACAATAGAAAATCCTCAAACCACTCCAACTCCTTTTTTCGATCTGCCAGCTGCCAACGACGAAACATATTGTAAAGACAGAATATCTCTGATCCTGCCTAACTTGATTCGAACGAAATAGATTTCCAAGGAAATGATATTCGTCAACGTGGTATTTTTTTTGGTTGTTATTGTGTTGTGCTTCTTGTAAGTGATGAGTCGCTGACTGGCTGGCTGGCTGGCTCATAACGTATCCTCCGCCATATCTTTTATTTTTTTTTGGATCCTCTCCCCGTCCCCTTTCCTCATCGACCTTTCGATCAGAGCCAGATCTCAGCGTCATATTCCAGATCGCTTCCTCCTGACTCCACCTGACCGACTGATCGGACGGCCAGATTGAGGGAGTCTCGGTCAATGATGAATGTACCAAGATCTGCAATCTGACCGTCCCCTCTCCTCTCCCAATTTCCTACCCCGGAGAAAGAAGAGAGATCAATTCGTAACCGTAAACTTCTCATCATCTTGCTCTTCATCATCTGACTCGTCTTCAAAAGCCTCATGTTCCTCGAATTTGAACATATCCCGCAACATCTCATCCATCCGCGCCTCCGCCTCCTCAACGCTCATCGTGCGCCTGACCTCCACATGCCTCAACACACTTTGCTGTTGCTGCTGCTGTTGAACCACCTGCTGTCCCTGCACCTCTCTTTTCCCCTCCCACGGATTCGCATTCTTGCCACCCAAAACCCGTTCCTGTCTATCGACCGTCTCGCCCCTCAAAACAAGAACCCACTCCGTCTGATCCCTCTTATCGATCCCCGATCTCCGCTCCCACCATCTTCCCCTCCTCAGCCCGCCATGCGACACCTTCCGCCTGCACCGCTCGACCATCCCCACCACTGCCCACTCCCGCTTTACGTTCCGCGCACTGGTAGCAGTCTCGCGGCCCTCGATCAATTTCTGTACTTCCCATTGTGCGTCATCGGGCATGTTCAGGATGTCCTTTTTCAGCTTACTCTCGTGTTGGACAGCAGAAAGGGAGCCCTGAGACGTGGTTCTGAAAGTGGTGATTTCGGTGTTGGACGAGGGCAGCGCTTTGATGTAGTGCGTGGCGGGGGCGTGGGTGAGGGTGTTGGACCAGAGGATGGGGATGCCCAGGAGGTGGGTTATGGTGCTTGTTTTTAGGGTGCTGGTTGGGGGGTTGCGGCGGAGGAGGTAGGTTTCGTATTTTGTGTCTGGGTGGATGGTTGTGGTGCTGTTTGTGTTTATCTTAGATTGGGGATGTTGGAAGAGGGAGGGGAGAAGAAATACCTTGAGCATGAAATACCGCTGTTTGTTCGCTTGAGAGCTTGTTTTTCGTCGTTGTTGGTTGGAGATGCAGGTGTAGTGTTTTCAGGTTGCATCTGTTGTTGTTGTTGTTGTTGTTGCTGAGTAGCCTGTTCTACCTCTTTTTGTGCTCGCAAAGCTTGTCCTTGTTCCATAGAAGCTTCGTAGCGAGGAGGTTGCATTTGCTGCAGAGCCTGAGCCTGTTGATTCATCATCTGCAACTGCAGCGCTCGCTGCAAACTCCGCTGTCTCTCCACCTCAACTAGATCACTGAACGGGTTTCCCACTCTTGGATTCTGCTCTGCATTTTCGAGGTCCTTCAATCTGGGCGTGTAGTCTTTCCATACACCCACCAGACGCTCGGCCACAAGTCCTAGTCTAGCACGCACATTTTGGAACTCACGTTCTTCGTCCATATCTCTGATTTCCAGACTTCGAAGTCCGTACCAGTTCACAGCATCGAGCAGGACCCGGACCCTGTATTTCTCGACATAGAGTCTAGATCTCAAGCTCGCGGCCTTGGCTTCGGTGCCGTTGATCAGGATCCAGGCATTGCGGGGAAGACGCACAAGTCCCACATCATTGGGCTGGAAGATCTTACTCCTCTTCGCGTCCTCGACTCTCCCATTGAGCTGAGAAATCGCATAGACGATATCGTGGCTAAGAGGATTCAGGAACGAGAGATCAGGGGAGAATTCCAGGTCGGGGTATCGATCAATTGCTGTTTGGAGAGCTGAGAGTAGATTTGACGTTACTGCTATGACGGAGATGAGTTCCTCTAGAGGCTCGATGGGATGCGGTAACGTTGACAGGTAGGATGTAGCTTCAGTAATAGACTCAGTCGCCAGGTTGATGACGGCGGCGATCGTCAATGGGTTTCTTGATAGTGGAGGCATCTTGGAAGACTGATTGATACCAGAGCAACTTAACTCCTGATAAAAATCGATGTAGAAGAAGTAGAGAAAAAAATGATCCAGCTGAAGAACGCGATTTATAAGTACTAGCAAACAACCAAAATAATCCAAGGCCGGAGGAAAGCCTCAAAGTCGGTAAAGAAGCAAGGCTCGACCGAAAAATCGTACTCGGCGTTGGCATAGGGCAGTCTACCACCCTCCCCGCTGCCACGAGGCGATCCACATGAGACCCCGCAACCCAGAGCAGACAATTCCAGGAGGGTGTATAAACGCCCCACGGTCGTCATTCAGCTCTCCGGCTGTTCGCAGTAATGGGCTCCTCCAGAATTATCTACAAAAGCCTCCATGACCCCTTAGCGCGTATGCCCTGTTTTGAAAACGACAACAAAAAATAAAACTTACGCTGCTGCGAGCACGAGGCTCGGACTGACTGCTGAAACTGAAACTGAGAGAAAACTGGGTAGCAACCTTAAGTTGGCGTCACACGCGGGCAGGAAAATGGGCATTGCGCTAGGCAGCCAGCAGGCCCATCTCACTGGTCGCACAGGGCAGGCATGGCGCTGTATTGGAAATGCCCTTTTTCTTGATGTTCCTCACCGATTGCGATTGCGGGATTTGATTCGCTTCCAATGCGCTTACATACCTAGCTGCTACTGGAGCTACCGCAGCCTCGCCTATTTGCGATGAGTGAGAAATGCCCACAACGCCCTAAACCAGGGGTTTGGATGGACAGGCCATCATCAATCCTGAAGACCATTTTTCACGAGATCTTCTATGTTTTTCTACGACTTCTTGTGCCTTTTTCGCTTTCGCTTTCACATGAACATCATGAATCATGACCTTGAGGGGCATTCTACCTCAACAGCCTCAGATGTCGCCGAAACAATCATTTGATCGCCCGGCTTGTGCCGTCATGCGCATGTCGTGCTACCTACCGTCCCGCCCTGAAGTCTAAGTCTGATTCCCCTGAACCTCCTGGGCCTCAGCTCTCTCTCGAAAAGGAAACCGAATGTCCCATCACTTAATACGGGCAATGGTCTGATCTATTCCCAGGTCTGCTGTAAGAGAGCCCCTTTTTGCCTTACCTCCAACATCGAAGCCAACCTTCCTCTTACGAAGGTTTGAGAGCTTCCCAACTCATTCCTACGGCTCCTTCGTCGGATCCTAACAAATCCGTCGTCGTCGGTCGCCGCGGCGGGAGTCTTGGTTTGGGTCCTTCGTCTTCTGTTCCATCTCCTGTTATGCTTGTACCATTTGTCCTCGAAGCTCCTCCTGCTCTGCGAGGTTGTGGTGGAGGAGGTGGAGGAGTCGCAGTTCCTCTCTTGTCTTCAATTTCTCTCTTTATGAAATCTGCATCTATCCCCAAACCTCTTGGGGCAATTGTCCGTCGAGGAGGAGGTGTGAAGCTGCTTTGGTCTATTGTCGTTGCTCGTGGCTTTTGTGTAGGTATAGGGTTTCGAACTGGCGTCGCAGATATGTTCGACAAGGTAGGAGAAGGGGTCAAGGAGGGCGAGGCTGTGAGGTGGACTGGCTTTCTTGCTACGGGCGGAGGGGCTTTCTTTGAAGAGGATGAATTTGTTGTTGATGTCGAGAGACGACGTTCGATTGGTCTTGCAGGAAATGCTGGCCTTGGAGTTGGCATATCGTCCTGCAGTGATGCTTGAGAGATAGTTCTCGTCAATTCCGATACAGAGGGTGCAAAAGGTGGAGGAAGTTTCCTTGTGCCATTTGTCGCACCTGAAGTCATTGGCCGAGGATTTGGCGGAGGTTGAGAAGTTGTGTTTCTCGACCCTCGAGGAGGTGGAGGTCGTGGTACTGTCACCCAATCCGGCTCATCAGTAACGCTATAAGGGTTTGAAGGTCGCTTTGGATTTGGTATAAAGCCGTTCTGTGGAGGCTTGATAGCAGATCGAGCAGGTTGTCCACCATCAAGCCACCATTTTCTCTTGTCTGAACTTGCAGGTGGTAAGCCTGGTTCAATTGAATCGTAACCTATAAGGTCTTCATCGTCAGAATCATCATGCTGATTGCTGGCCGAAGTGTTGCCAATGTCAAGTTGACGCTTCTCATAAATTTGACGACTTAGCGATTCTCGGCGAGCCTCGTCGACAATGCTCACGGTGCATTGGAAAGTCGCATACACCGGACGATGGTCCGAGAACCGCAATGGAGCCGTGTTGTAGTTGATTTGCCTTAAGTTGGTGCCTTTTCTCAAAATGCGATCTGTCCAGGCAGGTATCCGAGCCTTCTCTCTGAAGGATGTTAGTAGCCGCTCTTTGCCGTCATTGACTCACAAAACATACGAGGTGTCATATTCATCGGTCCCAAGATCAAACTTGTAAGTAGGACTAAACGTGATCCGTGACTCAGAGTAATATGGAAAAGTGAGGCCTGCAACCATCTGGAGATTCAACTGCAATAGGTAAGTAACATGTGTTAAAGGGTAATAGAGAATATGGTTACCTGATCGTTTTCATATAGAGTCTCCAAGTCACCAATCTTGATAAGGTGCTTGACTTTGTCTGCGCTAAGCCCTATTCGATAATTAAAGTCTCCCATCCAAATGACGGTATCTAGGCAGAGAAGTCAATAGCGGGCACTGCAACCTAATAGGCTGCACTCACCATGATCATCAATTCCTCGATTCCGCTGAAACCTTAAGCCATGGTGAATTGTGGTGTAGTCCCTATTTCTCTCTTCGTAGTTCGCGAACCCAGCAGCAAGATGTGCTGTTACGAAGCAGATTTGAGTATTGGCGTAATCCATCCGAATAGCTACAGCCCCCTTGTTGCCTGCCATACCAGACATACCTGTCTTTTTCACAGCGCCTTCTACGTTCTTGATGTTCCGAAGAGAGGATGATTTGACAAAGATGCAAAGTGCTGCACCAACAAGCTGTCCACTTCGTAGAAGAACATAGTGTTCTCTCCCAGCTGCTCGTGCATGTCTGTTGAGAGTTTTCCGCACCGCTCTCTCCCAAGCTTGTTTTCGAGTGGGGTCACTGTTCATGATCTGCTGGGGACTAAGCTCGACAATTTCCTGAAAGCCTACAGCTACGATTTCAGGATGCTGTTGAGACGGATTTACACCTGGAAAGAGCCAATCTGACAGGTCTTGATCGATGCCTTCAGTACGACCGTTCAAGTTGAATGACCCGCACCATCTGGCATGTTTAGCTTCAACAATAGAGAGAGAAAGCCCAAACGTACATGTTAATTGCTTCGGTCTTTTGAAATTCTGAGCTCCGCTTGGCAAGCTCACTCTGTACATAATCGTTCATTGGGTCGAATAAGTGAACAGGCACTTGCCCCATCATTCGCCCAAGCAACACATCAATGGTGTTCTGACGGCCTTTGTCAGCAAAGTTGTTGATATATAACCGAGTCGCGCTTTTCCTGGCATCTGCGATTGCACCAGCAAGAGACATTTTGCCATGTCTTGTGAAGCTGGACTTAAGTGCTCCTGTGCCAGCATAGATTCGTGATAAAGCATCTCCATTGTCAGCCCAAAGACTTGAGTGACGCATCCAGAAATCCGAAGCTGCTCTTTCTCTTCGATGCTCGAGAAATGATTCAAAAGCCATTTGAGAAATAATCGTCTGAATAAG
Source organism: Mollisia scopiformis (assembly GCF_001500285.1). Classification (NCBI taxonomy): domain Eukaryota; kingdom Fungi; phylum Ascomycota; class Leotiomycetes; order Helotiales; family Mollisiaceae; genus Mollisia; species Mollisia scopiformis. Next base: position 1,610,471 of record NW_017263583.1, read on the forward strand.
GTTGGTCCTGTCGAGACAATCAAGGCAGTTGGTCCGAAAAACTCCTTCTTGCTGCAGTACTACGACATTTCTCCTGTGGGGCTTCTCTTGATTATCCTCATTCGGATCTTCTATTTCTTCTGACATGTAGTATGCGAAGCCATCAGCGGAATTTTCGATCATTCTTCGGATCAAGCTGGCAGCTTCATAGCCCTGGGGGCCTTTCGTCTCAGCATGGAAGTCAAATTCCGTATCTCGAAGTAGCTGGTGATCTTTTGAGCCTTTCTCATCCTGGCGATTGAGTGCAGAATGTCTGATGCCATATCGGTATAAGCCAGTTAGCTCTGCCTCACCTGGTTTGGTCTCGCTGAGTAGGTTCACTACATGAACAGCACCATAATTCTGCTCCAACTCGCCGAAATGCTTATCAAATGCTGGTTGGGTTCCTTCGGATGACCGGGTGATGGAAATTTTCTGCTGTCCTGGAATCAGACCAGCAGCCTGCTCCCAGAAAACAGGTACCGATCCTCTGATCTGTGCATAAGAGAAGCATATTCCAGCAGGTTTCTCACTCGTCAAAGGATCCGATTGTCCAACCACTGTAGGACTCCAATATATTGTCTCTGACTCCACGAAGTTCGCTACGTTGCCGTCATCATCAATACCTCGACTATTGAACCTCGTTCCTGCTCTCCTGGCAGATAGCCTAGATATCAGGGTAAGAGAGGAAGGGAGGCCGGTGGTAGTTGTTCGTAGAGGATTAGAAGAAACAGGTATAGTGATCGTGAGAGCAAAGCCTCGAATAGCTGAAGTCAAAATCCGCGAGTTGTCTAATGCTTCTTTCTCATGGGCCACAAGCCGGGATCGAAATTTGACCAGCGGACTGATCATGTATGAATTCCACAGAAAAGATTCGTCTAGGTTGTCTACATCGAAGGCTGTTGATTCTGCAGATCTGCGAAGCATTAGCTAGACCTATAGGCAGAAATATGAGAGTGCTCACCTGTCTTGGAGCCTGTTGGTGAGATCGAAATCCGTGCTATAATAGAAGCTGCCATTGCCCAGCAATTTCTGCAACTCCAAGCAAGGATGTTCGATCCCCTCTCTTCGATTCAGAGCCGATCCATAATCCTGCCCTTCCACTGAATATGGATCCAACCCGTCACTGAAAGTATTATCAAATTCATTGCTATTCAAGCAATGAAACTCCACACCAAATATCTTCTCTACCGTCTCTCCAGGTCTCAAATTAGCCACTTTTGTAGCTCCCGTCACCACACATAGGAAGACATCGTTATTGAGGGTAATGAGTCCGAGTGTTCCATGAACAGGCAAAGGGCTGAGAGTTCGATAATCACTGAGATCCACAGAATCGAGCGCCGAGAACTCCACCATACATTTGGGCGCTGCGGCTCCGTCTACCGATGTCCGTACCTGCGTTGACTGGAGAGAAGTGAGGGATCCATTGCGGGGGTCGTCTGTTGCGGACGGAGTATGGCGGAATATCAAGGCATGTGAGGGCGTCACAAGAGCAATGGATCGCTGGGGGTGCTCCCGCAGCAGGACGCGGATAGACATGACTTGCGTATTGAGAATGGATCTGGATCAGCACTAAGGTTTCGTGGCATTTTGCGATCGATTTTGACAAGATCTGTTGCTTGTATTCATTTTTGGGAGGCTTTGTGAACTGTCATGAATGAGATCGGCGTCATCGGCAGAACATTCACCGCCTTTGGTGGCATTTAAAGGTCACGGGTTATCATCGAGCGTCGAAAATGAATTGGAGCGTTCTCATGGGAACATCTGTTTGATTACTGTAGTATGACGCTCTCTTGATAATGCTCTAGTTGTTCTGTTCAAGTAGTAGAAGTCAAAAGAGTAAAGTGTCACCTGATATCTAGGAGAACCCTCGAATAACTTCATCCTTTAGCAAGTGCTCTTACTCACAGGCCTTGTTCTTCGTCTTAAACATATTCTGTATCTCAACTCAAACGCTCAGAGCTTCCCACTAACTACGTCTCTTAGTCATGAGAGACAGTGAGAGCGCTTTTTGGTCTTTGTTCCTCTCCAGACAATCGAGATCATGCCTCCTAGCATCAGGCCACAATGATATCAAGTCACCCAATGTTCTTCATCCACAATTGTGGCTTGAGAAAGTTGATTGGATCCACCAGTCTCTCGTAACGACAAAGGCCCCGGCTGAACTGAACCATAAGGACACTCCGAATGCTCTGCGCCTTCAAAACGAACTTTGTGCGTACGTGGTTGAGACACAAAAGGAAGTCTTTGCAGGAGCTGTACGTCATTGGATTCCGCACACGATATATCAATTCAGAGTACATAATATCTGGTGATACCGGTAGGTGACGAGTCCCCAGTTTCGGAGTCATCTCCGTCTCCGAAAGCTGAGAAATGCAAGCCACAAAAAGATTGAAAGAATGAACATGAAAGTGACAACAAGCAAACTGACTTGAAATGCAGGAGACCAAGGCTAGTAAATCCTGTGGGCTTGAGGAGTACACGGTCTAAACTTTATTGCTAAGTCATGTGGTACTCGCATGTAGGGTTTCGGAAATAGAGCTACCCAGAATGCTGACACCAGCAGGTCTATGCATGACTATTGAACACTGCCGTGATTTCCGAACTGGCGCGGAGAGTAGGACGGAGTGTTCGTGATTCCGGTGCTTTGTGGCTTTCGGGCCGCTCTGGACTGCGAAAGTACATGACACCGTTTTGCGTGGCTTGCCAAGTGCCAATGAACGAACCCTTCTTACACTTTGAGGAAATTCCTGAGTTAATCATTTTGACGTTTTAAGCGCCAAGCTTGAGATTGTCTCAAGCCTCGTCCTCGGGGCCATCGAATTGCTTCAGGATGCGAACATCATGTTATCAGATCAAAATAGCTATTCTGGGAGAGATCGATAAAGGTGCTTGGCGCGATCTGGTTATCCTGGATGATGCCGAGGAGAATATGACCGACTAGTGGAGCGGTGGTGTGTAATAAGGGCTCACGGAATTCGAAGAAAGGGGGGGGGTGTAAAGTCGACAATTGCAACTCAAGTCCATCTGCTGTGTTCGCATGTCGTGCAATTCCCATGTAACATCTGATGCAGACCACAGCGAATGCGGGATTCTCTTATCTCCCATCCATCAGGAACCGATCGAATAATCTGAGGAAATGTTCATTCATCCAGGCCGACGGAAGCATTTAACCATGAGTTCAGTGCTCATGAGCCGTCCCCTTCATTCCTGAGAAGAATGACGGAGGTGGCACTGGTTCATGATGATTTCTTCTGCGGGTGTCAGCAGGAGTGGGAGAGTCGATGAAGCAGGGAGAGAAATGTGGCTTCTCTTGAATCCTCGATATCTGGTTCGCACGGCATCGAGTTCCTAGTTGTTTCGTTTGGGACGCAGAGCACACGAAGACAACGCCAAGAGAAGTGTCAAAGGTTTGCAGAGGCCGGTGGAGGTCTAGGCTGGTCAGCGTTCGGCTCCTGGGAACACAACGCTAGAAGTGCTCCGGCGGACCTAGCAGTAGGCCCTTCTAGACGAAAGTGTACCGTGCAGCCTACCGAACAGGGGCAGGGATGCTGAAGGAGATGTGTGCCAGGATGCGCAGAGGGGACAGGACAAGACAGCAGCAGCACGGTGAAGCGCACAGCACCTGCAGCAACCCGTTCTGTATCGCCTTCCACAGCGAACACTCCTCAATCTGCGAATCGTAACTATCCTCAACTTCTTCTCGCTCGCTCATTCGTGCGCGAGCTGTTCCGCTCCCACGCATGCACCCACGCCAGCATCCACACCTCTGTGCTGCTTCTTACTCTGCTCTTCTCCAGCTCTGCGTCTTGCCCCAATCATTATTCCCGCTACTGGACGCCCATACCAACCCACGCTGCTGCAGGAATCCCCAGGGATCCGATGGCTCCGTTGATCTGCTCTTGTTTCTGGTTAAGTGCAATGTTGATCGATCAGACCGATTCTCTAACGAGTTGAATACTGCAGCACCACAACCACCACCACCAAAAGTCGCCTACCTCAACCCCAAACAGTTGGCCTTGCTCTCCTTTGAAAGACCCAAGAATCCTATTGAGGAGGAGGAGGAGGATCTTGGCGAATAGTCTTCGGCCCTGCGGACTCAGGCTCCTCTAAGCCTCCACCAGAAAGCACTCAAAGAATCGCCTTCTTCCTGCCAACCAGGTTACCTCAGCAGTCTGATCCCGTAAGCGCATCCCTGAAGTCCCAGTCCCTATCAGGGCCCGGGTCGAAATCGCCAAGGCGAGCCGTCTCTAGCGAGTGGAAATAGACCACCGAACTCCTGGGTCTGGGCCTTCGACTTCCACTGGTATGCGGCGTTAGATGTGAACCTCCCCTCACAACAAAGCCCAGAATTCCCATATTCTCTTGGCCACTCAAAAGAACCCAGACCTGATATGCTTTGCTTGGTGTGTTCTGCTCGGCCCTTGTCACAACTTCTTTTTACGTCCAGACTCCAGACGCTCACTTCAACAAGCCGAACCCGCCCCCATCTCCATTGTCACCTCCACCGAGCCTCCTCTCTTCAACCTTGTTCACATACCTCACCACCTTGCACAATTTCCTCCCTATCATATCGAGGCCTTCCTGCCGGTATTTCACACGATCGGTCCTGACGCACATCCAATTGCAAGTGGTTTGGGATACCGGTGGACTGGGCCCTTTCGACAAACAGAATCTCGATACAGCTTGACGAGTCACTCTTCGATATTTGTTTTCCTCACCAACAGCGCTGTTGTACCACCGCCGTGGCTTGATTCAGTCTTCTCAACACGGCTGGCAGTGCCGATCTTATACTCTGGATGCCTTCCCCATGACAGCCTTCATGGAATGTGTAATGCAGGAAATACTCCAACATCCCGACGCCTTCGAACCCAGGCCTTGCGGCCCTCGAACCTTTAAGCCTCTCCGACAACGAGCCAGAGGACGCTTCTCTGGCGACATAAAGAGTCCGAGCCCATCTCGGGCGGTTGGGGTGGAGGAGATGGACACAAAACCTGAGGAGGGCACACCTGAACCGGACGACATCATCGACCGATCAACATTATGTCTGCCGGACTTTACAGGTAATTCGATTCTGCACGGTGGGGACAACGGCTTCAAGAATGTTCTGCGACAGTACTTCCCATCTTCAGAGAGCAATGCTGCAGAACGTCTGGTGGAGCTCAAGGCCAGACTGAGAGAAGCCTCGACACACGACTTCTGGGGCATATTGATGGAAGAGATGTGTGATATCACTGGATCACAATGTGGGTTTGTTGCCAAACGGATGCTGGTGGATGATCAAGACAGCGCGGTGGAGATGCCAGAACTGGGAGAGCCAGGATCATGTTTGATGGGAGTCGCCTTTTATATCAACAATGGTGCGGATGTTAAGGAGTTATATCGAGATTACCGCTACCACGCCTATGGAACACCATGTGCCCACATGAGGCACGACAAGATTTTCATTGTTCCAGAGAGGATGACGGAGTTCGTTCCAAACAACCCCAATGCCATGCCTTGGAAGCATTCCGAAGCTTTCATAGGGCTACCGCTTTTCCACGAAGGGAAATGCTTCGCTCACTTTGGTATGATATGGTCTTCTGAAGGTGCAACCAAGAGAAAGCTAGGATGGACTTTTATCGAAATGTTCTTGCATTCGCTGGAAGACATGATTCTGCAACGCATTTTGGAAGGGCGAGGCTTCGCCAAGGAGAGTGCAGCTCCTGACTCGGCTCCAGCCAAGGTCATTCCTTTATCAGCCATCACTGCATCTCAATCACTAAAACCTTACGCTCGAAGTCTCTCTCATGAACTGAGGACTCCAATGCAAGGTGTTGTCGGTATGCTGGATATTATGTATTCGACAGTACTAGATGCCATCGCCAATCAGCCAAGTGATCACGTACGGGCTGTGTTCAAGGATCTCAAGAATCACATCGAAGTCGTGCAGGGTATGTCCGTCTCGAACATGAGTGGGCAGATATGAGTGCTGACACCCAACAGACAGTTCCAGACGAGCCGTTGAAGCTGCTGATAACGTTGTTCATGCTTATGACATGAATATGCAGATGCCAGAAACACCTTTGACTCCCAACGACCTAGATATCTTGAAAGGATTGGTAACGCCGAGTTTAGAATCTGACCTACAGTCACCTCCAACATCAAGAAAGCGTGAGCGCACAGAAGAACTAGACTTCTTCCCTGGACCGCCAATGAAACGAATGTTTGCAATGACTGAATCGGATATCTTGCGGACTTATTACCCGGAGGCAATGAACTCGGATGGACCTACCATCTCGATTACCGAGACTGTCACTTCGACGATGCCTCCTTCCGACGTCTCGGTGACAGAGAGCGAACCAAGGTTTAGCCCTTTACTATCTCCAGCTATAGTCAGTCCAACGCTGCGACGCGTCATTACGAGAGAATTTCTGCGCAGCCTTGTGAATGAAGCGTTGCGGAATGGCCATCCCACCAGCGAAGTTCACAATGAGACCGACTTGGGGGAGAAAATTGATGTCCAAACTATTAGCTCCAGGGGTGAGATCCAGCATCGAACGATCCACCTAGAGATTGAGTCCGATGTTCCAGAAGTTATCATCACTGAGGAGCAGTATTTGCAATTCGCGCTGCAAAAGCTTGTCGACAACGCCATCAAGTTCACCGAGCATGGCAGCATCACAATAACGGTCAAGATTTCCAGGAACGCCCAGGTTGTGGAGATATGGGTTGTTGACACTGGATGTGGGATATCAGAGGCATCGAAATCCAATCTGTTCAAGCCGCATTTCCAGCAAGACTCGTCAATCAGCCGCTCGAGGGATGGTCTTGGTCTGAGTCTGTTCAACGCAAAGGCTCACGTGAGGAAGAAGTTAGGTGGCGATGTAACTCTAGAGCGTTCTGATACCGAGGGTCCTTCGAAAGGTTCAGAGTTCTTGATTAGGTTACCTATCTCCAGCCAAGAACCAGGCTTCACAGATACACCACTAGTCGGATCAACACCCCCACCTGGCTTGAATCAATCGTGCCGGGTTTCACCTTGGCCAGACAATAACGTACCCTACATTTCCAGCTTGGACTCGTCGACTTCGACCTTGCCATCCCGGTGCAAGCAGCCAAAGCAAGCCTCACGCAAACGCCAGTCCTTCAATCCGCAACTAGCTGCCGACTACCCATTGAACATCTTGATCGCTGAAGATAATGCCATCAACCGCAACGTCGCTGTCGGCTCGCTGAATAAACTTGGCTATGCTAACGCCAACATCACTGTAACGTTCGATGGGCTGGAGGCTGTGAAGACATACGAATCGTCACTCGACAAACCACCAGCGGAGAGGTTCAATGCCATTCTGATGGATATCTGGATGCCAAACATGGACGGCTACGAAGCAACACGCAAGATCGTAGACCTCGCGCGCGAGAATGGAGAATCGACCAAAGTGATCGCCGTCACCGCAGACGTGACTGGAGAATCGGTCGAGCGAGCGAAAGCAAGTGGCATGGAGGGCTTCCTCGCAAAACCATACAAAGTAGCAGACATCGAACGACTAATAGTCGAGAACTTCGACAGATGCTGTTAAGCATCCTCGGTTTTTGTTCTTCCCATCATGAAGATGAAGATTATTTGAACATGTTCCAATTTGGAGCATTGATTGCGTTTCTAGCGGTTTTATTTTCTTGGCGTTGGAGCGATCGCAAAAAGATATGGCGGAATGGAATGGACTTTTGGGATGGGTGCATGATGAGGCTATGGGGTTGGGCATGTACTGGCGTTGTAGAGCGGCATTTACCGATTGATTGGATTTGGGTGTTTGGCATATATTCTGCTCATAGGCGGGATAGGTAAAGATGAGTTTATATGAGAGAGAAGAGATGAGACGAGGTTGAATGCTAATGTGGTGGCGGTTGAAAGGCATTAGGTAGATGAGTAAAGTAATTAGAGCGTGATGCGAAGATGAGAATGAGATGAAGTTGACAAAGCTATTTTTATGTGTGGGGATGATTGTGATTGTGATTGGTGATATTTCGCTTTGGTGTTGAAGTGGGGTCGGGACTAAATCGGGTTAGTGTTGATTATGTAAGATTCTTATCAACCTCACTTCTGACTTTGGGGCTTCACTCACTACAACATAAAATGACAATCTCGACTCGATAGCATGTAACTTGCGGTTAAGTCTCGGTGTCAAGTTGACATGTTCAGTGCTCTGCGCCTCTTGTCGCTTTTTGATATGCGTTTGCTGCGAGTGCATCAGGAGTCAAACTGAAGTATTTCGATATCAGATGTCCCCGCTCGAGTTATTGTTTTGTCATATTTGGTGTGTTCATATTCTGTAGTGTTGTATCGTGATTGCAATTCTCTCTTGATAGCTCATATATGAACGGTGACGATGGATTTATCTTTTTTGTTCTTGTTGTCGTGATCAACTTGCAAGTGAGACTCGACGGTATTCACAATGACTTCCCAATTCTCGGATGGCGATGCTACGAACTCAATACTCCGACCTCGGCACAGATCTATTGAGGGTCATACTACCTTTTCGTAAGTCTTCATATGAAGTGTTGAACAGATAGCTGCGCTAGTGCTGACTTGACAGTTCCCCATCAACCATGATCAAGTTTTTCATCAGTGATGAAAACAACACCGTTGAGTTCATAGTACACAAAGAGACAGCTTGTAATATCAGTCCAGCTTTCAATGCAGCTTTTAACGGCCAAATGCTCGAGGGTCAGATCCAGCAATATTTTATTGATGACACAACCGTTCGAGCGTTCCGTCTACTAACGCAATACATGTACTCGCACAAGATTAGAAACGTTCAGTTGGGTAGCGAGTGGCACAACACCGTCGAGTGGTGGGAAGAGCATAAAGATATTGCTTATGATGAGAATATGAGCCTCGCAAGACCATTCCTTCCAGTAGTTATTCGCATACGACAATGCTGCTAACACTGAAGGTTTGATTCTAGGTCGAACTCTGGGTGCTCGCTGACAAATATCAAATCCCCAAGCTGCAAAACCTCGCAATGACTGCTCTGCTCGACGTCCAGTATCAGAACTTGACGGTTACCCCTAGATCCTGAGATTGTGCATTATATCTATGAGTATACGTTTCCAGATAGCAACCTACGCAGATACACTGTGGATTTCATTGCGCGTAGTCACGATACTAATTCCTTCATGGGTACCGATTGGAATAAGACTGACTATCCTTTCGATTTTCAGGATGATTTGGTTGTCGCTTTGGAAAAGGAGAGGCAGAAGCATCTTCGAAATCGCAAGAGGCCTAAGAGTAAACGTTTCCGTGCGGCGGTCTACCATGTTCCGACTTCCTAGGTCCCAACGGGTCTCATTATAACTGCAATAGAGGTTGATAAATCCCACTAGAAGAAAGGCTGGAGATATTTAATAATATACTGTAACGGTTCGGAGATTTGAGTGTCACACTGAGCGTTATTTCTATCTTGTTTGCTGAAGTCATCATGGCTATGGCTTCTCCCGTTGAAATTCCTCGTACACAGCCTCGCCTCTGCTTCGTCGTGTGACTCGCGGATTTGACGATGTGTTTGTGAAATCGTATCTTTAATTTTGCGCCAGCCTTTGGCAGAGAGCAACTTAGGATCAAAGCGAAGTTCAAATTTAGCGCTTAAAACCTAGCCACGAAGAATCCAATCAGGTTTCCTGGTCACGGTACCTCTCAACTTCCTCAACCCAAAGCACTAGCGCAAGCGTGTGAGAAATCTCATTGACTTTCAGATCTTCTTTCTCGAACAACACCTCCGTCTTAGAGCCTAGTATCAATCAACAAGATACCTTCTCCGCGCACACGCACAAAGTTCTACGGCTTCCTAAAGTCCTACAAACGAGGTCAATATGCCTGCCCCACATTACCTTGCGCCTTCTTCCGAGGCAGCAAATCAGCTTCCCGGTCTCGTTACTATTGCGCCTTCCGGGCGTTCGACTTCTGGCAACAACGGTGTTGTAGATGCTGAGTTTCCGTTAATCACTGAAAATTCCGGTTCCGAAGACAAACTCCGCTCTCCTTTAGCTGCACCCGACTCTTCCGTCATAGAAAGCAGCGGCGAGTACGATGAATGGTATGATGGGAACGACTCCGCTGTACGAGCAGACTTCATAGCCGCGAATTCTGTCCCTGGTCCTAGATGGTAGGTACGTTGCACTACGATCATGTACTGTAGACTGACCCATCCCAGGCGTGAGATGAACATGCTCATGTTTATCATCGGTAAAGAAAAATAGCCCATCACTATTGGTCTTGACTTCGCATGCTGCCGTTGCCCAGCCTTTATGGCAGCCTTCCATGCTACCTTCGACAGGGGAAAATTCATTCGGGGCAGCACACTTGAATACAGGATCAAGAATACTACGCCAGACGCATTCGGAATACTAGCCGGTTGGCTCTATACTAGAAAAGTCGACCCCTACGATGACAATGACGAGGAGAAAGAGTATCACGGGAGTGCCATTACTGCTTTGGTAAGACCTATTTTACACGCAATTGAATTTTCAATGTTTGTGCTCCACTCAGCCCCAATTGGCACTGACTCAATCCTCGTGCGTAGGCAGAAGCCTGGTCCCTAGCAGAACAGCTCAATCTCCCGGTGCTCCAGAGCGGCATTCTGCAAACCCTCGTCGACATGCAATATTTGCACAAAATCAGCCTCGACGACAAAACTCTTTGCTACCTGTACAAGCACACTTCTCCAGGCAGTCCACTCCGTCGCTATATTACTGTAAACACCGTTCGGGAGAAAAGCATCAGAGATATTGGGTGGGACGGAAGTCTTGGCAATGGTTATCCCAAGCAGATGCTACAGGACATGTTTCTTCTGTTGATGCAGGATAGGCAGGGTTATGGTGACTTGCGGGTGGGTGACAATGAGGCCAAGATTGATGCGAAGAGATTCTTCGTTCCTGTTCCTCCTTTTGCATGAGGGTTGATGGGCTATGGGTGGTGAGTTTGGGTGTTGGTATAAGCTGTAAATAAATGATTCCTTACAATGAAGATCTCACTCACTGACTCTTGGGCTTTGACATTTGGTTCTGGGTTTTCGATTTTTGAACCAATGAAGAACAAGGTGGCCGAAGTACTACTAATCTCTAATAGGCGTTTACGCCACTTGTTTCTGTTAATAGGGGAAGAGACTACTCCGAGTTGGGATATTAAGGACGGAGTTGGGATGAAAGCACTCGCGTGACCCTTCGTAGATGAGAATCTTGCCAAAGCTAGTCTTCCACCTTGAGCCTAGTGTTCATAACATGAACGTTCTAGCTCGATCGCAAACTTATTACCACCCATCATACTTTCTCCTTCTTGCACCACAATCTCCACAATTCCACAATTAAACAACTTCACACCAGAACCTCTTCAAATCGCCACCATGGGTGAAGAACGTGCTACCTCTTTGCCCTCAAATATCACCAAGCACGCAAAGCGCAAAACGAAGATGTCTACTCCATCTTACTGGAGCTCTCTCTTCAAGAAATCATCCAAGTTAAGCTTCAAGTGAGCAACGTTTCTCTTAAGACTTCTGGGAATTCAAATTTAGTATACAAAACAACACGCTAATACTACTCTAGGCCAATGGGTATCATTAGATTTATCATCGGCCCGGATCGACACTCTTGCGATATTCACAAGGAGGCTGCTTGTCGTCATTCCCCAATCATCAGTTCAGCATGGGATGCGGCATTCGACAGCGAGCTCGATGAGAACAACAGATTGGAGTATCGCCTGGAAAGCACAACTCTTCGTGTATTTGAAATGATCGTGCAATTCCTCTATACGGCGAATTTCGACTTTAAAATGGTTAAGTTCAACAAGGACGATTTCGATGCCCGTCTCTCGAATCTGGTAAGTCACAAACCCTAGCTCAGTTATATGGGCTTCGATCCTTATGGCATAGATATTGTACGAAATACTTACTCGATGTATAGATTGGTCTCTGGATTTTGACCGGAGAGCTTGGTATGCACACTCTCCAAATCCTAACCCTCAAAGAGCTTGGGGAGATTTGGTACGAACACAAACTCCCTCTATCTGTCGAAGCCCTCAGCCTCGTACACGACCGCACGGGTCCGGAGAGCATGCTTCGAGCATTTATCGTCCCCATGATTGATGCTCATGATGAGGTTTCTACTATCAAGGTTCCAGAGGGTTGCCCGACAGAGTTGCAGATGGATTTGGTGTTTTGTTTGTGGAGGACAACAGAAAGCAAGTCCGCGTCGGAGCCGAAAAACTCTTCGTCGAACGCCGATGGATGAATATTGAGATTTGATTTTGTTTTCTTTTGTTTTGTTTCTAGCATGGAGGTCAACGATTGGGGCGTCATGGCTTAGATTTTTGGGGTGTCTATCATGGATTGGTCATTGCCTGTGATCACTTCAAAAATTGCATAACTTCAGTATCATTCTCCAAAGCTTTGACTTGTCCGCAAAATCGTAATTCATATTAAATCTGCAAACGCGATCGTTTCTGGACAGGTGATTCACCGTTGTAAGTCGGTAAGAACGCGCCTTCCTTTCTCAGATTTTCTCTTTCTCCCATCCACGCAATCAATTTCTCCTCACGTCAACGAAGACAAGAAAAACAGTCGAGATCACTCTCAAACTGTTCAATTACATTCCAGTGCTTCTGCGCCGGATCCTTTCTGTTTACCAGCTTCGCACTGGCCTTTGAAACAGATTGATTTCATTATCGATCATGGCAACACGCTCTGCTGGCAATGAAAAGAGTTTGGGGCATGGTCAAAAGAGGCAGAGAGAGGACGAGCCCGATTTCTCGTACGTCGTGAAGGAGCTTACGAATCCTGACGTGCTCTCATGTCTTGACTGTTCTCTTGATACAGGAATCCAACCACGCTCGTCACCTTTATCGTTGGTGCAGAACCCAACACCGAGAAGTTTATGGTCCACAAGGAAGTTGCTTGTTTTGGCTCGCCAGTCCTAGATGCCGCGCTTGATCGCACCTCCATCGAAGGGGACGTTTTGAAATATACCATGGACAGCACCACTCCACGGGCATTTCGATTGTTAGTTCAATGGCTATACAGCAGAAAGCTGAAAGTCTTGCAACTACGAACTCTTAGTGAGTCGCCGACAACAACTCACCAGGCACGGGTGGAGGCTGCGCAGTCTGAAGATGAAAGTTTGGCAGAACTCTGGGTTCTTGGTCGTGAGCTTTGCATACCTGATCTCCAAAATCATGTCCTAGACAAGATCTTTGCCATATATCGCTTTAGAAGCCGGATTCCGTTCACAACATACCACTACATATTCAAGAACACCTCGGGATGGTGTGGTCTCGCCAGATATACCATCGATTTCTGTCTCCGATACCTGGAACCTGCGTGCCTCGAGAAGCATCAGATTCATTTTCCTCGGAAGCTACTAGTTACCCTTACGATGAGTTTTACGAAGCAGAGGGACTTGAGAGTGGAGAGTGGCAGTGCAGTTTTGGAGGACATTCTGCCAGCAACGTACTATGAAAGCAACAATAACGATGTGATCCTCGCGGCCAATGAAGAACGTAAGTTCTGTGGTTCTGATTTCATGTTTCTATGAATATATATGAAGAAACATACGCTAACACATTATTTCAGCTGAAGGAATCTTTGAATGATTTGTGATGCTGGCTCATGGTGTCGACTTCCAGTATTATATTCAATTGATAGCTCAATAGCTTAGATATGCGCTGACCTGTCATCCACGCAGTCATTGAGGGGTACGTCTCCATCTCTGGGTGCCGGGTACCAGGTGCCAGGTATCGACGACTTGAAGCACTTTTTGTGGTGGCCCCTTGAAGCCCGTCATCAAGTACTTCGTTCCAGTCAGTGATATTAGGTATCAGCACTTCATGAAGACTGTTATCATGGTATAGTAGCTATTTAATTGAGATCACTCTTTGATGAGACTTTGATGAGCTACCCCAGCCTATGCTTTGACTCTCTCAAAGACGCCATTTCTATGTACTCTCGAAGAGCTAAGCTGAGCTCTTGTATCCGTGATACCAACGTTTTTCTTCTAACGACTGCGCTGGCAGCCTTCAACTGTAATTAGTTCTAGGTCATGGTATTGGTAGTAGTTATAACTAAACTGTTGCCCCGCTTTGAGATAGTTTCCCCGGAGAAGCTCGCTTAATATCAGGGGCTCGCTTATGTAAGGTATAGGTAGGTGAAAGTTCGCTGACGTGCAATATGCCAGTGCTTCCTGATACTACACTGTGTTTATTCACTGCTCATCCTTCTTAAAGTAGTCTCTAACGGGCTGACCAGAGTGATGGTGGAGTGAAATAACGGACTTACTGAGGAGCAATCGCCCGGCTCCATGTGATTGTTCCAAGCAGCAAGACAACACTTGACCAATTACCTTCAACATGGAGAGTTCGAGGCCTCATGTAGTTTAAGTAGAAAGTAGCAGTGGTTTATCAACTAGCCAAATGCGAAATTTTGTCTGTATTTCTGAGCTGCTGCCTACAGGTGAGATGATTCAGTGATCTAGTCTTCTGACAATTATTCCACCCATCTCCTCCCCATGATAGCAGACGCGCCTATATAGGCAAGCCAGGAAGACTTACTACGCAAATAATAAGGTTTCTGTTTGCGCTACATATGCTCCTAAATAACAATGACAGCTTGCGTCTCGTAGCAATTCTTGAATAATGATTCACCTACTAAGTTTGGAATACTTATTGTTGATACTTCCCATCTTATCTTTCCATGAAGTCAATTCCATAGCTCGATCATTCGATTTATATATGTTAGAACTTAGGAGACGTAACGAAAGCAAGCAATCAGTAGTATTGCGCACTAGCAAGCGGTACTTAGCACCTAGTGTGCAAAAGCTTTGAAATTAGTCCATTCTCATTAATGCGCAATTTTCTAGCTCTGTATGCCCGGTTCTATTGCTATATTACTCCATTCTGTCTTGAATACATCACAACACAACACAACGTCCAAATTCTGCATCACCCACGACTTTCGCTCTTGAATGCTCTTGGCTACACCTCTGGACATTGAAACATTAGCACACAATACAAGAACAATCCTTTTCTCTGTCGCTATGGCTGGAAAACCGAAAACCGAACAAGTCGCAAAGCGAAAGGACACCGAAGATAGCACCGGCCCAAGGAAGAAGCATCGAAAATCAGCTTCTACGTTCTCGTGAGTACAGTACTTGAACTATTTTGGCCTTGACCCCCCCGGGTTCTAACATGTTATTCTAGGAAGCCAGCCATCTTCGTAACCTTCCTAATCGGCCCCGACCGCAGTGAATTTGTTGTTCATAAAGAAGTCGTCTTCAATCGATCGCAAGTTCTCGCCGCAGTATTCTCGAGCGATTGTATAGAAGGTCAAACACAAACGATGACAATCGAAGACACCACTGAAGCTGCTTTCCGCTTCGTGGTTCAATGGCTCTACTCTGAAAAGTTAGAGATTGCTCAACTCGAAGCATGGAAAGACAAAGTTGCAAAGGACACCAAGTTTCTCACAGAGGCCGAACAAATGATAGCCATCGAGGAGGATCAGGTACTGGCTGAGACTTGGGTACTGGCAGACAAATATGGCCTTTCTGGCCTGCAGAATCTCGTCGTTGGATACATGACAGATATCTTGAAGTGTACATGCATTCCCTCGACGAGGACTTTCAAATACATCTATCAGCACACATCCGACGATAGCCAATTGCGAAAGGCCTGCATCATCTCACTGCCTATCTCGATGCTGTGATGTTGAAAAACAATCCCGAAAGGTTTCCCAAACAGATGTTGCATGAGTTTGGGGTCTATATGCTGGAGCGACAGGGAATCAATGTCAATGAAGCTTTGGGAGAAACGATGAGAGACTGTGTGGTGCCGGTAGATTAAGCTTCAGTGCTTGGCAGAGTAGTATCAAACTCATCTTTGAGAGGATTGACAGGATGGCTCATGATATGTGCGATTCATTTGCTTGCTCTGTGGGCCGAGAAGGTTGTGTTTGCAAAACCGAACGAAAATATTGAAATCTCATCCAACTTTTCAGTGATACTTGCTTTATGATTCTTAGAACCATTGTTCTATAAGTGACGATAATTTCTTCATTAAGTACCCTTACATATCTAGCCGAAGCTACAGAGTCAATCACATCAGATCTGCTTTTGGAATTGAAGTCAACGAAATCACCCAAAAATTTACAGATAGCTGACGAGGCTTAGGAAGACTTTAGTCGAGACTTTATTGATTTACTAAAGTTCCCTTAGCATTGAATGCAAGCAAAGAACAAAGTCTCAGCCCTACCACCGCTAAATCCACGCAAAAGTTTCACCACCGGTCCCTAACTATCAAGAATCGATTTTTGAAAGTCCGTCACGTCTTGAAGCAACTCAAGCTTAAGATCCTCCGTAGGAAAATCGTAGTTGACCGGTAGTGGAAGCCGTGGAAGCCGACTATTAGCACAATCTCTCATCCTCGCGCGAATTTCCTGGAATAAACCGCTGGCCGTCAAACCACGCAAGTCTTGGGATCCGTTGGCAATGAATGCGATATGTTTAAGACCCGTCAAACTTTCCAGTAGTCCGATATGATAATATGGTACGTAACTCCAAAGGGTATCTCTATCGCAATATCGACCCCACATGCAGCGGCCAAAAGCGAGATATCTGACGGCGTGTTTCTCGAGGTAATGCTGGTCGTTTTTGGACTTGTTTCTTTCGACGAACAACATCTGGGCATATCTATCGTGGATGTAGAGAATGTCATTTTCGCTGTTGAAATAGATACCGTGCTTAGTTTGATGTTGGAAGAGAAGGTCATAGGATTCTCTCATGACGTGGTAAGACTCTCGGCATGTGTGCGCAAGAACGGCAAGAGGCTCTGGATGCCCCTTTCCACGACCAAGGACTTCGAATCTGGGCAGGTATGGTCGAACGTTGCCGTATACTTGGACGATGCGAGAAGTCGGAAGAGCGAATCTCCAAATCTTTTGGCGTAACTCTGGCGGAAGTCGAGGGAAACATGTGAAGGACGTCGTGGTAGTTTGCTCAGCTGTCATACTCATGATGTAAAGTTGACAGCGGATGAAGTAGAAGAGACGATGCGAAGATTGTGCGTTAATTATACTTTCTTTGACGCGGATGTGGGTCCAGTCCAGCGCGTATCACGTGTTTGGAAGGTGAATTCGTATAACGAAAAGGTGAATCGACGTATTGAGGTAGCGGCCCCAAGTCAGAAGACGGTCAAGATCTCATATTATTTTATTCGTGTTCAAATTCGCAAGCAATAAACAAAACTGAGATGCACTAAACAGAATTTATTCTACCTCAAGCACGTGATTAGATGCCCCTTTCCCATCTTCGCTTCTCGTCTTTATCAAGCATCGTCCGGATCTCGTCCCTGAAGCTGCATCTATTGTTGTTAAGCTCAAATCGACGCATCTTGGTAGTCGAGTCAAGGCTAAGCTATGAGTGTTCAATAACTTTCGGCTTCATACGTTATTGATCTCAACAAACAGCCTTACAATTTCATCACCTCCATGGCTGCCATTGCTTGCGAAATGCCTGAAAGTCGCCCTAGATATTCCAGCTGACTTATAATCCACTCCTTTTGCTCCATTGGTGTGATCTTCATTTTACCAATAACGAAAAGTGGGTGGAGGAGAGAATAAATGCCAGCCGTATAGGGGCCGGCTTCAGGTTGCGATGCATTCTGATTTAAAAGCTCTCGTGAAAGCAACTGTTGGTGTTGTAGAAGTGGCAAGTATCCAGCGTGTTGGGCAACTGTAGCACAAACGTCGATGGACAGTTGAATGATTGTCGTAGAGATACTCTGGTACCGTGCGGGCGTCGGGTCAAGAGAAGGGTGGCAATTATCCAAAACCATCTTCTGGAGAAGTATGCGGCAGAGACGTAAGTAATTCCAGTATCGAATGGTCCAGGCATCATCGTATACATGGTATATTCCGTTGTAGACCAGGCTCGAGTGAGAGTACCGAAAGATCTCATATCGAAATGTTGAACGCAACTCTGAAGCAATTGCCTGGAATTCATTATCAAGTTGCGTGGCGGCAGAGAGGACATACGAAGAGCGGTCCGTCTCCTGGTGACTGTTGTTCTTTAAAGACGCCGATAGGTTGGTGAACTGTACCATGAGATCTAGAATCTGCCAAGAGCAGCTGTCCTGGTCAAGGCTTGGCTTGATGTTATTTCTCAAGTCAAACAATGTAGGTGGGACGGCATGCTCCCTCTGCATACATGCAGCAACTACAAGTGAATACGCCTGCAAGAACATCTGACGCCCAGGACGAGTGTTCAGTGACCGAGGTCCACGAATCTTGAGAAGCGCCAAACCGCCAGTTATCTGATCGAGGCATGATTCTACATCTTGGTGGTAAACGTACGTCACAGTCTCGAATGTTGACAAGAGCATCGCCGCAACCAAGGTGCTGTCTTTTGCAGCTGTTTCTGGAGACTGAAGTGCAGTGTGAAGGGCCCGGATTGCGGAGTTGCATTCAACTCGAGATTTATGGAGCATGCTGACTATTCCATGGGAGTTCGCGAATGCAGCGAATCCTGCAGCATTAAGAGAATGGTGTAAAGCCGGATCAACGTGTTGTTGGCTGGCTAGGAGTTCTGGCAGGAATTCGTATTGACCCCTGTCAAGAATCCCGGAGCCCACGACAATGTGATATGACAAGAAATATGCGAGTGCCACATTATCAAGATCCAGACTCAGGCTCTTTGATGGGCTAGCTGACTTGACTACAGGGCTATGTGATCGTCCATAGATCTGCAACGCCGATGCCTTCGGATCTAAAACAACAGTTTTTAGGACTTGTGGCCCAGGCGGTTTTCCTGTCGTGGTCATATATTGATTTCGGAAAGTGAGATCCGTAATGTCTTTATACCCAGGACATTTTCATCTTCCCTTGAGACAACGATTGCATGAGGGCCGTGTTTCGTCCCACTGTGTCTGCCGTCAATAGAAGCAGCTACGAGAAGTATTTATGAGATCTTACTTTTATCTTTCGTTGGCGACAAGTTGAACAGCCTGTTGCAAATCTCCCTCGATATGCCATCACTTCACTGAGACTAAACGCCCACGATCACTTTCAAAGGAGGGTTAAAAGTTCAACCACGGTTGAGGGTGGGTCGAAAGTCTGGAATTGCACAGTACATTCGGCTGATTAAAACATTGTTTCCGGTGAGATTCAGTGTGATCTGAGCACGATGCCATCGCTCAAATCCCATGGCTGAGCTGGTTCTGAGGCAACTACGCAGTTGTTGCTGACGAACATGATGCGGATAAGGTTTGTGGCGCCAAACTTACTAGGCCGAAAACAGAAAAGGGGGCGCCGGGGCCAATCAGCATGAGTGCCTGCAACTAGCTCTTTACTCCACTCATGGACTCTCACGACTTGAACCTCATGCATACGAATGACAACGGCTTCGGGGTGTATGCTATCGGCGCAATGTTCTATCAATTTGAGTGCACGCGGCACAACATTCATACCGACTATGGGTAGATAAAGCCTCTTTGGCGTGGGTAGATTTTCTATCATGTCTCGTACATCTCCTCAATACAATCAATCTATATCACTACTATCCATAAGCCTCACAATCCTAACCTCATGTCTAACGAAAAGCCACCAACAGTTCTTATAACTGGATGTACTGATGGCAGCATAGGGCATAATCTCGTCCTTTCGTTCGCTCGTCAAGGCTACCAAATTTTCGCCACTGCTCGTCGAGTCTCTGCAATGTCTTCTCTAATTGCCATACCCAACATCACCTTGCTTGAACTGGATGTCACCTCTCCTGACTCTATCCGGACCGCTCACGAGACTGTCTCGGAGTTCACGTCTGGCAAACTCGATATTCTCTACAACAATGCTGGAGTGCGCTTCATGTCCATGGGCATTGACACGACTTATAAAGTTGCTATGGACACAATGGCCGTGAACTTCTCTGGCATCGTCGAAATGGTCCATGTTTTCTCAGATCTCCTCATAGCGTCCAGGGGAAAGATTGTCTTCACATCATCTGGGGCAGGGAAGCTTCCCGTCCCGACGCAGGCTATGTATAATGCGAGCAAAGCCGCACTAGACTCGTATGCTATGACGTTAAGGATCGAAATGCAACCGCTAGGAGTCGGTGTGATAAATGTTATCACTGGTCAGATTTCAACCGGTGCGGATACGATGGGTACACAGGCCTTGCCTCCATTGGATGCCAGTATGTTGTCCATTCCTGCACATATTGTTCGTATTGTCGATTGGTAATCTGACTAGAGAACAGAATCACCATACAAGCCAATTGAGAAGGCTCTCAGCAAATTCTGGACAAGTGATCGGCCAATGATGGATGTGAAAAAGTATTCGGATGCTGTTGTCCAGAGAGTGATCGGGAAGAGCTCGCCAGAAGTGATTTGGATGGGTACTGGGTTCGTATGGTGGATGAACTTCCTGAACTTAGCTTGGCTCTTCAATGTCTTGATGGCACGAGAGTTTGGCCTTAACAAGCTGAATATGGAGAAGGTTTGAGTCATACAATCAACTTGCATTCTGATGATTTTGAAGTTAAACGTATTCGGAAAGAGAATCGTGTCACGATTTTGATTGGAATTCTTGGAGCCTTGAATTTTCATCTTTGGCTTTCGGCATCACTGGACATCCCAATACCAGAGTCGTAGCTGCTTGCAGACACATCGCGCCTCCCTCTTCTGCCTTCATCGAACTTATATGCCAACGGCATTTGCTTAGTTGATCCTCGACGTGCTGCTGAATCCGTGGAAGATTCAAATACAGGGTTAGAAGTCTGGCTTTCAGTCCTTGACATTCCAATTCCTGGATCATAGCCCGATGAGGATGGTGCCCTTGAGGAAGTTCGACTCATTTGCGTTTTCTCCGAACTAATGTGGCTGGATCCTGGCGGCCTTTTTTGGAGGAATTTGTCTGGCTTTCGCTCCATATTGGCATTATCTGCCATATTCCTATGGTTGTTCGCGTTATGATCAGTGATTGGCGTAGCGTAGTTACGCAAGTCTCCCCTAAACTGAAGTGAGTTCCTTCTTGGAACAGGTTGTTTTATCTCAAGAGACTCCAAACGCCGACGATCATCCTTGCTGAGGCTCACCCTGTGAGGGAGAGGCGTATCGGGAAATGAGGACGTATCACAGTCCATGCTCCCATTGAAATGAGCCGCATTGGTCTTATGGGTGTGGTTCACCGAGGGTTCCCTGTGCTTAGATCTGCTCTGACGGCTCCTGGGTAATTGCTCAGGCTTGAGGACTGGCGCTATCGAATTATCAATGGCAGTTCTATTTCTAGTCTGATCTCTTGGGAGATCTACGCCAATACCGCTATGGGTTTCAACCTTAGGTCTTCCTTGAGGACGTACATGCTCCTCTTTTTGGCGAACATTCTTCTGTGTGCGGTCATGTTGTGGGATTTTTTCCATGGTGTTGAGTGTTGGACGCTCAGTGAAGTCTCTTCTGTCAGCAAGATTGATAATCCTTCTTTGCGCAAGAGGTAACGGACGAATATCACCTCCCACTTGGTGTTTCTGGTACATGTGCGGTACATCAGAAGGAGATATCTTTGCAGATAGAGGCACTCTTGTCAATGGTACACCGTGCTGCAATTGCTCGTTTTCTGAGTTGTAGTTGGGTGATCTGCGTCTGGATCTTCTGAGCACCGGTTCTGGACGTTGTGACGAGCTCTTCTCAACAGTCACATGACTCTCCTGTTGCGGATGTACGAGCTGCGATTGGATCTCTTCCGTTCTCGTGTATTTATCTTGTCTCTGTGAACGGGGTTTTGTTTGTCCTTGCCTAGTTACATCGGGGATCACATCACAGTCTTCTCTTCTGGATGATTCCTCATCTTTTCGCACAAACAGGTCGACTATTCTAGGTTCTCCGTTTGCAACCCAATGTTTAGCAGCTGGAGTTGGTTGGTATGGCTGGTGGAACGGATAAACACGTTCGAGTTTGTCTTGAAGAACAGTTCTGGGTCCGACAGCTGGATGTATATCCACACGTCGAGTGTTATGTGTATCTGTCGGACGGACCTCGAGACGTGTGTTTGGAGGTCGAACGTCTGGAGGTAGATCATTACGCCGGATATTTGGGCCTGTATTCAAAAGTGGAATATTCAAAGCTATGGTCTCGGCTGGTCCGTGTTGAAATGTGTTTGAAAGTAGGTCCTTTGGATGAATATTTGTAGGTTGGACGCTGCGAGGTCTACGAGATCGTTGATCATCAGGAATTGTCGTTGAAGGTTGGTGAGCGTCTCTTTTGGGAACTTGAATTCTAGTTGACAGATCATCTCGCTGGCCAATGGGTCGGGTATATGTTATTGATGCTGTCAGAGCATTGTTTGCTTCAGGTCGCTGGTTAGGACTGACAGCGCGAGTTGTCCTGTAACGGCGACGATGCTGGTTCGGGCGGCTCTCAATTGGTGGTGGACTTCGTGTATAAGAAATGGATTCCGTCGAGCTCGGTATGCTCCCATTATAGAGTATTCGCCCAACTAATAGCTCCAAACCATCGAGGTCAACACCATTTGAGACAAGATCGTTTCTATTTCTTATGCGTCTGGGATGTTGTATCTGAGTCACTTCGAGAGCTTCTTTCAGATCTTCTCGGCACTCAATCTTTGCCCACCCTTCTTCCACTTTGCAGTACGTAAAGCTCTCAGGAAGGTGGACCCAACACTTTACTTCCTCAGCCCCTCGAGGAACGTTCTGAGGGTGGAGATCTCGATTGATACTAATTGCTCTTGCCTCGGCGCTCAGCAAACTGCAAAGATTGTTACCAAATCATACATAATAATGGATAATTGATGTCTGGTGTGACATACAGAATAGCCATGGTCTGGATTATTACATCAGCCCATTGTTGACAGTCGACAAGTTGGGTATGAAATTCTGTAAATAAATTGAAACCTGGGAGTCCTAACAATATCCAGTGAAAGAACCTGGTAGCAAATTGCTTCCTATACCTCCTGATGAATCTGTCGGCAGCGTCGATACGCTTTCCACAGTATATGCTAAGGGATCCAATGGCCTGGCGAAGTTCTCTGGGAACTGAACAGGACCGGCATTCTAGTCTGTCTTCCATTTTCCGTATGCTGTCCCACAATTTTCTCTGTAGCCTTCTCAGGGTCCGGATGTGCCGCCTTGAAGACATGATCGGTGAGGCTCTCTATTAGCAGAGGAAGCCGTCACGTGTTGCTCCCGTCTGCCCCATGCTTCATTGACGAGCTTCAGGTCGTGAAGACGGTGAAAAAGGAAGTCATTGTCCTCCGCAGGGTTCTGTCACGTTTAGAAGTGATTGTCCCGGCGGGAATCAACAAGACTTGCTAGCTCTCGCCGGAGTAGGTCATCTGGGCATCACGCCACCGTTCTCGGTGGATTTTCTTTGACCTGCATAGTCTTTGCAGAGCAGCAGAGGGTGCTGAGCTAAAGCAGGAGAGAAACCCTGTGACCACTCGCAGCCACTTTGCTTATCTTCACTCAGGCTCACGAGCGATCACTTTGGAAGAACTTGAGCTCTGACTTCGGACGCTTGAGATACCCCGTTCTCCGTCAATAATCCCAATATTATTGTACCACTCATCGAATATATCTCAATCAGATGCTTGTCTCTCAGTCGGTTAACTCTCTCTGCTTTATTGAAGGTTTCAGGATGATGGCTCTCACGCCGCTGTCAGAGCCTTGCAATATGCCTGCCTTGCACGCTTGTGAAATTTCATATGCAAGGACGGCTCATCTCGAGGCTCTAGTAGCTTTGTATTGGTCCACGTTTCGCATCTCGCCCAGGCTCTTTGATAAAGTCCAAAAATTTGGTGAAAAGTCTAGAGAATCCTGGCGCAGCACGCATGCGTTCTTGGCTGCGCAATCGAGCGTTTGCGCCTCTTGCCACCAAGTTTCACTTCACAGCCTCGTCCTCGTCTGAGCTCCCATCTTCCACGACCTCTGCTTTTTGTCGGCATAGGTCGTGGTCCCTACGACTCTATGCGTCAAATTTAATACCCCATATCTCCAAGCGAAGGGATTGGAAATATCAGGGAAGTATTTGGGAGCCTACTTGGAACCGCTCTCTGTCTTGAGCACTCGCTAGTTGCGATATACGTATATACCACAATGAACACCACGAACTCGAAATTCTCGACTCACGTCAACTTCGTTCCTTCTCCCAACTCTCGGGGTACACTGAGTATCTTATGGAGCTCTCTATTCACGATCCTCGCTTGTACATGGACGGTTCAACATCTCAACGTTCCCGAGCAGCGCAATAGCTGCAAGCCAGGATGGATGGGAACTCTCACATGGTATACGAGAAAGTTCCTTAAAAGCGCACGATGGATGATAGTCACGAGCATCGCCCCGGAGGTTGTGATTGGAATGGCTTGTTACGATCTTGTAACTGCAAACATAACTTTACGGAGCTTGGAAAAAATTGCTTTGGAGGACGGTGTCCCTTGGACATTGACACACAGCTATTTTGCAAATATGGGCGGCTTCGTGATAGAAAGCGGGGTTGAGAAGCCATCAGCCGTCTCGACGTATATCTCAATGGCGGATGTGGAAGTCAGAAGCACATCTCAAGCTGGCCCTAATCTCCGGAATAGGAGAGAAAAGAGGCATGAAATTCGGCGTCAGCCTCTTACGAATCATCTTCCTTCATTTGTCACTGGTGGCGTCAACGAGATCTCTTACCACAACCCTTACCATCTCACCGGAAGACAAATTTGTCAACTTAGGAAAGAAGGCATTCTCCCGAGACTTCCTCATATTAGCGAGGCAGAGTTAACGGATAGATCTAAGAGCGATGGCTTCGTCAAAGCAATTGCCTTTTCCCAGATTCTCTGGGATATTATTCAGATTATCGTCAGAGCTGCTCGCAAGCTTCCCATTTCTCAGCTTGAACTGGCGGTCATAGCCTTCGCAGTCTGCGCTATGATTATGTACGGCTTGAACTGGTCGAAGCCAAAGAATATTGGTGCTGTTACAGCTGTTATCCAATATGAAGGTCCTATTCCCCAAGGAGTTCTGACTCTTATCCAGGGATGGCATTCATACTTGGGATATATTCTGATCGCCGACGACAGAGGTAGGAGAAGACATGGGTCTCCCATTAGAAATGATTCAACACAAGATGATCCCCACGATTATTGGAATCTACTCGCTATACTGCTTGGAGCCCCTGTCTTTGGTGGAATACATGTAGCAGCATGGAATTTTGGTTTCCCAACTAAGATTGACTTGATAATCTGGTAAGACTATTCTTGCATCTGTTTGTTTGTGTTATACTAGTGCACCCCGAGCTTTCTTAACAGTTGAGACATGAGGGTAGATAGATCTTACTCATTTGCAGGCTTTCCACCCTTAGCTCCTGAAGCTATCTAGTCATCTATAGGTCGTTCTACAGTGCTAACTGTGGGAACAGGAGAGTCACAAGCCTATATTCAGCGGCCTGTAGCCCGCTTCTATTGTTTGGGGGTTGCTTAGTTCAGGGGGTTCATAATAAGGACGATCGAGTCCTCTATACATTCCTCTCAACAGTGATGGTTTTATATATCATAGCACGCGTTGCTCTCCTTGTCGAGATATTCCGCACGCTTTTCTTCCTTCCGCCCCTTGCTTATGTTTCCACTTGGACTAAAGATATACCTCATTTTGGCTAGTTTATAAACAAATATATACAATGACTCTTGAATTCTACTTCCTCTGTATAGCTTGCTAAATCTGTTGAACTAGTTGATTCGTTCTATCCATGTATTTGTAAACATTCCGTTTAGCTATGTATCTAATCTAACCTCTCATAAACTCAGGAGTATAGGGGGTCTTCTGCCACTGCCGTCTATCACAATATAATACAGTGTTCTAGACGTTTGAGCATTGACAGTTATCGTCATGTCTCTCTGAATGATATATCCTGTTGCAAGAACTTTGTACCACTCGGTAGTGTAATTCTGTCGGCATGAGAAAGCAGACACTGGGAGCTGGAGGCTGCTTTTGCTACACTAAACATATTGATAGGCATCAACATACTCAACATCAGCTTTCGAAGCGTGTACATCCAAAGAATCAAAGCCCGAACTATTAGTCTGTCACACTCTCGTTTTCCCCACCAACAAACACCACCCCTTCAACCCCCTAAACTTCCTCAGCACCTCATACCGAACCCTCGATCGTGTCTTCAGATCAAAAATCTAATATTTCTATCCGCTCGCTGAAGCGGTAAGCCCATCACTAGATAACTCACACAGTAGATATTCAACTCTCAATCAACCCTTAAACCAGCATTGTACAACTTCCCGAGAATTCGCGGATCACTGATATGAAGCGTATCAATTTCGTCGTCAAAGTGAATAGCGTGTCTTCTACATTGATGGTGAAAGTATGTACAAGCCGTATTCGTGTTACATGATGGCGTCAGTGTCTTTGTTGGTTGATGTAGTAGAGTGAAGTGAGAGTTTGGGTGTCGGAGGCTTCAACGACGAGGGATTCTGAAAGTGAATTGGTGGAGAGCTTGATGTTGTGGAGGCTGGGAGGGCAAATTGGGAGATCTTTTGACGGATTTCGGAGGGGAGTTGGCGAAGTATGTGAAGGGCATTATGTGAGTAAGGGATGGTGTTCACTTGGTGGGGTGGAGAGGCTTGGGAAACAGGTCATGGTCTTGAAAGGTTGGAAGCTCATTTGTAAGGATGAGCAGTGTAGAAAAGAAATTAGGCGATGATTCATACAAGTTCTTCTCTCGAGAAGATATGTGCTACGTAAGTGAAAGCAGGTGAAAACAACCTAATCTTCAATGATTATTGGAGTCCGACGTGAGGCACTTGCCTCCTTGCCAACTCAAATTTCTTAGTTGGCGAGCACGAGCATCAATCAAAACGAACAAGAGTCTTTGAAGTCCGTCGTTGTTAGGGTATCTAAAACAGCAATCATTACAACTGGCCAGTCGACTCCAAGCAAACCCATACCTATGATCGTCCACTCCATATCTGCTACTTAAGCAAGTGGAGAATACGCATTCGGAGGAGCCTGCAGGCGAACAAGCTCGAACTTCAAATCATCCAGATTCCATGGACCTCCAACCGCATCTCGAGAAACCCTACTTAGCCAGTTGTTCATTTGATCGATATCCAAATTCGAATGCATGAAAAAGGTGAATTGCTTCAGATCCGGACACAGTTTCATAGCGAAGTAGATAAGACGACACAAGACGCGGCTAAAGAAAGAGGAGTGGTATACTGGGCCTCCATCGATAGGGTAAGCAATATTCAGCTTGGTGATTTTGCTAAGAGGGTTTTGGTTGTTGAGCGAATAGGCCTCGCAGAGCTTGAAGTAACGATATGCGGCCGTTATATGATCGAAACTGATCGTGTCAACGTCGTTGTTGAACCAGATGGAATCTCCGAGTTGTGCGCCGAAGTGGGATTCGTAGAAGCCCTTGACCGCGGAACGGGCATCTTTGCAAGTGTAATACATCACATTTAAAGTGCTTTCCTCGGGTGCTCGTGCAGCAAGCCGGGCTGGTCCCCGCACCTGTCTGTCGGGCGGTCCAGGGATGCAGGTGTATATCGTGATTGTTCGGGGACCAGGAAGCGCATGCTTCCAAACTTTCAGGCGCAACTCTGTTGGGAGTTGAGGGAAGCAAGTGAACGACATGGTTGTATGGTCTTGTACTGGAGAAGCAGACGTGTCAACCACATCGAAGGTTTGATGAGTTTGTGCTGTCGATGGCATTGTGCCTCGTTGACCTTGACGCATAAATCAAGACGAGTTGGTTGTGACAGACTTGCGAAGTTGAGAGGAGCTTCAGAAGTCGAGCTGAAGTTGGCGCAAGTAGGATATCTGAAAACTTTGACGCGTAAATGAAGACGAGATGATGGCGACAGAGTTGCTAAGTTGAGAGGAGCTTCAGAAGTCGAGCTGAAGTTGGCGCAAGTAGAGTGTTTGAAGGAATCAACACGGCGATGAGCTTGTGCTGTTGCTTAGCTGCTGAAACACAGAGCTAAACCTAGCAATCGAAGGTAATCGTTGATGGTAGAGGTGTGAAGTCGTAAAGACTTCAAATCGAAGTGGGGTCATTGCGGCGTAAAGAGATGTGCTGCGTTGAAAGAAAGAACATGGAAAATATTTGTGAGTTGCAGTAGGTTTAACTGTCGTCAGCGGGTCGAGGTCACGAAAGGAGAGAGCGCGCTAGTTGACCAAATGGGGCAAGGCACTTGCCATCCAAAGTGAATTCTCATATCACAACCTTCAACAAACCAAGATGCTCTCAATTGGATACCTGAGTCTGAAGAACAGGTCAAAAAAGCTTCATTCATCAAAAACCAGGCAGTCCCCACTTCTGGCAGATACATGAGCATCCAGCAATGCCATAAAACTATCTCACCACCAGCAGGAATTCTATGCCTATCACCGTCAATGCTCAGTTTGACCAGGATTCCTGAACATCCGTTAGACGCACAAGCTCAAACTTCAAGTCATCCAGCACATTTTCTCCGTAGCCTGCCCCCAAATACATAGGAGCTTCTTTGTCCATGTGATTGACACTTCGAAATTCCATATTGACAGCCTGGGTATCAAACTCATAGGCAGAACCCAAGACAAAGGTAAGTTGTCGAAGATTGATGAAACGAGTGACAGCCTGAAAAACAAGGAACATGATTTCCTTAGCCAATTCATCTGCTGAACCCAACCGCACCAGTAGTAAAGTTTCGAGTGGATATCCCAAAATCAGGTACTTCACGCTGTAAGGCCCAGTCCGGTTTGTTGATCTCCTTTGACTCGACTCAACGAAGAAATGAGACATTGCTTTTTCACTAGCGAACAAGATAGTATCGATCTCCTCGTTGAACCAGATTGGACATTGCATGAATACCCCGTGAAATTGGCGTTTGAAGGCAGCTTTCAATACATTGTGAGAGTCTTTGCATGCGTAGTAGAGAGCGTTCAATTCACTCTCCTCTGGCGCTCGTGCTTTGAGGAGATCATGGCCAGCCCTAAGCTCCATATACATGGTAATGATACGGGGACCGGGAAGAGAGTGCTTCCACTACAGCAGATTAGTATAAGGTCCTCTTACGGAATGAGGGTGGAAAAAGAATGTATTTGATCTGAGGCGCAATACACTAGAATGGAGAACAAGGGACTTTGCTACTTACGATCTTCAAGCGCAGCTCTGCTGGAAGTCGAGGGAAACAAGTGAAAGACATGTTGCTTTCAGTATTCTGGTGGTGAGGCTTGGTATGTTGCAGATAGATGTCTGATGCCGTGAAGCAGTACAGCGGTGGAAGCTTGCAGGGTGAGAAGCTGAGGAAAACGAAGCCGTGAAGGACTGCAAGGTTGGTGACTTGCTGTGGGAGAAGTTCGAGAAATTAGGAAGGATGGCCCAGAAAAGAAGATGACGCGGTTCAGAGGTGGTTTCCTTCCACATTTGAATGATTCTTCACCGCATCAAGTTTGACAAGTAACTCATTAAGCAGGTAGCACTTGCCATTTGGACAGCAGACCACTCCGGCCTCAGATTCTAGGTTGGGGTTGAAGAGGTGTCATATTTTGGTCAAAAAGCATACTACAGAAGCCTAAACAAGAGGTTTGTTTATCTTTCCAAGTTATGATGTTCAACAAAATTATGTGCAGCAAGATTAGTATGCAACTGTGAGAGTGAAAGTAACGTCGATGTCGAAGCACTCCCTCAATCCTCCTACCCCAAAGAAAGCCCACAGATAGTATTAAAAAACATTCTAGAAAATCCTCCTCGATCTCGCACCCCAAACTCCATGTTCCATCCATGATCTCAGAACAAAACATCCGCGCCCTCCCAAAGCTCCAGCCGAGATCGAAAAACCTGAACCTTCGCCTCATCCAAGACCCGATCGCACCTCATCACAGATCACAATCCGCACTTACGTCCCGCCTTTCTCGACCACCGCCTAATCAGAAGCAATACGCGTGAATAACAGACGACCTTGAAAATAATAGTGCGTCTACTTAATTAAAGGTAGACGATCCCCTTGTTAACAAAAGCGATGGAAAGGCCGTAGCACAATGTGCAGATTCAACAAAAGGAACAATGATCTCAGAATAAGCAATCAAGCAGTCTCGAAGCTCCAGCGTAAGCCTTTGCCAAGTTCATGACTCGATTGCACTTCATCACAGATCGCGAGCCACGCGCGTCTCAATACCCTTTCGACCGCCGAGTAGTCGGATGAGTTGTGCGCGTGAATGATGGACGGCCTTTCGATATGATAGAGTCCCTCCTCAACAGGGTCTTGGGGCAAGTCAAAGAGTCAAATTCAAAGAGCAAATGCGGACGGGGACGCGGAGGAGGAAGATTTCAGAAATATTTATTGTTGGAGACCGTAAGTCATTTCGGTATTAAGCGAGCAGATCTGATGGTGAATCACAGCTCCCTCCTCTCCAAGACTGGAAGAAATGTCTCCCTCTCTCAAATTACAAACTCGTTATGATGTCCTTCCACATGACTTCAAACATCACCGTCTCCAGGAGACCAATATCAAGACAGATCTCGGATCCACGACTCACTCATAGAGGAGGCACTTGCCATTAGATTAATGTATCCATGGAACATTCTTAAAGTGGTGAGGTCTCAAATCCATGTCTATATCCATTGCTTGATGAATGCTCCCGGTAGATTCCCAACTTTTTGATACTCTGAACATGGATCCGCCCACCCTTTTATCTATTCTACAATTATACAACACAAATCATGCATCTACCGACCACGGTTACTCTTCTTTCTACGTATCGCCTTCCCGTTCTCAGTCTGAGCGGTTGTCTTGACTTTCTCCAAAACTTCAAAGTCTTCTGCTCCTGAGCTGCTGGTGGGGGTATTCTGTTCTTCGTCAAAATCATCATCATCCTCTTCAGTGACCTCGGCTTTGTTTAGAAAACGACTAGCAATGGAATTGTAAGCCCAAATTGGTACACGGTATAGAGCTGTATCCTTGATGGTTGGTTGTTGTAGTTCATTGGGCTGAATTTGTTAGTGGTTGCGCAGGAGAAAAAGGGAATACATACATCGAGGAGGAATTCTTGAGTCTCGCCATCTTCGTTGGCTTGTTCCAAATAGACATTACCAACAGAGTCAACAACCAAAATCTTGCCATTTTCGGCCACAACACGCTTTCTAGGACCAGTAGCACCAACAGGTGGAGTAGCAGCCGGCGAGGCTTTGGCAGACTTTGATAGCTTAGACTTCTTGTCTCCTTTATCCTTCTTGGTATCCTTCTCTTGCATGCGTCTCTGTCTTCTGTTGAGAGGTTGTGCCATTGGGTCGGTCTCGTCGGCAGGGGGAGGAGTAACCGCTGCATCTAGACCAGGAATGTTCAAGTTTTCACCCCAAGCGGCATGTCGTGCAAACTTGATGTATCTTCCAATGAATTCCTTCTGTCTCTTCCAGCTCATGTAGAGCGCAAGGTAGTGTCCACCGCCGCCAACGAAGATAAAAAGTCCAACTAGAACCGTACCGAGTCCAGGTCTGAAGCGAGCGTAGTAGTAACCAGTACCCTTCCACTTTGGGAATCCATTGCTCAAGAAGTGATCGTAGCGTGCTCTTCCTTCGCCTTTGAGAATCTGGTTCACTATGCCTAGACGCGCGAATCGATCGCTGGCAGCCTTGGCAGCAGCTTTGATCTCTGCTTGAGTCGGCCCTTTCGAGACGTGCACTCCTGGCTTCTTCGACTTCTTCTTGTCCTTCCCAGTCGACTTGTCGGCAATGAACTTCTGCTTGACTTTGTCGGGATGTAACAATTTGGACTTCTTCCTGTATGCCTTCACAATATCGTCCTGACTCGCAGAAGGACTTATACCAAAAAAATCGTAGAAGGTAACACCAGGACCTTCATGGGCTTCGACTTCGTCTCGCAGACGGAAGATTTCTTGATCTACATGTTGCAGTTAGTGATTGGCACAATGCAAGGGACTGGGCAGCAAATGCGCTGTCTGGCCTGCAAGGGCTTACCTTCTTTGCTCCATGCTGCCACAATAATGACTAGTGAAGCCAATACGCCGACCGTAAAGAACGACAGCCTCATTTTTTTTGGTGGTGTTGAGGAATGAAAGAGGGGCTACACCGCTGATGTGTCTTCTTTCTATGGAAACTTTTTCGAGATGCCAGCACGAGCATCTGTGGAGGGCAAGGATGGTGGCTTGCTTAGCGCGCCTTGCGGATAGGAATGTAGCCAATGAATGGAGAGTTACAGTATATTAGGCTGAGAAATGCCTTGATGCCTCGCCGCCTTGCCGCCTTACTGCCGTGCCTTGCTGTTTCCACTGAACGGAGCTGCGAGGAGGAGGAGCTGCGCTGCACCTCCGCAGCCGAGTCCCAAACCAAAACCTGTGTGCCCGAAAGTTGATAGCTTGCATATAAATCAACAACCTCCCCGGCACTTTCTGCCTCCTTTTCCCTATTTTGCCTTTGGTCTTGGTAATCTCTTCCAACACACCCCCAGCGGTGCCAGAGGCCGCATGTGTTTCAGCAGCACCAGAGACACACGAGTCCGCATGGCCACAAACCTGAGGTTCTGATTAAGGCCGCCCTCCAAACCCTGGACCCGCACAGGGATAGCGAGCGGGAGTGGGACAGATCGCTCGTTGAACTGAACTGTACGGAACTGGCCCCTGAAATATTTCACCTGCGACCAACAACGAGCCGATCAACATTTCCATCCAAAAAATATCTCGTGCAACACCCACACGCAATATCACCGCGCCTCCTCTACTACGCGTTATCAATTCCCTGCAGAGGTCAGTCTCCCTCGTATGGATCTCGTTTCTGTTGCCTTGCTAGGGCTGAATATCCCTCGTATCTTTCTGACATAATTTCTAAAATTTGAACAGATTTCGAAACGAACATCACAAAGACCTCCAAACACTCAATTCTCGAATTGCCCCGACTCCACCAGACAGTACAAGTCTTCCTACCAGAAAACACTCGAATAAGTCTTGCGATTCACTTCGGGTTATCTACACACGAACAATAGTCTCCCTCCACTCAATTCCATCCACAACACAACAAAATGTCGCGGATACAGATCCCCCTCGACATCCTGACGTCGCGGTTGAATCTTGGAGATAGATTCGCTGGTGTGCGATCGACGTCGATAAGCACACGATTCGCCAACCTGAAGCCGATCTC
This sequence comes from Mollisia scopiformis, assembly GCF_001500285.1. NCBI lineage: Eukaryota > Fungi > Ascomycota > Leotiomycetes > Helotiales > Mollisiaceae > Mollisia > Mollisia scopiformis. The sequence goes on from NW_017263583.1 coordinate 1,643,637, forward strand.
TGAGTTCCTTGATCTCAAGAGACTGTCAAAGCCTGCAAACTTCAGCGAAATCCAGTCAAGGGTTAACTACAACCTTGGCCACTTCTCTAGCAACTATGCTGTCGTTTTCCTGATGCTCAGCATCTACAGCTTGCTGACCAACATGCTCCTGCTGTTTGTCATCGTACTTGTTGTAGGTGGCATGTGGGGAATTGGCAAGCTGGATGGCAGAGATCTAAGTATCGGTTCTTTCAAAGCTACCTCGTCACAACTATACACTGGACTGCTCGTCATCGCAGTTCCTCTTGGGATCTTTGCATCTCCAATTTCAACAATACTATGGCTCATCGGCGCAAGCGGAGTGAGCATCTTGGGACACGCCTCATTGATGGACAAACCGATCGATGAGGCTTTTTCCGGGGAGGCGGTCTAGGTGGTCGGCCGCGATCTCCCGAAGTTGTGCCCCCATGGGGAAGACCACCAGGGGCGAGGGGCAGCCGAAGGAGAAGGCAGTGGGAGGAGGAGAGAGAGATGTGGGAGAGGAGTCGTGTGGAGGAACTTGATAGCGATGATACAGATACACAGGGCGTTGGGTTGCATTCTGAATTCAAACGATTTTCTAGCGATACACTTCAATTCACGGGCATAGATTTGGGTTCGACCACTAGGGCGCGGAAAACTTACACTCTTCAGGATTCGGAAGTGTCTGATAGCGATTCGGCGGAGTCTGAATTTGAGGGGACAGATGCTTTGCAGATTGCTATGCGGGATAAGGAGGAAGCGCTTGTACAGTCTGCGCTTACTCGAATTCGCCGAGCTCAGGAAAAAGGGAAGAAGGAGGTCAAGCTGAACAAGGCGGAAGTTGATGCATTGGAAAGACGGCGGAAGCGAATGCAAGCTGCTGCCACAACCAAGCAGAGAAAGGCAAGTGGATCAAGTGGTGGAAGCGAGACTGAGAGAAGACGACGAAGTGATAGGAATATTACAATTCCTATTGCTTCCCAGCCAAACAGTCGTCCAAGCAGCAGCAGCCGCAAGACGTCGAAGAGCACGTCCAAGAGACCTGGTGATGCAACTCCACCAGTCATGCTGGTTGCAGGCCCAGATGGATTGGCATATGCTCCATCTGCGACTTATGTCCCACCAGTGGCCAGTGGCAGTCGAAATTCGCCCACGCGTCCTCGCTCAGCTAGCACTCAACAATTGCGAGGTGCACCGGCACCTTACTTCACTTACCAACAACCTCGACACATCTCAGAAGGCAATCGACCTCCGTCCTCATCTAGCACTTCCTCTCGGCGACCTCTTCCTGATGACGAGAATTGGGAACCTTCTTCTCGTCGCAGCTCGGCCTCTTCTCAAAACTACACTCTCAATCCTTTCGAGTACCAAATTTCCTCTGACGCACCACCACCTATTCCAGCTCAGTACCTATCACAATCTGGATCTCAACCTCAACCTCGACGCAATGTCTCTGGACCCGCGGATGTTTCATATGCGTCTGTACGAAGGAGTATGCCACCACCTCAAACCACAGGCACAGGATCTTATCCTTTCTCATCAAGAGGACCCGCAAACTCTGATCCCAGCATCCCTCGTCGACGAGCTGACTACGACTACGACCTCCGCGACCGAGAGCGCGGTCCGGAAAGAGAAGAAATCAACCTCGTAAGCAGCAGCGAAGAAGATGAAGAAGACGAGAGCGACGACCTCGGCAACGGAGTCCAAGTCTTTGTGGACGAGAGAGAAGAGCGAGCTAGAGATCGTGATAGGCCTGTGAGTAGGAAACCAGTTGCTGGTGATGGGCGGGGAAGTGCGAGGAGGAAGGGGAAAAGATGATAGCATTACTTGCTTATTTTTTCCGCGCTGGCATTTGCGTGCGGTAGGGTGGCATAGACATAACATATTATTTCGCTTTCTTCAATTGAGCTCTTTTGATGTGTGCATTGTCTGTCTTTGAGTGTGTGATTATGAGACTTATAGAGTGAGCTCAGTCCCATGGCCCAATTCTAGCACCTGTATTTTGAGCTTTTGACACGTGCTTTGTCTGTCTTTCGCCGAGTGATCATGAAGTTGAAAAGTTAACTATGAAGAGGGTGATTTTCCTTAATTCACTTATTATTCTCTTTTCTGCGCTTTTAACATATGCATTGTCTGTCTTCTATTGTGTGGGTTTGAGGCTGAAAAGTGAGGTGCGAGGATGGGATGTTATCATGGTTATTTGCACTTGTCTTATGTTTTGGGCTTTTCATGCGTGTATTGTTCATCTTTTGTTTGGTGATTATGGGTTTCGGGAGTGAGGTGGAGGAGAGGGATATTCCAAATAGTCTACTCATTTTACGTTCTTATCTTATGTTCTGCAATGTTCCATTTTCATTGGTGTTTCGTCGTCATCATTATTCTGTTGTCATCAATATTCCATTGTCATCAGTGTTCTGCTGTCATCAGTATACAATTGCCATCAACACCCCACTACCACCACCCATCCATCCCCCAGCAACCCTCCCTATCAACCACCTTCCACCTCTCGTCCCCCTCACCCCGCACGAAGACTAACCATGCACAACACATCTCCCCAGCAAGACACGCCAGGTACCTGCCTCCAGGAACAGCATTACGCCTGCTATTGCGCTTTTCGCCGATGTTTGGAGGTGGGCAGGTTGGGTGTTTATATAAATTTTGTGGCTTGGGTTGTTGAGGGGTTAGGGTGTTGGGTGAATGGAAGGAAGTGGGTGAATGAGGGAATCTGAAAGGTGGTGGAGAAGTTCGGGAAATAAGCGAAGGGCAAGGAGGTGAACGAATAGAAGAATAAAAGGGAATTAATGAGAGAAAAGTGCGGTATATGATGATAAAATTGTCAGCATAGAGACGATATCGATTTAGGATAGTATTATGGTTGGTAATCATAGCGGTGTCTTATTATCATTGACAAGAAGTGTATCTCATAGGTTATAATATTTTATTGCCAATATTTTTCAGTCTGCTGTCAACGATCTTTGCGATTTTTTTTCTTACAATACTGGATGTATTTTCATGTTCATATCCTCAAAGAGTATATTACCCTTAAGCAAGACACGCCGGGTACGCGCATCCAGGAACGCTAAGATTTCATGAAATTGTCCCAGAATGGCTCTTTTCGCTGATGTTTGGAGATGGGCGAAGAAGGGGTTTATATAAGTTTGGCGAATAGGGTTGTTGAGGAGAGGGATCTGGTGAATGGATTGCTGGAGTTGAAAGGTGTGAGCAATTTTAGTGAATGAACTATGAGCAGCGCATGAGTTGAACTAGTTCTAAGACTTGGGTTGTGTAAAGGCAAAGGTGCCTAGGATAGAGACGAATAGGAACGGAAAAGATAACAATGATGTCTTCGATGATAGTTGGTAAGCTTAGCGGGATTATAGTTAGTGTTGGAGCCGAAATATCATCTCATGTTTTGAAACGCATTGTTACCGATTCCCTATAGTATCTTGTTATCAACAAACTTTGCATTTTCCATTTTACAACGTTGAACATGTCTCTATTTCACACCCAGATCCGTTACCGAATCAACAGATATCTGACTCTTAAGTAAGGCGCGCCTGGTACCTGGGTCCACTTCTAAGTTATTGTTGTGTCTCGCAATGTTTTTCGCCGATGTTTGAAGATAGACGAAAAAAGGTTTATATAGAGTTTTACTTTACCGACAGATCCTCGACGGTTTATTCACTCCTTTATTTGGGCTCAGGTAAGGCAGGCGAGGCAGGTGAGGCAAGCGGAAAAGAGTTGGAAAGTGAGGTGAATAGAGTAATACGCAATCCAAAACTATGAATTAAAGTATATAAAGACAAAGTTGTGCTGGTTAGGACGATATTAAACCACACCGGACGAGCTTATTCCCCCAATAGTAATTAGTACTTTGGGGACGCAATAGTTAGGGGCGGCACTTTGGCATTGATGATTCTGTGCATGTTGGAAAGGGTTTTAGGAAGTTGGTGCAGTGTTTACCAATGAAGTCAAAGAGTTGTTGTCAATTCTTCACGTGCTATCAATTTTTCATGTGTTATCAATTCTTCATGTGTTATCAAGACATCCATAGAAATGGGTCTGCAAGCTGAAGTTGGGATGAAAATTGATGAAATTAGCTTTGGTATGAGACACTAAAGTCCGAGCCTTGCTGAATCGATATCACTACTACATTGTCCATACCGAGGAAAAGTTTCCATACATCTATATGTTCCAAACCAATCTACATATTTGAAAGGCAGGTAAGTATATGAAGAGAAAAGCCTCCCTATCCTACTTATCAATCTTCGGACTGAACCTGGTATCCACATACTCCAAACGCCTCTCATTCACATCTCTCATTCAATCTTGATCGTCCCAAGCTTTTCATATCCAGACTTTTAGATGTCCAATCACATGAACATTTTCGCCAAACTCATTGCACCTCCAATGCCTCCCATGCCACCAACAACTTTGCCTAGTCCTTCCAAGGCACCCCCACTTCCATGTCCCTCAACATGTGTGCGTTCCCACTGCATCCCACCTCTTCCATTGCCACCTATCCCCATTCCTCCCTGTGGTTTTCCACCAAACATCTTCTCCATACCGCCAGGTAATCTGATACCGAATTTCGCAAGCAGACCTGTCAGAGCCCCGCCGGTTATGAGAGGCATTAATACCAGCATGAAGACTTTCATGGGGTGTTTCTTCATGTAGTACATTAGGTCGCGGAGAAGGCGGCGGAGTTGGGAGTAAATGCGCTTCAAGTAGCCTCCGCGAGGTGAGCGTTTGTATGCGCTTGAGCTGGATCTATGGCCACCGAAGCCTGTACATGGCTTATATCAGAAACGGTTCTTCGCCTTGAAGGAATGGAGAGGAGAAGTACCAAAAAATGATGAGCGACTGGAGTTATGCTTGTGATCCCCACTCCCAAATATCGAGCGCGAGGAATTGTGTTTTGGGTCTCCCAGCCCGAAGATTGAGGATGCGCGGGGCTCATGGTGGGAGTGGGAGCGTGAGCTCGAATGGTGTTTCCCACCGGAAGAAGATTTGCGATGATGTGACGAGTCGCGATGTGAGGATGATGAGCCTACTGCTGAGGAGCCATCGAACCAACCCATCTTGATAAGAATACTTCGGAACGTGCTGTGGGAAGTTCGAGGGAAGGACTTGTGAGCTTGAAGCTCAAGCCAAGATGGAGGCTGGATTCTAGCTTTGATGTTTGCTTGCTATGCAGCTGTGCGACAACGAAGTATGACAAGCTTCAACTGCTCCAATAAAGGCAATGCAACACCAATCGCAAAACTCAAGAATAATGGCAAATCAGGAGGGATAAAGCTTGCGCATACTCTGAGTCAGTAATAACTAAGTGGCAGGAAGTAGAGCTGCAGCAGCGTGGAGAGAGGTGGAGCTTGGGTTTTGAGGCTTGAGATTCATGTCAGCTTCAGCAGCCCAGCCCCTCCAATAAAAGGCGGTGAGATGTTGTCGCTTCCTGCCGAGTATGAACAGGGGTTGAGCTCTGGTTCACGTGAAACTATGTAAGCAATTCTGAAACTAAGCTAAGGAGATGTGGCTTTTTGCACCGCCACAGTGACGCACTCGACCAAGGCCAAGGTCGTGCGAGGTTCGAGACAGAAGACAGTCGCAAGCTCTCACACCATTCTTCTCAAATTCTTTGCCTCTTTCTGCAGCTTGACCGAGTACCTATCTGTCAGCAATTCCTTATTATTGAAGAAAAGCAAAAGAATCGCAATCATGACTGGAGCTCCTATCGATTATTGTAAGTGCTACAGCCTCGTCAGCCTGATTACCCCTCTAACAGTAATGAACAGATGCTGCCCTAGGAATAGTTTCGACTGCCTCACAACAGCAGATTCGAGATGCTTACAAACGGTACTGTGTATCCTGGTCCCTTTGCTGAAGTTAGTAGCTAACAAATTCATACAGAGCAGCACTCAAAACCCACCCCGATCGCGTCCCCTCCGACTCCCCAGAACGAGGCGAACGAACCCGCAAATTCCAACTGATAAACGACGCTTACTATACTCTCTCGGACCCTACTCGCCGCAAAGACTACGACTCCGCACGCATTTACCACGGTTTCGGCTCTGGTGCCTCCACCGCATCAACAGCATACGATTCCGACACGGACGATATTCCAGACCCGGGACCAACACCAGGCGGGTTTCCGTGGTCTAGTTTCGGGTTCTCGTCGAAGGCGAAGAGTAAGGAGGAAGAGCAGAAGTTCGAGAGCGAGCAGTTTGGGGATGTGTTTGAGGAGATGTTGAGAGAGGAGGGGATGGCGGAAGGGAATGGGAGGCCGACGGGTATGTTTTGGAGTGTGGTTGGCGGATTGAGTGGTGGTGCTATGGGGTTCATTGTTGCGAATTTCCCAGGCATGATTGCTGGAGCTGCGGCGGGGAATAGGTTGGGCGCTATTAGAGATGCGAAGGGGAAGAGTGTTTATGCTGGTAGGTTTTTTTGATTCTGGAGTTTGGGGGTGGAAGCTAATTTGGAGATAGTGTTCCAGGAGTTGGATCAGAGTGATAGAGCGAAGTTGTTAAGTCAGCTCGCTGCAAAAGTCTTTAGCCATGCCGTCGGTATTTAGGTGGAATATAGGGAGTAGAATTTTGAAGGGGAAGTCTTGAGGACGAGGAAGGAGAGGTTGGGCTTTTGCGGCGATGTCTCATGCGATGCTTTCAGAATCAGCAACAATTCGACTTTATTGGGAAGAAAGGTTAGGCGTTGTGGGAAATAATGAAGACCAGAAGTTTTCCAACGGTTTATGCAGGAAACGAGGAATGATGAAGGAGGACTGCGTGGCTTGATACCACATGAAGTGCAGATAGAAACAATAATCAAATAACCGTTGCGAAACATGCATGTTCTTCCAAGCAGCGCCTACATCCAGGGTCATTTTGGCTTGGCAAGACTCAAGAAAGGGGAAGCGAGCCAATTGTAGCCCTCGAAGTCCTGAAGCGTAGAGGATGTAAGAATTCTAATGGAACACTTTTGAGCTCTACAGTGCCATCGATTCCGATGCTTGTACAATAGCTTCAAAATTCCACCTTGATGTGGATTTAGTGTTTTGCATATCTCCGGTTCAGAACTTGCAAAGAAAAAGTCAATAGGCCCTTCTTTATGTCATCTTGAAATCCAAGATGATAGCCGCCGCTGCGCTTTGCTTGCAAACGTCAAGGGCAAACTGTGGCTCCCTCAAAATCCCCAAAAGTTCTAACAGGAAAAAACCTTACATATGCTAAGGGCGATAGGCTAAGCCGAGGGTTCTTCCGAAGTTTGGCAAAACATTTGCCCGGAGGTGCGATGTGCAAAAAAGAGATTGGCAGCCTTACTTCAGGGGTACGTCCGGATAAACAATTGTACCCCATGCGATGTGCAACAAAGATCTTTGGGTGGCTTTACATCAGTGGTAGGTACATTAGCGGGTTAGAACCTCTTATTCGGAGCCGTACAAGGGATTTTTTACAGCTTCGACTTCGCCTTTATAAACTCCACCTGATTTGTACAAGTCCCCACACCCTCAAGTCCAACTTCAACCACATCCCCATCTTTCAACCAAACTTGTGGTTTTCTTCCCATCCCAACACCTTGCGGTGTACCCGTGAAAATCATATCTCCAGGTAATAAAGTCGTTCCTTGGCTCAAAAATGCAATCGTCTTCGCCACACCAAAGATCATATCTTTCGTACTACTCTCTTGCATCACTTTCCCATTCAACTTCGTCCAAATCTGCAAATTCTGAGGATCAGATATGAGTTTTGAAGATACAATTCCGGGACCGAAAGGAGCCCAGCCATCGAAGCCTTTGCCGAGAGCCCATTGGCCGCCGCCGTGCTTGATTTGCCAGTCTCGATGTGAAACGTCGTTCCCAACAGAGTAGCCAAGGACATAGTCTAAGGCTTTGGATTCGGGAACGTCGGCGCAGGGTTTTCCGATTATGGCTACGAGTTCGCATTCGTAGTCAAGGCCAGTGCCTTGCTGGGCTAGGGGATGGATTGGAATGGGGTCTGTGGGACCTGCGATTGAGGTGATAGGTTTGTACTTTGCTTTGTGAGCATTATGTGTTGAATCAGCATGAGGAAACTTACAAAAAGCACGGGGTATTTTGGAATTGGCATATTCGACTATGATACTGTAAGTCACGTTTCATTGTGTAGAGGAACTGGAACCAAGAGACCGACCTCTTTTGCATGCTGTTCATAATTTAATCCAAGGCATCTCACAGTATTTACATCTTCAAGAGCTAAAGGAGCGAGCAGAAGTCGGATGTCTGCAACTTGGTCTGTAACATCGTGCTTGCCAAATATTTGACCTTTAATAATCTTGGCTTGCTTGGCTTTTGCAATGTCTGTGACTCCATGTGGAAGAATTGCATCGCCATAGTACGTTCTACCGTCTTTTGCTAGAAATCTAACAAGTCTCTGCATAAGGTCAGAAATAGTATAAGAGGAGGTTGCGACGGACTTACAGAGAATGAAGACATGTTGCTGATTTAGTGGAATGTTACAGCTTTGGTTCGAGATTCGAACTGTTTTGAACTTAAAAAGAAAAGATGTTTAATCATTTACTTGCACAAGAAGTGATCGAAATTGAAGTGGACGTCTCAAAAGGCCGTCATCGGACCCCCACAATGCCAAGACCTTGGGGAAAGCTACCCCTGTCGAAATCTCGGAACATCGCCCGTCATTGAACGCCCGAAAATCTTCGACTTCATGACACTCTTTATGCAATAATCGAAGCGGCAGAGAGGGAGGAATTGGAACGAAATGAAATACTCAGGTCTGCAGAGGGAGGTCTTATCTTTGTATCGAAAATGTTTGAGAGAAAGCAGAAAGAAAGCAGCAGTGGGTCCTGAATGAACACAGAAGAGGTCCAGTTTATTGACTTCAGTAGGATGCAAGACCTCATTTCGAGGCTTTTGCGAGGTCAGTCCCTCCCTCTCGTTGGCCGCAAGCGGATTGACAGAACTTGGCTGACATTCTGGACTTAGGAATGAATTTCGAAAAGCTCTTGCACTCGACAAGAAAGATTTTGGAACGATAGAATATCTTATGCGAAAAGGACAAAGGCAGCTTGACATGTATTCTTCGCCAGGAATTAAAGATATCCGATGAGAGGGTTGGGATGCGATCATGAGTGCCCATTTAGGTTTGTGAGGAAAGCACGACTCACATCGAAAGTCTACACATATCTTCTTCCTCGGCACCGCAGCTCCCAGGCATTTCCTAAGATGCATCCTTACCAGAACATCACATAGCCCACCAGGCCCATACGATGCCATATCTCAACATTCATTGGAAGGTCTCTCCCCGCCATCATCTGCCGAGAATTCGAGTTGCATCAACGCCTTCCGTATCGGTTCAACATCGCAGCACAGCAGCAGCTCGACAAGTCACTAAGACACCTTTGGAACCAGCCCTTGAACAAGAGCGTAAGAAGCGTCGATTCAACTTTCGAGTCCGACGTCGTCGAGGTCGAAGTTCCAGAACTTCTGTGGTAGCTCAGGCAAAGCGACGTGCTTCTCAGAGAGCGAGGCAGAACATACAGGTCTTCGGATGGGATACACCAAACGCTGAACTTGCAAGTAAAGTTACCACCGAGCTTTATTTCGGGTCAAGACAGTCTACACCACGACCTCCTAGAGTGCCCCCACCTACAAGATATCTGCAGAACCAAACAGAATCCGCCATTCCCTCAACTGATGGCGCGGCAAGCTCTATAGTCAGACGGACTTTCAAGCCGCAGAAACCCGAAAGTCGTTACTCGTTGATGCATGTTGCTGAGCTACCTACGAAGCCACAAAGTCGAAGTAGATTCTCGTTTGAGTCTGACCAGCAAAGTACAGGATCAACAAGACGCCCAGGAGGAGAATACGCTCACGTAGGGCCCCTTGATCTGGGTAGTTATTGCAATGCTCATTATGACTCCAGACCATTGCAAGGGATCGAGCTTATGATTCCAGGATTGACCCCAAGACTCGAGTTGGGATACGAAGGAGTACTGCTGTACCTCGAGAGAGGCGAATGCTTCGTGAGGGGGAATCATTCAAACGCCCGCCGAACAGGAAGAAGCAGCAAAGCTTCAACTCGCCTGAGTTCTGGGAAGCCGTCAACTCTATTGCCTTGCAATCAAAGAAACACAGAAGCGACACTCTCTCAATTACGTCTATCATTCAGTCAGTGTTCTCAGAGAAATCCCGAACACGAAGTCAGAGGAGGGCATTACGCCGCTTCACCCGAGAGATTGAACTTTATCTGCAAGCTGCTCGTACATTGCCCAAACAATCACTCGTTCCATCCATTACTGCAACAAGCATCTCTGCAAATACAGTCCTAGAGCTGAAGCCGTACCAGTCGCAATTTCAGAGTGCTGGCCTTGCTGTGACATCAGAAGAGCAACGTAGAGCAAGCCCACCGCGAGAATTTTTGAATCCACCTCAAACTCCACCCAAGGACGAGAAGTGGGAGAAGATGGCTATACTTTCGAGAAAGTCTAAAATCGAACCGGAGAGCAGTAAGAAAGAAGAGAAAGGCAAAGCGCCCGAGCGAGGACCTCCATCTTTTGCATCTGGCTCTACAGGGACTACTGTCCTCGGATTCACACCACCTCACGAGAAGAGCTATCCTCGCCCGAAGATGGAAAGAAAACAACCTTCGCTGGAATCTGACCATACCATACTTGGCTTTACTCCTCCTCATGAGAGAATGATCACGCCACCGCCTCCTCCGCCTAATTTTTCAGAATTGCGACCAACCACTAAACGATCTCTACCATGGCTTCGCAGAAACAGTCACTCGCCTGAAGCTTCCCCAACCAAGAGAATGAGTTTCGCACCAGTTGAGCAGAATCAACAGCCACGTGCTTCAACTCCTCTTCAAGGGTGGGTTTCAACTTTTGAGATCGCAGACAAATCAACTGGCACAAAGAACGAGGACGAGATCCAAATTCCCAAAAATCGTAACATGCCCTAAGGAGCCTTGTTTGGTCTATTACTAATTGTCAAAAGGACCAAAATCTACCTCTCGTCAATCCTCTGCCACCAGATGGAGGGACTCGAGAGTGGCCTCTCGTAGAGTTACTTCGAAAAGCACCAAAGAAGAGACAAAGAACCCAATTGAACCATCTCCCGCTGTTGTAAATACTACTGTCGACGGCACTACACCGTGTCACCATGTTAACAACTATGTCAACACAGCAGTCCAAGCGGACGTTCCAGACGATGAACAACCACAACCCGAAGTTTCCAGCGCGCAGGCTGAGCCGTCTCTTATTGAGAGAGCTCCGATCCTTATTAGCCGGAACAAAACTTTTCCTGTACCACCCAAGAAATGCACAGGCGACTGCTACCAAGCAACAGAAGACCTAATCCCTATAGTGCCTCCGAAAAAGTCTGCACGACCTTCGCGAGTTACCTGGCAGGGTGTTAATAGTAGCACACAAACCGAAACGCTCAACACTCCTATAGATGAGAAATTGGAAGAGGCTACAGATGCTCAAAAGAAGAAGCTGTTCTTTCCATCGACGTTTCCGACAGCAGACCGAAGCAGCACTTTCCCTTTCTACTCGCGGACAGTTCGCTCCTCGAGACTTGTCCAGCAAGCGCCACGTATGAAAAGTCCGAACAAAAGCATGGATGAAACCAAATCTCAAATTTTTCAGAACAAAGAAAATGCCGGAACCGAAACTTCAAACCCTCCTAGTCGTCGACCTCCTTCACCGCCAGCACTATGTAGTCAGTGTGCCGGCCCTATCGATACTAATGACGAAATTCTGGTCCCAGGACCGACATCTGAACTCGATCCTGAGACTGAAGAGATATCAAAATCCCGTCCAACTCATGCTTGCACCTCGAGGTCGTCTATACTTTGCCAGCAATGTTTCCCATCGAGGCAAGTATCGTTGGAACTATCACCTCTGGAAGCGACTTCGCCTGTTGAGGTCTCCTACCATCCGTTATCGAGGCGGTCTACTAGGCCTACCATTCCTACTGAAATAGTGACGTATCCGGAAGAAGTTCCTCACTTTGTTGAGCAGCCAACACCTCTACCTAAACCGTGTCTCGACTCAGTAGAAGGAAAGGAGATGTATCGAACTATGGTTAAGGAGACATTGGATGAGTTTAAAAAGCAGATTCCAATAGCTGATCCTATGAAGCAATTCCCAATTACTCGGGTGAGAATGGGACCACCTTCTAAACCACAAATGGCTCCACAGCGACGTAGGCCTTTGTCTTCCAGTGCTCCCCGGGCCGCAGCGTCACCTTTGATTGCTCAACGACCTCTCGTAACTGCAGCAGCATGCTCACTTAACCATGTGGCTTCATCAACAACATCCCTCGACACTGTCCCCGCAAAGTCCAACCAAATCACCGACAAGCAAGTCTTCCGAGGCCTCCACGTAGCTACTGCTGCTGCATGTGACGAGGACGTGGACAGGTGGATCGAAGAAATCACCGGGATGGGAGTCAGAAAGTTTCTCGCTGGTCTGAACGCGTTTGAGGGTCTTGGTGTCAATACTCTTGCAAACGTGGCCAAGAGAGCAGCCAGACAGCGAAGAGATCAAATGAACGCTTGGGAAGAGGTCAGAAAGCGAAAGCTAGCATCTCAGAGTCGGGAGATAGAGCTTGATCGAACGCAGTATCAGGTCCAAGGGGTGGCGGACGATAAATTGAAAGTAGGCGAGTTTGTGATTGGAGATCAAGGCGTTTATTGGAATGGAGGTGATGAGCAGGAGGAGGACGACCAAGACGATATCGTGATGGGTGATCAGGGATTAGAGATGAAGCAAAAGAGAGACGGTCTATTGGGAAGCATGTCGCAAAGAAGAGACTACAGGGAAAGTGAAGGTGCACGAGAAAGAGCTGTGAAGATGGGCTGGAGAGAGAGGAGCGTTAGTGGCTAACAACTTTTTGTTAGTCTTCTTGGTTGGAGATCAGATTGGACTTGCTTAGGAAACTCAATTGACCTTCTTTTTGTTAGAGGAGTTTCTGAGCCCGTGCTATATCAAGTGACAGATACCCTATGCAGCCACAGTAACACTTGTACCATGCTCAGCCATCACGCATAAAGCATGCTTCCCGAGCCGCATACACGAACGAAGCAAGATAAGGCGAGTCTATGGCATGGCATTCGTGTTCTTGTACTTGTACCTGTACTTGTGTTGCGAACGAACGGAACGGAAATAGGCGGGTTGCATGAACGTGGGTTTGTGGATGTGTTACAGTAGTTGATAGGCGGGGATGATATTATTGCTGAGAATAAGGTGTGGAGCGGAGGTTGAGAACAATGTGAGGAGAATATTTTATGTGACAGAGAGAGAGAGGGAGAGAGATTCTGGGGGGTTTTCTGTTCGTGGGGAGGGTGATATTAATGTTTGTGGAGGTTTGAGAGGTCATTCAGGCGGTATGTACAGTTCTGATAGTTCAAGATCTCTGGCATTGGAATTCGCAGCTGCTAGGACCTACAACTCTTGTCGACTAAGCGTATCCATATTCTCGCAGTATTTATATACCAGACAAATCTAGGTGGCTTACTGGATATCAATCAAGTCCACAACTCTCTATTAACTACCAACTCTTCATGCGGACAGCATCTTACACAGAAAGCGAGAGTGAGACGGCGTTCGTTCGTGTCCCTCGGGAACTCGCAGCTGTCATTCCTTCTCCACCGTAACACATGTATACATAGGCTGCTGAAAGTCGTACATCACAAACGAGCACGCGGTGTACAACAATCCCATCCCATCCCTCAGCTGTGTCACACAGTTGAGAATGACTGACGGCTGCAAGTTCCCGAATGGGGACAGAACTTCGTGTGGATCACTTTGCTTTTGTGCAGGTGTGGATATTACAGGTTGTTCACACTGATAGCTGGATTTGTAGCGTGAATGGTATTCATATTGCTCTCATGATTTCAGATTGGTGAGATTGAGAATAATATTCACGCACCAAATCTATATGTAGCCGCACCCGTGATCGTGTATCAATCGCCGGTACTGACGGCTCGGGCAACTTTATTTGTTTTTTTATAGAGGAAAATATGACTCAATGTATAGGGAGGGTCCGGGGAGTTTGTGCCGTGGTGGTATTATCTTGTTGCGCGGAAATGGTTAGTGGAGGGGTTATTGGGATCAGATTAAATATTTGCAGTGGCAGAGGGGATTTTGCTGACGATGAGTGGAGGAATTGACAACAGTGAGAGGATTTTGCAAAAAGACGAATGGACTTCATTGGGGTTGACAATTACTAGATAGTGAAGTGATTGTTGGTACAGTACTTAGTAATCTTGTGGGACTGGCAATCACATAAACTCTCGTTTTTCTTTTCAATTCAGAGAGTTTTGGGAATACGAGTTATAAGGTGATATCTCAGCTCGAGTACACGTCAATCAGTGTGATGAAAGCTTGAAAGGAACCACGTAAGGTCAGATATCCGCAGCTGGGCAGCCATCAGCCAGTAATCAGCTCATGCCTTGACTTTGAGGCAGTATCTTCGATACGAACGAGCAGTGATCTAGCTCGTGTCAAGCTCTTACTCGTAGAATGTGTATCTCGTAAACTTTCTCAAGGTACGGCCGAACTTCCAGCTCACCCCTGAGCTTCAGAAATCAAGACCCATTTATCATTAGCTTCTTCAACACCACCACGGCAAGAACTGCCGTCTCGCATCACTAGACCTGGGTGCAAAGAATCAAGAACCAAAAAATCAAGAAACCAAAGCACCGCTCGTCGAATCGGTTTGTCCGGCTTCCAGCTCACCACTGCTGCTAGCATCATCTGCTGATTGATTGATTCCTCACCACCCAAAATTCCCGACAGAGTTCCGGAAAGCAGGGAGAGAGATCTATTGGTGCGTACATGCATGCAGTGGCGGAAGCTATTATGACTTACAGATTTTCCGTCGTGGTGGCTGGTGGTGGACCGTGGTGGTTGCGAGATATCTGTCATGTGGGAGCTGGATGTGATTTGGAGGGTGGGAATGCGGTGGTTTGATTGGAGATGTGGGAGGTGAGGTTGCGTAACGATATATGGATGGGGGATTGAAGGTTGGTAATAGGCTTTTAAGATGGGTGATTTTCTTGGTTTTGGAAATCTGGGGCATGTGATTGATGTGAGGTTTCTCAAAGGTTTTGGTACAGTATCTCACCGAGTAGGAAAATTTGCGTGCTAGAGAAAGTCGAGTCTTGAGTGGTGGTCAAGAGGCTTAAAACGAATAACGAGAGCTGAATGTGTGGGAAGCTGTCTTCTGTTTGATTGCAACACATGTGCGCCATCCTGATGCGGCTTACAAAATCGCGTGTCATTGGACGAGTGGAGTGATGGAGAGGATGGGCATTAAGGGGCTTGATTGACGGTGTTTCAGCACTGTGGTGATCAACCGTTACATTTAGAATTTTGGCTGGGATCTAAATAAAATCGAATAGTAAGATATCTCGAACGGGATGATGATCTGAATGCAAGGGGTCGAGGACAGCGGCTGTTGCGGCCGGGGCGAGAGGGATGTGCTATTTGGAGCTGAGAAGAGAGTTATCGTACGATTTGAACGTCATGGTGACAGTTGAGAGAAGGTTGTGGTTGAGTATGTGTTTGGGTGAGAAGGGTTGAGGTATCGTGGTTGTCTCAGAGTCTGCCGGTTATTTGGTGATTGTGTCTTCTAGATCCGTGGGTGAGGTTTTGGTGGTGGTTTTCGTTGCAATTTAACCTAGATTCGAGGTTCCTGGCGTACTTTGCCATTCGGGTACTGTAAGCAGCTCACTTGCTCGCTAACTGAAAAGGGGGGCAACTTGGTGTGGCTGCGAGATCTGTTCAAGACTATACTTGAGATGTCAAGGGCTCACATCTCGAAGTCCTACCATATTCAATTTTATTTAGGTTAAGCTTTCGGACCAACTTCAATCCTTTCTTCAATGTTTATATGATCGGAAGTAATGGTTTCCTGTAGAGTTGTAGAGTTTGTCAGAAGTAATGTAACCTTATGTCCTTAGGTTCAATCGCAGACATCTTCTAGCCTTGAGTAAAGTTATTGCGTGCACAGGCACCAAACCATCACGACGTTCTTGTTTCAACGACAACGACATTTCGCTTCAGTCATGATGTTCAGGGTCAGGGTGACAATCGCTGCGCCAATAGATTATATGTGGGGTGCGAACAGACCGTGATTTGGCCTGGTCAGCAATCCGGTTGGTCCTTAATGAGCCTGGTATTATTTTATCGCTGCAACACCACTGGAAATGCGCGGTGCTGCCCGTCACACCGACTTTCTTGCTCTCTCCACTGCAGCGCTTGGTGCACTGCAGTGTGTGGCCCGCTGTCAGCCAGTGCTTGCGGATGTGCGATTGTGAGCTAGATCTAATCGTCTTTTGGTGTGGTTATGAGAGGGGTTAAGACAGAGACGGCTCGATATGGAGGGTCAGCGTGATGCAGCCTAGATTCCCCTGAAATCAGGGCTGCTCGTTCACGGTTGATTAAGAGGGAAGAAAACGAGGAGACAATGCTCCGTACCAACCTTGCCAGCGTCAGCAGCAGCTGTCCCGAGGACCAAAAGACGGTAACGGATAACCTTCTTCTTCCTGGTGAACATCCGCGCTCTGACCACAGCAGAGAGCATTGAGATCTGGAGGGAAGTTCCTCTGTCCGTCCAGACTCCAGATTTTCAAGTCCCTAGCTTTGAAAGTATGCAGGGACACACCTTCGGCGCATTCTGCTCTGATTCTCTGATTCGGTCCAGTGCAGAGATGTGGGGATAGGATGCAGCCCTCCTGGAAAGTGTTCTAACTGCTTGGAGCTGCTGTGGCTGAAGGCAGCGCCCGTGGTTCGTTTGACTGCCGTTTCTATAAGCGCTCGGATGGGAATATCTTTCTTTTGTGTGTGTGTGTGGCAAGAAGAGGAGTCGGAGAGGATTGCTTTTTGCTTGACGATCCGGGGTTGCGAATGGACTTGAGCATCGCTATGAGGTGCATGATGATGCTTTGCTCGGCTGGTGTCCTTCCAGTGGCGACGTGGTCACGACCACCTTCTGAATGGAGCGGGTACATATCTGAGACGTCAGGTACAGAGAATACCGAGATCTGTCAAGCATCGGACAGTGAATGGGAAACATGTTTCACGGTTTCACGTCTAGGGAAGAAATGTCATCTCCCTCTGTCGAGTGTCCCCTGTTACCCCAAGCTTTTCGATTTCGCTTTGAAGGCCATGGCGTTGATCGAAGGAGCCGGCTTTGTGATTCTGGATGCCCGAAGACGGCGTGTGGCACAATTCAGATCCGGAGGAGCTTATTTGAGATTCGTCCAGTGACGAGCAGGTACAATCGAAGAGGTTGCGTAAACTTTAGGACGAGATATGGCATTTAGATGAGGCTGCTATCAAAGTTCGAGTTTCCGAACAATAGCCATATATACAACGTTAACGAGTTTAGATTACGACTATATACCGTCGGACATAAGATCCAGGTATGACCTTATCACGACGACAGGGTGATCAGCAGACTTTCCATTTTCGAGATGGAACTGGAGAGCTTGACTCTGTCTAGAGAAAATGGGGTTACGGCGAGTGGGGTCGAGTGTTCTCGCTTGCATGTACCCCTGAGTTGAGTTCAGTTCAGTTCCTGGCCTGACTAGGGACCAGACCAGGAAATGAAGATATTCAAATCCTTCGACTCGACATGCCTCCGTACTGCTGTCGAGAGGTACAGTACGATACATATACACTTCCTTATCTTGCAGCCGCGCAAATGCAGTCTGCATGTTTTAGGGTCGCTCCGTTGACAGAAGGGGTATCTTGCAGATGGGCGTCGGTTCGGGTATCACCGGCGCTCACTGGATTCTGTTGGCGTGCGTGCTTAAGCATCTTCCCGGCGTAAGACGACGACCGCAGTGGTGGGAACCAAGTGATCTCTTCAGACTCGTTTGTCTGCGAGCACCCTGTTACCCTGCTGTGGCGCCCTCGTCCCTTGAGTAATCACTTGGGACGCCAATCAACCGTCTCTGGGGGAAGGGAACCAGCGGCAGCAACGGTGCGGAAAGATCAGCTACTGTGCTGCGATTATGGTACCGTACCGCATTGGAGCGATGCGGTTCGGAAGTGCAAATCATCATGATGCAGCAGAAAAGTTGACGCTGCAACGTGGGAGTGGGAGAGCGAAGGGAGGGATGCAAGAACGAGATGCAATGCACAGGAGACTCGAGAAATAGACGAACGTCACGCATAGGGGCAACCGACCGATGTGGCCAAATAATTGGACAGCCCTGCAATTATTATTCTACGAGTCGAGCATCTTATTATCCACTCCACTCCACTACTACAACTTTACAGACGACAACGGCATTTATTGTTACCCTCAGAATTATTGACTACGGTCTTCTCCTGGCCTCTCTCTCGGCAGCGCAAGAACATCTGCCATCGAGCATCCCTCATCAAATCAAAATTAAATCAAACCCGCACCGAGCCAATCTCAATAATTGCCCGTAGTTCCTACCCCCGTCGTGCATATCGAACCCCCCATACCGTACCACCACACATCCACATCCACTTACACTTTCTACTTACTCACACTGCTACGGTTCTCACTCACAACCAACGACCAACAACCACTTGCTCTCCCATGACTCGCTCTTCCCAGTCGACCTAGATCATACCCGACATACAGTCAGTCTCTTTGTGGCTGACGTGAGGCCTGTCTAGTCGTCGAGCTTCTTGTGATAATTCTTAATCCTTTGTACATATTATTTCTGCACCACACCCAGACCCAACCCGCACCACCAACCAAACAACCCTCACCTCACTCACGCATGCGCATGCAGCCAACGTGGACCACACTGTACAGGAACAGCAGCAGTAGCATTTCCAACTGACTTTTGCTTGCTCCCTCACACCTCCAGTCTTTTGCATCCATCCTGGCCCCGGTGCTGACCTATTGCACGCTCGCTCCGCGTTCGAGAGTCTCGCCTGAACGTCGCTCTGTTGAAGGTGCGACGGCAATCAGGGTCAACCAGGCATTTCGAAACCCTCTGCCCCAGCTTCGTGCAGTCAGGCGCCACCCTTCTTCTGACTGGAGAGCCTTTCCTTCTTGGCTCGAATGTCAGCCAATTGGTAGTCGAGCCTTTCTCTCCATCTGCATAGCAGACGCAGTCTCAGCCGGTGGGCGATGTCGCAGCTTTCGCAACAGAACGAAGGACCCTCCGATGCCCAGACGACGCAACTCCAGTTCTTTCCTCAAGACAGCCCCACTGGAGGGCGTAATCAGGTCTACTACTCACCAAACAACTCATCTCCAACAGCACCAGATACTGGAAGGAGGTATGTAAAGTCTATTTTCATCGGCGGTGCTGCTACTGCTGCTGTTACCGCGTAAACGTGCACTACTGACCTGGATCCTCTCTCAAGGTCTCAGCGCAAGGCTGCTCCCAGTCCTCTCCAAACTAGTACCACAGCTACATCTCCACTGAGCAGTGTCACTCCTACCAGAACCACCTTTCCACGAAGTGGTGTCGATCACACTTCGCCGTCGTCGAGCTCAGTTCATCAGAGCCCTCAGCAACCTCGATCTCCCACGGAGCGTCTAGACGACCTGCTAGCCTCCGAAAAGAGCTTTTATACATCGGAAACCTCATCTGTAGACTCGCTACCAGAGGCAAATCCACCAAGGTAATAGAGATCTATGGCAGAGGAAGTGGTCTTGGCTCTAACTTACTGTTGTGTAGATACGCTCGTCCTGTCAACGAAACGAATGAGGCCACACGAAGTGTATCCGATCCTGTCCTAACCTCTAAGCCGCCAGGAGGCTTCTCTACTGGCACGCGACCAACAATGGCGGCCAACAATCCAGCACATAGGGCGGAAATGGGTCGAGCACCTCCTCGAACATCCTCGATCGATTCTGCCATTTCCTCACTGTCAGGCCATGGACACTCGAAGAGCGGTTCGCAAGACATGAAGTCAGACGGTTCAGCAGATATCGCGAGTCTCATTAGGGCAGCAGGAAGTCCTGAGGCCCTCATACAACACTTGCTGGAAAATAAACAGTCAATTTCGGCACAGAATGCCCAACTATGGCGTTTGGTAGACAAGCAGAGAGCAATGATTTTGGGTCTGAACAAGGATCTTGATCGAGCAGTAAAGGACAGGGAGCGTTATCGAAAGAAGTTTAAGGAGTTGGCGGCACAGCAGATCTCTAATCCTTCGCCAGTGGACTCAAACCCGGGAGTGCCTTCTGAAGCAGGATCAACAACTTCATCAGACACTCGGATTGTAGAAGTCTCGAAACCTACAGGTATGGAAGCATTGGTCTCTGCTGGCTTGAGAGATCCAGAACAAGATCATCCTCACTCGCCGATTGATGTCGCACTGGCTCCTTATCCTATCACTCCTCCCGCAATGCAGCTCCAAGCGCCCAGTCTTAACAATATGGTTGAAGCAGAGCACAAGATGCCATCTCCTACGCAGCATGCTTTCCAGCAATACAACCCGGATGCACCGCAAGCAGGATTTGAGGCCGGTCAGCAGCAGCGAAAGGCAGTTGACGTTGCGAGGGAAGTGCCATATAACGCGACTCTGCCACCATCACGAAGCCTTCCCTCGGATCCACCGAAAGGACCGCCACCCAACGTACCACCTCCAAGAGCACCAATGTCGAGTCAAACACCTTCTGTGGCCATCATTGGGGCGACTCCCAACCCTGATGAAGGCATAAAATCATTCCCTACACCACCTCGAAAAGCTCCACCGGCGCCTTTAAATTTGGGAAAGAAGAACGCAAGCTCACATTTGCGCCAGACTTCTGGTGCAGGAGAAGAGACAGACTCCGATTATGATGATATATTGGAAGTTGATGAACTGCCAGCATTTACGGAACGTGGCCGACGAAAGACAAGAGAAGAGGACGATAAAGAACGAGAAATCGCGGCTATGAAGGATGCGGAAATTCGAAGTTTGTCCAAGAAGAGTGCGAAGGGGTCAAAATCTCGGCCAACGACACCCAAGGAGTCAAAATTTTCCGTGAAAGCAGATCCAATGCCATTAAGTCCAAGGACCATTCCTATATCTCCACCAGATGCTCATCTACGCCATTTCTCTGGTTCTGAATCCAATTCAGGCTCGTTGGCTGGTGTGCTCAGCGAGGCTTCGGGACTGACGTCTGTATCCCCGCCTCTGATGAGTCCAGGTTTGCCCATGAGTCCCAGACCGATGGACCGACCCCCAGGATCTCCACTACCCCGTGGATCAAATCACTCTTCTGTCCATTCGCCACCAATGTCACCCCGAATGGGCGGTTTCCCAGGAGCTGTACCTCTGTCCCCACGTGCTCCTCGTCAGCCTATACCCCTCCCACCGAATACACCAATGTCAATTTCATCGCCGGGTGCGCCTAAAGGTGAACCTTTACAGCTGGTCTCACCGAAGCCTCTGATCATCGCAAAGAAGACAAGTGATAACGTAGATTCGAGTCCCAAGGATGACACCTCTCCAGTCACTATCACACCTTCAATTAAGAGCGGAGTATATAAAGGCCTAATCACCGAGGAATATCCGGATCTATTACTTCCGCCAAACGCTCTCCCATCGATAGATGTCAGAGTGGCATCTTCTCGCCTGAAGCCTTCTAGAGCTAGTATCATGTTTCCTAAGAATTTCGAAGAGGATCCTGTCTTTACGTTGGCTGTGTTCGCAAGATCTGACGGCAAAGAGTTGTGGAGAGTTGAGAAGGATTCTGCTTCGCTCGCCAACTTGGACCAAGTACTGAAGCAATCTCCAAACTTCACTGCCAAGACTCCAGAACGATCGTTGTTCAGTGGCCATGCACCTGCTAAGGTTGATGCTAGACGAGCAGCTCTGGACAAATATCTTGATGAAATGTTGAATACGCAAATGGACATGAACTCCGCTTTGGAGATTTGTCGATATCTCTCAACTAACACCATGGAGCCATATGCGGAAGACGTTCCTAGTCGTGACTCGGGTTCCGAAAGCCCAGTCAAGACTGGTCCAGGTGGAAGACCATTGAAGAATGGATATTTGACTAAGAGAGGCAAGAACTTCGGTGGCTGGAAGGCACGATACTTCGTCCTGGACGGACCTGTCTTCAAGTACTATGATGCTCCTGGTGGACCAAATCTCGGTGCAATCAAGTTGCAACATGCTCAGATTGGAAAGCAACAACAACAGTCTGACAACTCGTCTCCTTCACGTGGCGAAGATGATGTTGACAACCAATACCGCCACGCTTTCCTGATTTTGGAGCCGAAGCGGAAAGATTCATCGAGCCTTGTTCGCCATGTTCTGTGTGCTGAGAGCGATCAGGAGCGTGATGATTGGGTGGCTGCTCTGCTTTTATATGTTGACATCAAGGACGAGGAGGATGAGGAAGCTCCCGTTCAACATGATCGCACCAACTCTGCTGCATCTGGAAATGTCAATGGCTCTAAGTCCAAGAAGAAGATATATGCTGCGTCAACACGCAATCAACCTACACCTGATCCAGCCGATGATGGTCTTAGAGGCGTTAGCTACGAAAACACAAAGGCAGGCAATGTACCAGTCGGTGTCCGTAAGAACTCTAGCACGCCATCACCACCCACATATGGTTATGAACGAGATCCTCTGGCTCAATTGCCTCAATCCAAGAACATCTCAGCACCAAAGAATGCGCAGGTCATTCAAGATTCATCATCATGGGGAAACAGACAGAACATGCTAGCTCCAGCGGGACAAGACGAACGAATCAAGCAGAAGAAACGCAGCTTCTTCGGATTTGGTCCAAAGCCTCGGGCATCTGCTGACATGCAAGAACCGTCACCGAACGACTCAAATACTAATCTGTCGCAGCTGGCATATGAACAGCATGGACCGATCAGACCTGCATTCGGAGCGCCTTTGGGAGAAGCTGTGAGATACAACCATCCAGTCAACGTAGACATCGAGCTTCCTGCTGTTGTCTACCGATGTATTGAATATCTCGATGCAAAGAACGCGGCCGCTGAAGAGGGAATTTTCAGGTTGAGTGGTTCAAGTGTCGTGATCAAAGCACTCAAGGAACGCTTCAACAACGAGGGAGACATTAACCTGGTTACTGATGAGCAATACTACGATATTCACGCCGTTGCCTCACTCTTGAAGCAATATCTCAGAGAATTGCCACAGACAATCTTGACAAGAGAGCTCCACCTCGAATTTGTTGCTGTCACTGAACTCAACGATATGGATGAGAAGATCCGAGCCTTGAACGGACTTGTTCACAGACTCCCACGAGTCAATAATGCCCTCCTCAGATATCTCTCAGGCTTCCTGATCAATATTATCAATCACTCGGATCGAAACAAGATGACTGTTCGAAATGTTGGCATCGTCTTCTCGCCAACCCTCAACATTCCGCAACCCGTCTTCGCTTTGTTCTTGCAGAAATATGATGATATATTCGATCAAGAGCCGGACGAGCACGGGCCGGGAGTCGAAGTCACCGTGACAGCCCCCCCACTGACACCTGAGGATATCCGATCTCCCAGACGCCAGAAGTTCCAGGATCTTCCGACCCCATCGTATGATCAACAATCATTCCAACAAGCACATCCATTCCCAATGCCTCAACATTATCACCAGCGGCCACAGTATGATACTGGTTTCACCCCACTCCAGCCTGCGTATGAGCAAAAGCTTCAAGCTCCCACCATGGCGGGTCCAGAGTATGGTAGATCAGCTCCAACTTTAGCCGGCCCATCGTACGAACAGTTTGGAGGAAGTCAAACTCAAAGACAATATGGTGCGGAGAGTAGCAGTGGTAATAAGACCAAGAGACGTGAAAGTAGCATGTTCGGTATGAACATAGGCTTGGGTCCACGCAAACCTAGTAACAATCGGCTCAATGATGGCCGTAAGCACCCCTTTTCTCTTTCTAATATTTCCTTTCCTACAATATATAATTCTAACAGATGACCTCAGGTCTCGTTGACGAGGAATCTTTCTTCGATTAAAATACCCCACGAAGCTTGATACGAACGATGATAGAAGTGGAGATCTTTCTTCCTTCAATGCATAGATGGCGACCTTGGACTGGTGCCGAGACGTCCCGACCACGATTCATCATAAAGATGATGATTACTGTAATTACTAATGACTTCTTCCTTTACGCATTTCTTTTTACGACTGTACAATAGCATTCGAATGGTTCATACAATCTTGCATTCTGGCTGCGAGAACAGAAACGGCCGAGTTACTTTACTTCGTTTCAGCAAAGCGTTTCTTCTTTCAGCACAGCACAGGAGAGAGCAGAGGAGGTTTATACCCAGGTTGTTTTTAAGGCAGAGTTGGGGTTGGATGATTGCCTTTATTTGATTGTTCTTTTCCTAATGCACTGGCGATGGTGGTTGACTTCGGGCATTTTCATGGGGTGATTGATGGGATTTGTTTATGAATTTGAGAAAAGGAGCGAAGGAGGAATGAGAGAAGGAAAGAGATGCCTGTACGATTTGATTATGTGTGATGGATTGGTATGGTATTGTAAGGGTACTTGTTGATAAGTGGCGCATGATGTGAATGAAAGGGATGAACATATTCAGAGCCAAGCCGTGGAGTGTGACATGTCTGGAGATTGAGAGGCTCGCCGTGAGAAACGGGTCATGCTTTCATATCTTGCCTGTTCAATCTTTCATGACGGACGGTTCCAAGGCTATTGGGGAGAACTCTGTACTGCCAAACACTGATTTACGCTGCCAACGAAGCAGAGCAATTCAAAAGAACTACTTCAGCTGTCACATAGACTTATAACACTGTCTCGAATTGCTGTCCTCGGTGATGGTGGTAATCAATAACTGTATGTCTTTTCTCGTTAACATCTCCCCAACGTTCTTTAGAAGTTGTATCATTTCTCATTTATTGCTTGACAATTAGCAGATATTTGCGCAATTCTCGCAATCAGCGCCTTCCGCGCGATCAGCGCTTTGGGCGGGATATGCGCGTTTTGCGGATAGTGGCAATTCGCTGTTGTTGGGCATACAACACAATTCGCACTATATTCATAGTCTTTCACAACACTACCTACTATGCTATATTCAAGCCTCTCAATCATCTAAAGAGTTTCAGACATACGCTCAAGATTTTTTGTTGCACATCTTACACCGGACAAAGTGTTTCCGACAAGGCTGTGGTACGAGGCTTAACGCTATGTATACTTGTAACCTTTTGCATCAGTCAGTCTTACCCCTTAACCAAAGAAGTGAAGACTAAAGACTGTAAAAAGGCCTCAAGAAAGTCTATTGACCCCAGATATTCTAGACATTTCAAAATTTTGTTGCATATCTCACACCGGCCAAAGTAAACCCGACAAGGCTGTACTGTACTGTAACTACAAGGCTACCAAAACCAAGATCTCGCTAAACTCCCTAGCTCCACACACACGTGATCCACAAAGCCACATCGCGAAACTTTTCCCACCCCATCCACCTCGATATTTCTCCTCCATCGACAAACCCCAACGCCAACGCCATCACGACACCGTCAACCATGGCAGCAGAACGCAAGGAACGCAGCGGCATCGCCGTTGGATTGAACAAGGGCCACGTATGAATTATCCTCCTCTCCCGGGTTCCTCCAAGAGCTCTCAGCTCGCCGATTCTTCGCTCGTTTGCTCTTGTAAACTCGCAAGCAAGCAAGCTCGCCAGTCTCACCTCTTGGAGGATCTCAACTTCACGTCAGTTGCGATGGACCGGCTAACCCCTTCTTCAGAAGACAGAATCCCGCGTCGTCAAGCCGAGAGTCTCGCGCACCAAGGGACATCTCAGTAAGCGCACTGCGTTTGTCCGCGAGATTGTCAAGGAGGTTTCTGGGTACGTTTTTGTCTTCCTTCCCTCCTTCTTTCTATTTGTTTGGGTGGGGGCTGATGGGGAATTGACAGATTGGCTCCGTATGAGCGTCGTGTTATCGAGTTGTTGAGGAACAGCAAGGATAAGCGTGCGAGAAAGTTGGCGAAGAAGAGGGTATGTTACACTGATCCGTGCATGTGGTGGGATGAGGGCTAATGATGATGGTGTAGCTCGGTACTTTTGGTCGTGCGAAGGCGAAGGTTGATGAGTTGCAGCGGGTTATTGCTGAGTCGAGGAGAGCTGGTCATTAGATTCCTTTCTGAGATATCTCGATATGGTTGGGATGGATGGATGGGCGGAGTTGTATGAATGATACTTGCGTCAGTCAGTTGGTTGGTCGGCTTGCTCTTCGTCACGATGATTGCAGCAGCAGCAGCTATGGCAAATGGAAGCAATGAATGACATTCTACAACACAACAATTTTGCGGGTTCGAGAGAGTGAGAAAATGTGATTTATGCTATGTGGTCTTGATGCAGACCAAAAAGAGCAATAACGCCTCGCTATGATCAATGCTAACAGACATCCCGCAATACTCCCCTGACATTCATGAATTCATCACTTCTATGATCATGCATCTCATTTCTTGCCCAAACCCTTGAACCACTTTGGGATTCCCTTTTGCTTGCCTTCTCCTGAGCTCTCCTTGGGCTTCTCTTTTACGACTGGGGTTTTATCTTCTTCGCCAGCATCCACGCTTGGGATCTCTGGGACCGCAACCTCCCTTGCGGTCTGGGCATACTGAGGCTTCAAGATCGTCGCCTTTCTTACGCTCTCCCTCGCATCATCCTCCCAGTGGAAGTTGACCAGTACGCTCCTCTCGAAGCCCAAGTCCTTAATCAGCTTCTTCTCATCGTTCGATACGGTCTGGACTCCCTTCCCATTCCATACCAGCTTGAAGGGCTGATCTTCTGCTACAATGACGCCACGCACGAAGGCGTAGAGATGCGCACCAGTATCAGTAGCAGTAAATGGAGCCACAATGGAAGATTGATCAGGGAACCGGATCTTGATCGAGACTTCTTTCGTGTTTGCCAGCTTTTCTGCTCGTTCCTTGTTGACTCGCTCTTCTTCGGCATCAGAGAGTAAACGCTTGTTGTGAGTATTGTTCAGGAGACGACTTTGGTGGAGCTTGGCATGGGCGATGGTTGGCTCGTAGTCGGATTCGTTGTGAGGTGTGGTAGCAGCGAGAGGGACATGGGCGGATGGTGGGCGATACACGGATACAGGTCGTTGATCTGGTCCTAAGACTTGTTCTGGAGACGGAGATTTCTCAGCGGCGCGCTTGGAAGGTGTGAGTGGTGGTGGAAGGTCGCCGACGGTTTCTGGGTATGGTGATGGGTCTTCCGTTGTTGTGTTTGTTTCTGATGTGCCAGAAGTCATATCCACGTCCTTGGACTCTCCTTCGGAGGATGGGAGTCTTTGGAGAGCGTGTGTGATGGTCTCGACATCCTTTCGGGGTTCGACTTCCTCAGTGGCAGCAGCTTCTTCTTCCTTGAAGTACTTGCCGATTTCAGACATTGCTTCCTCCAGAGGTTGGTCTGTTGTCTTGAAGCTAAGTCGAATCAAAGCACTTCCCCCATTCATACCTAACTGAGCCAGAGTCTTTTGCAGATCCGCAAACGTCGATAGCTCTCTACCCATAATATTAAGATTAGGCATCTCGTAGAATATCCGTCCAGCACCTGAAGCTCCATTCTCTACTTTTGTGACACCTCTAGCAGTGAAGTTCAGGTTCGCTCCTCCACTTGACTCGAATTTCCGTAATATCAGCCATAATGTTGTATCACTAGGCACCTTATCCGTTAACCGTCCACCAGCCGCAGATGATGCTAGGGCTTCTGGTAATTGTAATGCTATCGAGACCGCAGACGGGGTTCGAGAAACTTGAACAAGCTCGAGCTTTGCTCCCGAGGCAAGACCTGTCTGTCTGAAAGTTCTCGAGAGGTCGATTGGCTTGTTATTGTTCCTGTAGACTGTTAGACTTTGCTTGTAACAGGAAGTAGGAGAACGTACTTGAGACCAAAGTTACTTGGGTTGAGGTTACTGAACTTCTTGCAGGCTTCCTCGAGGACTTCTGTCATGTATTTGCCTGGAGTGACTTTGACTTGGTGTCTTCTGTAATTGCCGTCCAACACAACGACATGAGAGGCCATGGTCGCGGATTGTCTTGGATAGTCCTAGGTTTCGTGGGGTCTACGAGAAATCTTCCTCTAGACAAAGGATCCTCCGAGCGACTGGGCTCCCAAGAAACTTTGTTGTGTCTTCAAAGTTCTCTTTGCTTCTCGAATCTTTGTCAGAAGCGGGCGTGGCGGGGTGTTGATAAAGCTTCGCAGAATGTAGCGCAGAAACGTATGATCTCAAAGGTGCAACTTTTCTACAGTAGAGTGAATATGAACATGGAATGAGGAAGGACAAACATGCAAGCGAAGCTTGGAATTTCAAATGTTGGTGTTTGCAATAAATCCCATATTCGTTATGTGGTGCCTGAATCTGATTAGTCCGAGCTTTTTGAAGCTCGACGTGAGGTGCGGACGCGTGCGCCTTGTCTACCTGCAGGAACTCTATTTCGAAATACAGGCCAGCCTCACTTTCTCCACATCACCATCCGCGAAGCTCTCTGCAACCCCGAATAGACTTCTTTAAGCTCTATCCACCTCTCAAGATACCCTCAATCGCAATAACTCCGTCAAAATGGTACGCATTCCCCCTTCACTCTGCCATGAAACACCGCGCTGACCTCGTGCTCCAACAGAGCTCCCCATTCTCAATCAGTATGCCCTCCCCTCCTTCCTTCCGCTCGATTCTCTAACACCTCTCAAGATGGTGGCGCCTGCGTAGCAATGGTAGGCAAAGACTGCGTCGCCATAGCCTGCGATCTCCGCCTCGGCCTCCAATCCCTAACCGTCTCCAACAACTTCCCCAAAATCTTCTCCTACGGCGACGTCTACCTAGGTCTCACCGGCCTCGCCACCGACGTGTCGACGGTCAGCGATCTCTTCCGCTACAAAGTCAACATGTACCGTCTCCGCGAAGAGCGAAACATCTCTCCTTCCACAATGGCGAACTTGGTTAGCAGTTCCCTGTACGAGAAGAGATTCGGTCCCTATTTCGTGTCGCCGGTCGTTGCGGGCATTGATCAGAAGACGGGCAAGCCGTTTATTTGCGGGTTTGATAGTATTGGGTGTATTGATTTTGCGAAGGACTTTATTGTCAGTGGGACGGCGAGTGATCAGTTGTTTGGTACCTGCGAGGGGCTTTGGGAGCCGGATCTTGTGAGTCTTTTTTCTGTGTCTAGGATGGGCGAGAGTGCTAATGGGGGGTCTGTAGGCACCAGAGGATCTGTTCGAGACTATCTCGCAAGCTTTACTGAATGCTGTGGACAGAGATGCGTTGTCGGGTTGGG
Organism: Mollisia scopiformis; assembly: GCF_001500285.1. Lineage (NCBI taxonomy): Eukaryota > Fungi > Ascomycota > Leotiomycetes > Helotiales > Mollisiaceae > Mollisia > Mollisia scopiformis. The sequence goes on from NW_017263583.1 coordinate 1,672,867, forward strand.
GTGCACACGTCTACATTATCGAGAAGGACAAGGTCACTAAGCGATTATTGAAGGGCAGACAGGATTAGAGGGTTTGGAGGAGATTGTTGGCTGGACGTGGATGGATGGTGAAGGGCGTTGGGATGAGATGAAGGTCAAGACACAGTTGCTGAGAATAGAGACCTTCAGCACGTCTTGTGTATACTAAGCATTCATGGCATTATGCTAGATGAGAGCAAAACGACAACCTTTACGATACTAATCCTGATTCCCAGACTGTAGTTTCACTTGAACTCCCTCAGCCAAAGCTTTTCGAAGCTATAATAAGACCAATAGTTGGTGCGGACTTCTGATTTGACACATGCAATAGCAGAACAAGGATTTGAAGCAAATAAGTACATTTTTGTTCTATATCTACTATCTAGTAATTTACAGCCCTATTCGGGGATCATGATCTTTATTGCCTTCCATGATCTATTCTTTCTTTGCTCTAATCTGCGCCACTGGTGCTTTCTCGATGAACATTTGTCTCTCGACGAATTTGAGCACCTCGTCAATCAGACTACGATATGTTAGTGATTATCATCCCTAAAAGTGGATCGTTTAGAGAACTTACATGACGGGCGCACTTATCACCAATACAGCTTGCCACTCTGCCCAGTTGAGAGGTAGGATAGAGAACAATGTCTGCAGAACTGGAGTGTAGAGCAGAGCAAAGTGCAAGGCCATTGACAATGCGATGGCATACACCAGCATCATGTTTTCCCAAAGAGGAAGTGTAAGAAGGGACTCGCTAGACGACAATGCATTCATGGCGTTGAACATCTCAATGACAACGAGGATCGAAAGCGAGACGGTAGATGCCGATTTTGCCATATCGTTCGAGAACATCTGGCAGCCAATCTCTGAGAATTGTGAGGAGCAGCGATGGAAATGCGATAGCTTGTAGAAGGTGATTTGTGGTCCCTCGCTGTAGAACATGAACCACCAAGCATAACCAGCTACCGTAGCAAGACCAACGTAGATACCGATGACCATATAACGGAAGAACAACCAACCGCCAATGAGGGCTTCGTCGCGCTTTCTTGGTGCTCTTCTCATAACATCGTGGTCTGGGGGATTGAAAGAAAGAGCTGTCGCGGGAAGACCATCGGTTACAAGGTTGACCCAAAGTAATTGAACAGGGATAAGAGCTTCTGGCATGCCAACGGCTGCTGTGAGGAAGATGGACACGACCTCGCCGATGTTAGATGAGATGAGATATCTGATGAACTGTTGAGTGTTGTTGTAGATCGAACGACCCTCTTCAACAGCGACCTCAATCGTAGCGAAGTTGTCATCAGCAAGAACCATGTCTGCTGCCAATTTTGCAACATCGGTTCCAGATCCCATGGCGACACCAATATCAGCTTTCTTCAAAGCAGGTGCATCGTTGACACCGTCGCCAGTCATGGCAACGACCTCCCCAGCGGACTGTAGGAGATCCACGAGTTTCGACTTGTGACTCGGCTCAACACGAGAGAAGAGAGAGGCCCTCTTAGCTGCTTCCAGTTGCTCGCTCTCGCTCAAGTTGTCGAATTCTCGGCCAGTGTAGCTCTTGCCCTTCAAATCTTCATACTCGCTGAAGACACCGATTTGACGGCAGATGGTTTCAGCGGTGTTGCGGTTGTCGCCGGTAATGACAATGACTCTAATACCGGCTTCCTTGCACTTTCTGATAGAACCAGCTACTTCGGGACGAGGAGGATCGAGCATGCCAACAAGACCAAGGAGGGTGAGGTTCTGCTCAAGTTGGAGATACTCTTGAGTGGATTTAGCCTTCTTCAACAGAAGGTTCGATGCCACGTCGTCAACGCTAGCCAAAGCAATAACTCGAAGTCCTCTGTTTCCGTAATCCACGACTTCCTTCAACAATAACTCGGAAAGACTCTTGGACAAGGCAACTTTCTTGCCATTGGCTCCTACAAGGACAGAGGTACAGCGATCAATGATGCTCTCAGGTGCTCCTTTGACAAGAAGCTTCTGTTGGCTCTTGTTCCCTACGAGGACGGACATACTTTTTCTGTCTCTAGAGAACTCGTAGGTGGAAATGCGTGGGCTTCTCTTTTCGTACCAAGAGCTAGCAAGATGCAGACAATCTTGAGCGGCACTACCAGCTTTTGCCTGATTCTGAGCTGCATCCTGAGTACCAATCTTTTCAACAAGGACACGTAGTGCTCCTTCAGTAGGCTCGCCAACGTTGGAATAAGTTCCAGATTTGGATTCAAAGGCAAGTTGAGCATCGTTACAGAGCGCTGCCACCTCGGCCATTTGGAAAACAGTGTTTGACTTGTTGGCCACATCGGCGACTATTTTGCCTTTCGACGAGATGTTTCCGTGGGGAGAGAAAGTGGTGCCTTCAACGTCTAGCTCTTCAAGGTCGTTTCCAGCTTCGTTGATGTACACAATCTTATTGACACTCATCTGATTGGTAGTCAAAGTGCCAGTCTTGTCAGAGCAGATAACGCTGCAGCTACCAAGCGTTTCAACGGAAGGCAGACTTCGGACAACAGCATTCTTAGCAGCCATCTTTCTGGTTCCAAGAGCGAGACATGTTGTGATAACAACAGCCAAACCTTCTGGAATAGCTGCAACACCGAGTGATACAGCAATCTTGAGGTAGTAAATCGCGCCCTTGGCCCAGCTTCCATGAGTAGGGTCGGCAAAGTGGGGAATGTTGATAAGCCAGACAATGATGCATATGACCGAGATCACTTTGGCCAGAGTATCGCCAAAATCATTAAGCTTTTGCTTCAATGGCGTCGGTTCAGAAATTTGAGCAGTAATGCTTTCGTGGATATCTCCAATAGCAGTGTTTGATCCAGTCAAGACCACAATTGCTGTAGCATGACCAGTAACCACAGTGGTTCCAGAAAAGAGAGTGTTGATTTGGTCTTGCTTGACAGCCTTCAGATCTAGTACTGCGGCAGTATCCTTTCCAACACTCTCGCTTTCTCCGGTGAGGATGGCTTGGTCCACTGCAAAGCTGTTACTTTGAATAGCAAGAACTCTGCAATCTGCTGGTATTCTGTCTCCTACAGCCACTGAAATTATATCTCCTGGTACCAATTCCTCGGCTCGAATCCTTGTGATTTTTCCATTTCGAATGACCTTGGCCTCGTTCGCAGAGTACTCTTGAAGAGCAGCAATGGCTTTCTCTGCGCTACTCTCTTGGGATACGCCTACGACGGCATTAAGAATTAAGATTGTCAGGATCTAGGAATGTAATGTTAGTAGGGATTTTAGAGGCGATTTTCGAGGAGATTATACGCACAACTGCAGGGTCCACAAAAGCTGTCCAGCCTCCATCTTCTTCGAAAAGCGCGAGGACGAATGAAATTGCTGCAGATCCTAGCAAAATAATAACAAGTTGATCTTTGAACTGTTCGAGGATGAGCTCCCAGATTGGCGTTGGAGGGTCTTCTGCGATAGCTGCGGAACAATCAGTCTTTGGTCTATTCTTGCTTCAAGTTGCAAGCTGAAGCTGGCGCAGCGCAAAGATAGATTTCAGCCTACCATTGCGACCATGTTTCTCTTTTGAGGCTTGGACTTGGGAGTCTGTTAGTCCTTGTGTCTCAGACACCGAGAAGAACTTCAGGACCTCTTCCGTAGATTTCGCATATGCGTCTAACATTTTGACTGGAACGTGGGGGAGCTGTAAGGTATGGACCGGGTCGCGGCTAACAGTTTATGTTTGGCAGGGCATGTATGACGAAAAATATCCTTGCTAATGAGCGTTTGCAAGAATACGAACAATTTGTATGAAAGGTAAAGACGAAAGCCCCAGCGATCAGAGAAGATCTTCAATTGTTGCTTGGTAAGTTTGCCGTCGAAAATCTACAAGTGTCCTCTATTTCGAGGCTGTTCTAGCCTGGATTAGCTGGCCGAGCCTCAAGCGAGCTCGGTATCGTAGCACGTTGACCGATTGGCGCTCCTGATGGAGAAGGTGGGATGTCACGTTTCTGGCACTGCATTCGGGATGCATTCCCGCTGTCAACAGGGACATTGTGGTGAAGCTGGTTGACAATGTTCCGAGAAGTCGATATCAGTATCAGAGACTAAGTTGAGCCGCATCGCTCCCCAGGTCTTGTAGTTGCAATATCATGGTAAGGACCTTATCTGGTGGAGCGCCTTCATGCGAATGAAACAGCCAACCATAGTGAGTTCGCATCAGCCAGATCAGATTAGCTAACAATTCTCCGCCGCTCTCAGACATTCCCGTCGTTCTCTCATGTCTCTCATGAGAATCATTCACCCAGTGTAGCCAGGTCCAGCCATCGAACCTCAAAGTCAAAGCTCACCGCGATTTGATCGCCATGATCTATCGACCAGCTTATGGGAAGTAAGAATTCCTTCTTCTAGTCACTAATGTACAAATAACTTTTTCCCACCGAATTTTGCCAGCACCCTTAATAAGATGTTCTTGTTCGCGACTACAGTACCAGAGTGACTGGGGAGAGGATGATACCGTACCAATCTTCTATCAACTGTGGCTTGAATCGAGCCTAAGTCTGCTTGGCTTACATAAGTTGCGGTACTTCAGGCCAGGGAGACGGATGCCGAGTCCGGATTCGGAGACGATTCAAGGACTGTGGATGGCCTCACGGACTGTTGCCTTGTGACACCAGACTGAAATCTTCAGAACCTGGTCGTTGGGCAGTCAACATTTACATGTGACCCCATTGGCCAGCACTTTTTGCCAGCACATTAAATCCTTGCCAACCACAAGGCAGAATCGGACAATATAGAGTGATAAGAGGGTTCTCGGTGGTGTTTGTTTGGGACCCAGCGACCACTCATATCTGATATATGAGATGTAGAAGATCATCGGAGGAACGGGACAAACCAGGCATCAGAGGCTGGCTGGCAGTCAAATGACGTGCACTAGGCAAGGAGGAGGAGCAAGAGAGATTATTGTTATGCTCCGCTCCCCTTCGCAAGATTCAAGCAGTGCTCAGATGTTGTTGACTATGCGCCTTGATTCGAGTCTTGGGAAATGATAGGACTGAGGAAGGACTTCCCTCCATGTTCCATGACCAGAAAGATGTGTTGTCAGGGCATATGTAAGGTAGGTATTTCATGCTGGCTGGTGAGGGACACGTGATGCTCTTTTCCATGATTTATGAAGATGTAACAGTCCCGGCCGTTGCTTGATGACGGATAGGACAATAGAATAATTAGAAGTAAAGTGAATCCCAATAACGTGCATCGACTCGACTATATCGTCGGTCTATACGGCTCATCCGCAGCTGATCCGCAGGAGGTGAATTTGCCCATTTGGTGGTTCTCGCTTGATGCCAAGCGTTGACAATCCGCGCTACGCTACCGCACTTCGTTGCCCAAGGCCATCAACCTTTCGAGAACAAGACCGTCATTTTCCAAACACAACAGAATTGCACGTCCAGACTCATCACAAATACCACCATCTTCGTCGTTGCAGATACATTCCACAATGACTAACGAGGTAAGCTCCCTTCAAACCCAAATCTCTCCACGTCACTTCTTTTGCGGGTCCAAGTTTGGTTCCCCTCCATTGACTCCTTCCCTTATCCACGCGCGTTCATGTCTCCCTCACACGCCTCTCCGATCTGTTGAGTATACTCTGCTAACTGCTGTGTTATCATGTAGCGTGAAAGGTTCGATCTACTCCCTCTTCGCCTTTGAGCGTCGACCTGATGTTGATACTAATACCCGCATAGCAAGACCTTCCTCGCGAGGCTCTGCGAGCAGGCCGAGCGTTACGATGAGATGGTTACGTACATGAAGGAGGTTGCTAAGGTGCGCGACGCGTTCGGCTACCGGGGACGATTGCTGACACGGTGCGCAGTTGGGTGGTGAGCTCACTGTCGACGAGCGAAACCTGTTGTCTGTCGCGTACAAGAACGTCGTCGGTACTCGTCGTGCTTCTTGGCGAATCATTAGCTCTATTGAGCAAAAGGAGGAGTCCAAGGGTGAGGGAATCTTGTACCATCCTCGCCAGTCCTGTTGCTGACTTACTTCCAGGTACCGACAAGCACGTTTCCACCATCCGAGACTACCGTCAAAAGATCGAAACCGAACTTGAGAAGGTCTGCCAAGATGTTCTTGATGTCCTCGACGAGTCCTTGATTCCCAAGGCCGAGTCTGGAGAGTCCAAGGTCTTCTACCACAAGATGTACGTCTTATCGTCGCAATCATATCATGTCACGCAGAGATACATTTACTGACTCCTACCCTAGGAAGGGCGATTACCACCGTTACTTGGCTGAGTTCGCATCCGGTGAGAAGCGTAAGGTTGCTGCTACCGCTGCCCACGAGGCTTACAAGGTATGACATGTTTGCAATAATTAGTAGAAAAGTGCTGATGAATGTTGTACAGAACGCAACCGACGTCGCTCAGACCGAACTCACCCCAACCCACCCCATCCGTCTTGGCTTGGCCCTTAACTTCTCCGTCTTCTACTATGAGATCCTCAACTCCCCCGATCGTGCATGCCACCTTGCCAAGCAAGCTTTCGACGATGCCATTGCGGAGCTCGACTCTCTCTCCGAGGAGTCCTACCGTGACAGCACCCTCATCATGCAACTCCTCCGCGACAACCTTACTCTCTGGACCTCTTCAGATAGTGCTGATGCTGAGGCTGCACCAGCTGAAGCACCAAAGGACGCTGAGAAGGCTGCCGAGCCCGAGGTTAAGGCTGAGGAACCAAAGGAAGCCCCACCCGCCACCGAACAATCTTAGATCTCACCTCTCGCGAATCTCCTCGTCTCGTTTTCATATGCTTCTTGATCTTGCTGGAGTGGCTGGTATACCCGGCTTGCTGGTGGAGTGATTGCAGCATGGGTAGGGGGATGGGAGTTGATATGAAAAGCAGATTGAGTGCCTGTTTGCGAATTGCGATTTGCGAATACACCATCCTGCGGACTTACGATCATGTTTTCCTTTCTGGTTGCGATGCTTTCTTTATCTGCGGTCTTTCACGTCAGAGGCGTGCTTTGTGGATGGAGTCTAAAGCTTCTGAAGCGGACGTCTTTGATATTGGAATGCATTTCTTCACAAGAGCTTCGACGGCACGTGTTTTCTAGGGAGATCCTGTTGGCAATTTGGTACTTTCCAAAACCTCTCTATCTACGTTGCTTCTTGTTGTTTGCTCTGGTGGTTGTGCTTTCCGACTAGATATCCCTCGGATTTCTTACATCCCACTTGCGTTGTCGTCATAGCGAATAGCCTCTCCCTTGCTCGTTGCTTTAACGTAGCTAGCAGGATGAATTCTCCACACCGTTTGTCTCAATATGCTTGTGAAGTGATTTGTCCATATGTGATCAGTCTAGAATGAAGACCTCCTAATATGCCAGTTGTCATGATAATAACCCCACATTGTCCTTGCTTTGCCATCGTGAGACTATCACTCGCACTCACTTGTACAACCCATATGTCGTGATATAATCCTGGTACTTCTCTCGTGCTCAAATCAGAACTATTTTCAAGTTAAAGATAATAAAGATAAGTTTTGATAGTGATTGAGCACCTAAACTGTCCATATGTCGTGACACAATCCTAGCGCTTTACTTTTGTTCAAGTCAGAACTAGTTTTGTCAACTCAAATCACCCACCTGTCGTTACTGAATTATCCCGACTTCTTATTAAAACTTATCCACGAGATTTTACATGCCTCAGGAAACAGGAGCGTTGTCGATTGATTGTAGTGAATTACCATCTCACAACCTTGCTCGACCAGGCCGATTCACTACGCGTTACCGGCCTCAGGTGTGCGAATCATCTGTTCACTGGATTGAGTCGCATCTCGACAATCTTGCTTGACCACCAGGTATAAATACTTCGTCGCCTTCGTGGCCGTCGTCCGTCGCACCAAACTTGGCGAGAGTCAGATGGCCTAGATGGGCTCCGGAGCCGAGGAAGAATCAGGGCTCCCGGTGTAGATGAGATGATCTTTGTAGAATTTTTTTTGTGAGAATATCTCGATTCCGTTGACAACGGTGTTGATATGCCTTCATCGTTCACCCACCATCTCTCCTCCCCTCCTCTTCCTTTTTCTCCTTCCCACCACTCCTTAGCAACCTAGCTGCCCGCTCCAACCTTTCCCTCCTCTCCCTCAATACATCATCCTCGCTCTCCTCACTTCCAAACTGTAAACTACTTTCCCTCTCCCTGTCCCCTTCGTGAACCCCTGCTCCTTTATCATACATCTCCGTCCTATCCCCATTCTGGCCCTCGGCTTTAGAATTCTTGTTCAAAGACAGAGGAGACGAGATAAAAGAGCGACGAAGAATCTTCTTCCAGAATGATGGTAGAGAAATTGGGGGCGAGGTGTATACTTGTTCGGTGGGGGTGAAGGAGCGGCTGACTTCTGAGCGCCAGATCTCGATTTGTGGGGCTGGTCTGCGGGGGTTGGGCATTTGTTGTGGGATTGGGTGTAACGGAGGATATGTATCAATGGGTGGAAGGGCGGTATTCAGTGTATGTATGGAACAAGAGAAGGTGGTAAATGAGATCAGGCGATAGGATGGCCTTGATTTTTTTTGGTGGGAGTGTTAGATTGGATGGAATGGGCAGTACTCAAAACTGATTTACAAAGTGTTTCCCTTTGCTATTGTTGGTGACATGAAAAGGGAAGAAAGATGAGTTCGGTAAATAAAAACACGCGGAAGGCTATCACGTGGATGAATCGAGGTCAGTCTTTATGGTATTCATGAGAGTACAGTAGTGGGGACATTCAGTTATCCTAGTTGAAGAGCTATATAACGAGATCGCTTTGTTGATTTGTGTTACGGTCTACGTTTCTATTAAGTTAGTAGCAATATTACCTCTGATCATAAATCTTAAAGCTCCGAGGTTGAAGGTTGGTGAAGTAGTGTACCGGGTACTCTTACACGCTCTTTGTTCAGTGATAATCCAATACTATATATCTGGTGGTCTATATGGAGGACAATTCGCAAGGTTCAAGTTTAGAGGTGGATGAAGATGCTAATATCTGTGGTTGGCGTCATCGGTTCACGTCACAGCCTCAAAAAAGTCACAAGCAGAGCATACTGGTATAAATGTGTCGGTAACACAGCGTAAGAAGGCCACGTTGGCAACTCGTAAATTCAAAGGTGTACTTGCGACTCAGGAGTGAGGAGCTCAAAGAACAAGATCTTATTAAGAATTACACTCGATTGAGAGCAATGCAAATTCTGCACACAAAATTCTTATCCTCCTAGTCTCTCAAGAATGATGTAGACACAGCTTCTTGCCGTTCTGCTCGTATTGTCATACTTTATCGCATTGATTTTCCCGCTCAAAGTTTTCGCAAACCAAACACAAAAACGTAATACCCCGTCATCTTGAGTATCTCTGCAGGTGTTCGGCGCCTTGGCTGTGGGATACACAATCGAACACGACTCAACACGACAACACAGACACCTTTCAAAGTACAAAGCAGGGGGAATGATATGATCTGAACTGGAAATCCAAAGTAAGTGTTCGAAGCCGAAAGCATTTTCCCCCATCGACTGTGTGCGAACAAGAGCCTAGAGCAAAAGATATTTGAGGCTGATTGTGTAGCTATGGACAGGATGGAGATATTGCCAGAACGATAATTTACTTGAAAGCGCAAAGTTAGATATTTCAGGTTGCTGGAAGTACCAAGCAAGTACCCACGGTGTCAGATCGCACGTAGGCGCAGGGTGCATAGACACAAAGAAAGTAATAGACGTCTTCAGGATCCTGCTGCACCAAGGGAGGAAGTATAAAGAATGTGAGAAATGCAGCTTCAAATGAGATTGAAAAATATGTTCTAGCAGCGCAGAACATTCGAAGAGGCTTCAGATTGGGTCATGTTGAGATCATGCTCTAGAAGAGCGTTCATTCTCTTCCTATTATATGTGATACTGAGTATCGATCATCACCAGCCTATGGAAGGAGAAAAATCAGAATCGTTCCTTCGCGATAGATCTTTTCATAGCAGAAGATGACACTAGTCTCAATGCCGTTAGAGATGCGGCCGCTCATCTAGATGAGGCTGAATCTCGCTCAGCCTGCGAAGATCGTTCGCATTGTTTTCGCGCATTGGATCAGGCTCTTCGTCTTTCACTCGTTCACAAGACACATCCAACGCGATCTCATCACAATCGTCGATTGCAAATCCACTCTCGCGACAATGAGTGACTTCAATTACGGAGGCACAGACGAGGAGTCTGCCGAGATCAAGAAGCTCAATGCTGAAGTGGTATGTGCTCCAAAGCTCCGAGGACGTCGCTGGACGACCTGTATTGTTCTGCTGCTAACAGGCGCAAAGCTCGAGGACACCGATAACTTCGAGAATTGGGAAAAGCTTGTTCGCGCTGCGGAGCAATTGGAAGGTGGCCTAAACCGAAACTCCAGCCCCCAAGCGATTGCAACCACACGAGATGCCTACGATAGATTCCTAGCCAAGTTTCCGCTCCTATTCGGCTACTGGAAGAAATATGCGGATTTGGAGTTCTCCATTGCTGGCACAGAGGCTGCTGAAATGGTGGGTTGGAAAGTGAACCACAAAAGATCGCACGCTGACAAGGGCTAGGTCTTTGAGAGAGGAGTCGCAAGCATTACAACATCTGTCGACCTATGGACCGACTACTGCTCCTTCAAGGTCGAGACGAGCCATGATCCAGACGTGATCAGAGAGTAAGTATACTGGACTCTTTCCTTCCCTTTAACACAGACTGCGACGGATGCGATCACGACGGTTGTGAGCACTGCATTTTGGATATCACAGGTCGCAGACGGTGAGATGCCAAAAGAGTCGCTCTACTTTGATATCTTCTCACCCACATGATCAGGTTCTTTTCTTCTATCACACGTTCGCTTTTATATCGTACCACTGCACACATCTTCGAAGCGGATGGAATTTGAGGGCACCAGTTCAAGCACACTACCCTTCCCGTATTTGCACTCCTTGCTACCTTTGCGCTCCCTTCTCCTTCTCGCACGAAAAACCGTTAACACTTTGTCACAGGCTTTTCGAACGTGGTGCTAGCTGTGTTGGCTTGGACTTCCTCTCTCATCCTTTCTGGGACAAGTACCTAGAATTTGAAGAACGAGTTGAGGGCCACGACAAGATTTTCTCCATCCTCTTTCGAGTCACCAAGATTCCTATGCACCAGTATGCTCGTTACTTTGAGCGATTTCGCCAACTTGCCCACACCCGTCCTCTAGCTGAGCTTGTACCAGCCGAGACATTGGCTTCATTCCGTGCCGAGGTTGAAGATGACAATTCTAATTATCAACATGGCCCCAAAGGTGAAATGGAGATCGAACGAGAGGTCCGAACCAAGATAGACAATTATCATCTCGACAGCTTCAGTCGTACGCAAACTGAGACTACGAAGCGTTGGACTTATGAGTCTGAGATCAAGCGACCATATTTCCATGTCACCGAGTTGGACTATCAACAATTGGCCAACTGGAGAAAGTACCTTGACTTTGAAGAAGCAGAAGGTGATTACTCTCGAACAGTCTTCCTGTATGAAAGATGCTTGGTCACCTGCGCATTCTATGACGAGTTCTGGTTCCGATACGCAAGATGGTTGCTGGCACAAGAGAAGAAGGAAGAAGAAGTGCGAAATGTTTACCAACGAGCCAGTACGCTTTATGTACCAATCGGCAGACCTGGTATTCGTTTGCAATACGCCTACTTTGAGGAGATGTCTGATCGTGTTGATGTGGCTCGTGATATTCACCAAGCTATCTTGGATATCATGCCTGGTCACGTTGAAACAGTCGTGTCATGGGCAAATCTCGAGCGGAGACAAGCCGGTCTTGAGGCTGCTATTCAGGTCTACAAGAATCAGATTGACAACCCACAAGTTGATCTCTTTGCCAAGGCTGCATTCGTTGCTGAATGGGCGATCCTACTGTGGAAGATTCAAGGCTCTGTTGATGAAGCACGACAGGTTTTCCAGAAGAACCAGCAGTGGTATCTTCAAAGCCGACACTTCTGGATGAAGTACCTCGAATTTGAAATTGCCCAACCAACGAGTGCTGCCACGGAGACTGAGCATTACGCTCGCATCAAGCAAGTTAACGGGGATATGATCAACAGGAGTCGCATGGCCTTGTCGACGAAGAAAGACCTGAGCAGCTACTACCTCGGTTATCTACTACAAAGAGGCACCAAGGACGCCATGAAGGAGTTCTTGAAGATCGATAAGGAGTTGAACGGGTAAGCAATCATCATGCTGTTGACAGAATTGAGGCTAACAAAGACACAGACCTGTTTCTGTTCAGCCCGTCCACCTTCGGCCTACTGCTACCAGCTCCGGAAACCAATCATCCAGCAAGAGCTTAGAGAATGGCCACGGTCCAGGTGAAGTTGACGAAGCTACTCTGCGAAAAGGGGAGGTCAAGTACAGCTCTTACTTCCAAGAAGCACGCGAGCTACCACCCAACGCTCAAGGCCTTGCACCATTCCTTTGAATTGTACATCTTTGCTAGGAGGTCATCTCTTGCATTTAGCTACACCCTCCATCGGCGCTTACTTCTGGTTGGATGGATCTTCGCTTGTACAAATAGGGGGTTTCTGCTGCTTTTGCTCACGCTCCAGTTGGGAGCTGGTTTGTTACGCAAAGACGGAGATGTACTTTAGCTAGCTACGGGGGCTACATTACATCGATGCGAATCGTTTGTGCGATCAGTCCCTAGAGCAATCTCAAGAAACGAATAAGATAGCTTTGACTGCAAATTTTCTACCCTCGCTGATGTCTATAATCACGTCGTGATCTCTTTATAGCTAGTGCTCAACCTCGAACCAACTCGCCCTTCTCAACCATTTCATTCAAAACCCTATCCGCGACTCTAAAAGCCTCCATCCCAGCCGGCATTCCACAATACGCACTGTTGTCCAAACATTAACTATTTCATCCATCAATTGAAACAGATACTCAACTCACCTAGCCTGCAACAACGCCTCCCGAATCTCAACCTCACTCGCCCCATTCCTCACTGCGCCCCTAACATGCGTCCCAAGCTCAATCCACTTCCCCAACGCCGTCAACATGACCAGATTCAACAAACTTCTATCACGAAGCGAAAGTCCCGGTCGAGTCCAGATTGTGCCCCAGGCTGATTCCTATCATCTTTTGTCAGTACCTTGTCCATACCCACATAAGAAGAGGAAAGAAGGAAAGGAAAACAAACAGTAGCAAACTGCTGCAACGGCCTCATGAAATCACTGCTCCCTTTCTCTAAAGTGGTAGCGACGTAATCTTCCCCGACGACTTTCTTGCGCATCTCGTAGCCTTGGGCGTAGAGGGTTTTGTGGACGGGGTCGTCCATGTTGTTTTTGGAGAGGGGGGTGCTGGAGTTGGTTGTGTTCTGGTGGGTTTGCTGGTTAGTGGTTAGGAACTAGATAGCATAGGTATGGTATGGTATGGGGGGAGGAAGGGGTACCGTGGGACGTAGATGCTCGTAGGGGTGAGGGTACAGATTCGGGCTTCCGGATTCGGGACCGTAACGTCCACCAGCTGGGTTGGGCAACATCTTGCAAGATCTGCCTTCGAATTATGTGACCGCAAATCGTCTTGATGCTTAGGTCTCCAGTTCACCTGTAACAGGTGATGAACGAAAAAAGTCTAGTGTTCGATAAACGAGGAGGCGTTTCGTTTGAGTTGCCCATGCCGCCAAAGTGCGGGGAAGCCAGACTAGCGCGAACTCTACCCCGGGTTCTGGCCAAACAGGAGGACGCATGAGGATGAACGGGGTTAGAGCGTATGTAACCAGGAATTAGTCTTGGTTAGTTTCACCGTCGAGGTTATTTCGACGTCTTTCTTCTCTCTCTCTCTATCTTATACATGAAATATACTTCGTGAGTTGAAGGTTATTTTTACAACGGCAGGTGAGGTAGGTCAGAGTATGACGGCATACCAGCACAGTTTCGAAAATGTTTCTTAATTCAATGACGCTATAGTACTCTTACATCTTAACACAGGGAACACAGCAAACCTCAATACATCTCTCACCATGGTCTCCTCTCAGCAACAAAGCAATCTACGATCTAAATCTTCATTCCGTCTAAAAACTCCTCTATACCCAGTCTAACCATCAACGAGATAGCACATGTACGGAGTGGGGTATCGTCGTTCATCTAAGCATTGGTGGGCTTGAATGTCATCTTTTCAGTCGATTCAGCGAACGGAACACCGAGCTCGAAAAGCTTGGTGATGACGGCGGAGAAGTCCTTGAAGAAGAGGTCGTTGTCTTTGGCGTACTTCTCGACCCATGGTCTGAAGGACTTGTCGGTGATGAGAGCCATGTCGGTTGGCAGCATCATGAGAGACTTGGAAGTCTTGTCTTCGTACTGGGGGCTGTTAGCAGATACTCTGGCAACGAAATGGCAACAGAATGCAAAAGTGCGTACCTGCTTAGGACCATTCCACTTCTTCCAGCTCCACTTCTCCTTCAGAAGAAGGTCATAGTAATCATTAGTGACCACAGTTGGAGAGAAAGTCCAGGGACCTTCGAAACCACTTCGATCGGTGTGGCAACGACCAAGAGCATGGGCACCACTCAAAGCAACAATCTCCTGGTCATTGAACCCCATTCGATAGAAGATGTCCCGCAAATGCTTGTTACCCTGCGAAGCATCCGGTAGACGTCCATCCGGCGTGCAAGCAGCAATATCCTTATCAAGTCTTCCCGGTCTGTACGGAATCGTCGGGCCCTGCATCTCCTGAATCGCACAAACACCAGACAAGATCCAAAGATCAGAGTACGAGATCCACGGGAACTTCTCTGTACAAAACATCATCAGCATACATTTCCCCACTTATGGCAGAAAGCAAGAAGACCATACGCTTCACAGGCTCGAGGAAATCTCTCGCGGCCTTCAATCCCGCATTCGCACCATGATCTCCCTCTGGCGCAAACCGCATCGTAGCACCATTCGACCCTCCAGTCCCCGTCTCTTTGTCGAATGTCCCGCTGGCATGCCACGCCAATCGCACCAAGACCGGTCCGTACGAGCCATCATCATAATCATCCTTCTCCTCCAACCGCTCCGCCACCTCGTTATACACCTTCTGATAGTCCTCAAACCTGGGGGTGAAGATGCCCTTTGTCTCGCCCGAGGATCCAGATAGCAGGGAGCCGTTGCCTTGGGTGTAGAAGTAGTATCCTGCTCCACCGAGGGCAAGAGCTCCTACACCGATCAGGAGACCGCTCGACGAGGATTTCGTGGGCTCCGAGGCATATCCGCGGCGTTGGCAGCGGAATGTCTGGCGGGAGACAGTGAGGAGGGTATTACGGGTACCAGTCCTGAACGCAGACGAGGCGCGGGCGAAAGTTCGAGTTGCGGAAGCCATCTTCTATTCAATTGATCGTGTATCTCAATTCCTCAAGAAAGAAAGAAAGGGAGCGAGAAAGGGACTGATGGAGAAGAAAATCAGATAGACGTTTAAATTCTGAGTCAAGAATGGATAGCTAAGAAGGCTAGCTCCGAACCTCATAGAAATTTATTTTATTCACGGCTCAAACCCCGACGACGCCCTTCAACAGCTCTCGAAACCGAACCCACCAAGGTAATCAACCCACTTTGCAAAGCACAATCCCGTTCCGTCGCGACGCGCCAGACTCCGATTATCTGAGTGACCCACTCGCCACCCACCAATGAGCACGTTCATGAGTAATGTACCTTTTTTCCACGTGGAACTGCTTTCTCATCACTAAATTCTAGATTTTGCCGTGCCTGGGATTTTATTTGCGTGGTTTTATACCGAGGAGCGTCATGGAAGGGCGTTCAAGGACTCCGATAACGGCATAACAAAATCAGGGGTCCTTTGCAGGCAGGGCTGAACCACAAATTTTGAACCTCAGAAATGGAACTTGGGTTCGCCGCTCTTCCACTTTTATGCGAGTTCCGCTCCGAGCTCTTGTTCCGTCGTCAGCGTAGATCTTCTTCTCTTGATTCGCTGACGATTCCTCGGAGTTCATTATTCAGATGATCATGTGATCCTTACTAAACTTCATCCTTTGGAGAAGTCTAGACTCTGTTGCGGCGAAGATGATTAGTAAGAGGTTGCTGTTTACCATAGTTGCTGGAGTTTGGGATGCTTAGAAGATGTTGGTGTGACACGAGAACTATGAAGGGCGAATCTCACCATGGTGGCGAGGCTCAAGAGCTGAAATGAGTTTCTGCCTAGTCTGCCATTCTACGAGCAGGTTACGCCTTTAGAGCGAATTTGTAGTGCCGTGTGACTATGGGTGACGCAAATTTACAATTGCCAAGATGTCAGGCCATATTTTGATATTTAGTTAAAATGCGATGTTAGCCGATCAAAATATTGTACCATGTAAGGGGGGACTTATGAGACGTAGGTTCGGTTATAACAAACCATATGAGATGGAGATGAAGATAAGATAGTTTGTTGCATGAAGTAATCACATTTCTCTCCTCTCATCTAGACCTCTATGTCTAAACCCGCCCGGTAACGCAAAGCTCTATCCCGTCACGGACCAGCTTTAGAAAGAGCAATGCATTTTAGTACCCCTTTATCCGTTCGCAATGACCACCCAGCAAAAATCCCACGTCGTGAACGCCATGTACTCCTGCGCCCAGCAATTAAGCAAGAAGAAAGTGAACATTCAAGTCGCCATCCGACATCCAAGCTGGTCTAGCTAGACGAAAACTCCCCAGTCAAAGAGACAGTAGGCATCTCACAATTCGTTCCAAGACCAAAAGGAACTTCGGCAGGAATACAGTCCGTAGAGACGAAAACAGAACCATCAATGCATCTATATCAGGAATTAGCATTCATCCTTAACTCAGAAGAAAGAGTAAAACTCACCCAGCACAGCCCGAAACCATCTGATAGATCGTCACACTTCCACTGCTGGTCTCAGTACCATCGTAGCTGAAAGAGACAGTTGGGTCCGAGCAAGAGAAGACATCGTCAGGTCCGTGGGCTCCGGAAACGGTGCAGGTGAGTTCACTGCTCGTGCTTGAGTCGCCGAATTCGAAGCTGGTAGTTTGATTGTGAGTGTTTCCGGCTGCTGGGTAGAATGCGGTGAAACCACTGATAGTGAAGCTTGTGGGTAGGGTGCAAGTATCTCTCTTGGTAACCGCGGGGAGAGCTGTTGTCAGAGTAGAGATGGCGAGGACGAGTAGACTCAGAGGAGTGGTTGAGAACATGTTTGCGGTTGGTGATTGACGAGTGAGTGGTTGTTCTTGGGGAGTAGTGTGTGACTTCAGTATAGAGATTGTGAAGTGTGTAAAAATGAGTGAGTGAAGAGGGTACTTATACTTAGCACTCAACGTCGTATCATGTCATGTCCGTCACCGGACCCAACATTCACTTACGATTCTGTCTGCTGAGAACTTTGACTAACTTTAGACTTCAAGCTAGTGAGAAAGACATTGACAGGGCAGGAGCGAAGCTTGGTTGTAGCTGGAGGTGAAGGGCAAAGTACTGGCGAATTCCTGGGAGGTAGGGGCGGTCAACTCGTACCTGCAGAGGCACATGCAGACAAGTGCTTATGATGTAACACAACATAACAATATTCAATGCGTTTAGCAAGGTCCTCAACAATACGAAAATGTAGAGCCGCAGGTCAAATAAAGAAAATTTGATGTCAGAGTCCGTATCAGTTGGGGACTTGCAAATAAACATCAAAATACAGCATAGGAAAGACTGATAACGGCAAAAATAGATCATGATGATGTACGAAGTACCAAGTCACGGATACGAGCGTACTAGAAACGTGGCGGCCAATCAACCGACCTAAGACGAGAAATGACCCGGCAAGCCGATTGGGAAGACCAGGTAGGACAATTAAAAGGGACGATTTTGATATCAAATTGGCGAATGAATCAATTGATGGCTAAATACCTCAATTCAGGGCTGCGGCGTGGAATAATGTTTCCAGGCAGTGCAAAAGCTGAGATCTTCAGCTTTGTGGTGAGCATCGAAAACGACACACCATAGGCTTGCAACATTTGGAAAGGCAACAAAGCTGGAGTTGCGTCAGTCCTGAGAAGCCATAAACAATGCATAAGCGCTAGGAAGCCACTCTTACCTTGCACCAATGTACCGCTTAGACGCAAGCACTGGAAATGCAAGGGAGAACCTTGAACACTGAAACTTTTTGCAAAGTCATGGTTGATATCATTCATCGTGAAAATGTGCTGTCTCGCTGAATGATGTCGTCTCTTCCAAGCGGTCTTGTTCCGTCATTCAGAACCATGGCTTCTCGATTTCGTCGCCGAATACGGTCATCCTCTGCACTCTGGTCTCTCCTTCGCCGACTTTCGACAAACATGCCATCAAAATCCTCCCCTGCTGTGCTTTCTCCATTGATCATTCTCGTATCCCTCTGGCGTGTACCCATCTCGAACTGATGCGGTATGAGCTTCGCTTTAATCAGCTGTCTCCGCCCAATCCGATCTCTAAAAAGAGGAACGGTTATCTCATTCAAGCGGTAGTTTTTCCGCAGAGACTCTGCAAAGAAGAAGAATCTCTCCTCATCGGTATCACCCCATGGCTCCTTTGCCAGCCATCTCTCCACAAATCGTGCCTTGACTACGCCTTCAATGCCATATTTGTCTACCAATTGTCCCAGAATCATCAAGCAGCCTTGTTCTGCAATGTCCCGTAAATGCCAATTATCCCAATCTAAATCATAACCATTATGTTCGTAATCTGTGACTGAATACTCGAGTGACTTAACGAGAGCTGCGTATGTTGAAGGCTTATTGATAATCTTGACAGTCGCTGCTGAAAATTAGTATTAAGTCGGTGAACCCAGAGTAGAGGTTACGAACAGCTGTTTAGCATCATGGATAAAGCCCGAATACCCTTCTCTCTCAAGTCATGATTAGGTTGCGCAATATGCCACAGTAACGCGTCGATCGTAGTTCCATCGTGAAGTGCGCGTTCGCAGATTATGATAGCGGTCGTTTCCTGAATACAAAAGTTGGGACTGTCGAGAAGCTTGTCTAAAGTACCCAGTTTCAAGGAGTCCTCGACATCTTGAGTGATATATGAAGGCTTGTTCTCAGAAGGCGGAATGATGGACGCATCTCGAGAAAATAGTAACATCCGTCGTACAGTTGCTACGAGCGCAGATGCTGTGAGTCCAAGTCCGACTATGAATAGCAGATCTTTCGTGGCAGGCGTGAGAGCCGCCATCTTGTGTGTGATACTACATTCGCAGTCGAAAGTCGAAAGAATCAAAAGACAATTGAGCTTGTTGAACGAGAGAAGACAAGGCTGGAAGTTTTAGTGGTTCAGCCTTGATCGTGAGACGCTAATCCGCATTTCGCTGATAAGCTGATAGGATTTCTGCCATCAAAAAAAATATCTAAAAGTTTCTCAATATTAATCTCGAACACAAAACATAATGCCCCCCTCCCAGCTGAAGAGGTTAAAATTCTCCCTTCGAGAGCAAGGAATTATAGGGCCTCAACAGTCAAAGAAGCAGAAGAAACAGAATTCTCAGAATGGTGCTAAGAAGGAGAAGAAAGTGCACAGAAATGTGGCACTGAATGGCATTCGAGAGCAATTCAACCCATTCGACTTCCAATCGCTAGTCAAGAAGCCCAAATTTGAGGTTACAACGGAGCATGGAATCAAAGGTGGTGTGAGAAGGCCTGGGCTTGCAAAAAGTCGGGAAGAAGAAGCAGTATGTCTTGCGAGCTTCTCTATTATTGCTCTGCTAACAAGATACAGCGTCGAGAGGCATATATCGAAGAACAGCAACGGCGGCGCAAAGTCGGAGGCATTCTAGACAAGCGGTTCGGCGAAAATGATCCCAGTCTGGCACCAGAAGACAAGATGCTGGAGCGGTTTACACACGAGAAACAATTGCGACATAAGAATAGCTCTGCATTTGATCTGGAGGATGACGAGGAACCCGGAGAGCTTACTCATATGGGAAAATCGCTATCGCTGGACGATCCAGCTCTTGTGGACGACTTTGACGAAGAGGACTTGGAGCTGTCGGATGCGGACGACCACCCTTCAGACGAAGAAGGGGCACGGAAACGACGACGCTCTGATCTCGAAGGCTCTGAGAATGATGAGGAAGATGAAGAAGACCGACCAGAGCGGAAAAAGTCAAAGCAAGAGGTCATGAAGGAAGTCATGGCGAAATCCAAGCTTTATAAGTACGAGAGGCAAGCTGCAAAAGACGAGGATGAGGATCAACGAGAAGAATTGGATAAAGAACTGTCAAACATACATGATCTTTTACGTGGCATCACCCGGAAACCTGCACCAGCTCCGGTGGTCGACCTAGGCGGCATGAATCCAGAGCGCGCGGCTCTCTTGACTGGCCTGGACAAGGTCAAATTTGACAAAGAATATGACATGCGTCTGAAGCAGTTAGCTCAGGACCAAAGAGCGAAACCTACCGAGAAGTCGA
The DNA here is from genome assembly GCF_001500285.1 of Mollisia scopiformis. Classification (NCBI taxonomy): domain Eukaryota; kingdom Fungi; phylum Ascomycota; class Leotiomycetes; order Helotiales; family Mollisiaceae; genus Mollisia; species Mollisia scopiformis. Next base: position 1,693,259 of record NW_017263583.1, read on the forward strand.
AGCCTGAAGAACAAGTGATTGAGGAGCGGGCCCGGAAACTGCAAGAACTGGAAACCAAACGACTTCGTCGAATGCAAGGAGAGGAGGAAGATAGCGAGGAAGAAGATGCGAAGGCCAATAAGAATGCCCCCAAGGACGACTATGAGGAAGAGGAGGAAGATTTTGGCTTTGGTGCCGGTATCAAGACAAAGTCCACGATGGCCGAGCTTGGCGTTGAAGACGAAGACGATTTCTTGATCGACGATGACTTAGTAGCAAGCGGTTCAGATTTAGAAGAGGACGATTCTGATAGCGTCTCCGACGCAGAAGGAGAGCAAGAACTTGAGGATGACGAAGAGGATGACTTTGTCAAAGGCATTCTGACAGAAGAAGAGGCTAAAAGACCTGAATTTCTGACAGGTGCAAATGCTCCCCTGCCTGAAGTAGAACTTCCCGCTGAGAACGGGGTTAATGGAAACTTAGCATATAAGTTTTCATGTCCACAATCACACGAGGAGTTGCTTGAGGTAACTAGAGGCATTAATATTCTGGATTTCCCAACTGTTATTCAGCGGATCAGAGCACTCTACCACCCGAAACTCAATGCCGAGAACAAGAAAAAGCTTGAGAATTTTTCTGTGGCTCTTGTCGACCACATTTCATACCTTGCAAACCAAGATCAACGGCCACCTTTTGCAGTGTTGGAGACTGTCATCCGTCACATTCATTCCCTGGCTAGAACATATCCTGTTGGAATTAGCAATGCTTTCCGTCGACATCTGAAGGATTTAGATTCGTCGCGGGCAATGTCTCCAACTCCGGGAGATCTAGTCATCCTCACAGCGATTGGCACTGTTTTCCCGACCTCTGATCACTTCCATCAAGTTGTCACTCCAGCGATATTGAGTATGGGAAGATTTCTTGGACTGAAGATTCCCCAAAATTTGTCTGACTTAGCAACTGGGGCATATCTATGCACAATCTGCATACAGTATCAGAAGTTATCGAAACGATATGTTCCTGAGGTGATGAACTTCATCGAGAACAGCCTATGCGTCCTGGCTCCAAAGAAGTTTGCAAAACTCCCTGGAAACTTTCCTTATCATGAACCGAAAGCTTCATTGAGAATTGAGAGTGCACCAGACACTAGTCGCAGGTTGCAGATTTACGACTGCATAGCTCAAGATCTCTCGGAGGAAGAACAAGAGGTGCTCAAAAGTGCGCTACTGGACATCAACCTAGGGCTCCTCGACGCTGCAGCCAGTACCTGGACCCAAAAGTCAGCGTTCACGGAAGTGTTCGGACCAGCATTGAGGATAGTCCAGCATCTCTCAGGCAAAAACAGTCGTCCCAAGCTGTCAACCGATACCCAAAAATCTCTCACTAAGCTCACTCAAAAACTCACCCTACTCCTCACCCAAGCACATCTCTCCCGCCGACCCCTGGAGCTCCATCACCACCGACCTCTCGCAATCAAGACCTTCATCCCCAAGTTCGAAGAATCGTTCAACCCAGAACGCCACTACGATCCAGACAAGACTCGCACAGAGACTGCGAAGTTGAAGAAGGAGCATAAGCGAGAACGAAAGGGGGCGATCAGAGAGTTGAGAAAGGATGCGAATATCATGGCTATCCAGAGTTTGAAGGAGAAGAAGGAGAGGGATGCGGCCTATGAGAAGAAGTATAAGAGGCTTGTGGCTGAGATTCAGGGCGAGGAGGGTAAGGAAGCAAAGGCTTATGAGAGGGAGAAAGAGTGGAGGAAGAAGGGGAGGAAATGAGTATGATTATGTAGGGAATGTGAGATGTGGAATTACTACATCACATACGTGAATCAATGTCAAGGTACTGTACAGTACTACGTGTTTTGAAATGTTCCTCCTCTGAATGGTGACTTCCAGCTCCAACTCCCACATCACTGCGCAGCAAGTCGCTCAGTGGGGCACTCAGTGGGGCACAATAACCACCATGCAAAATACGGCAAAACATTTCAAGCTTCAGTCATGAGCAGTGTGCGCTTCAACACTTGCGATCCTCAGAATTTCCAAGTAATCCTTAGCATTCACAGCAAGGAATGGGACGTATAATCTCTGCGATTTTCCTGGAATAGAAACTTTCTGCGGACAGGGAATCGGCCGTGAACAAGAAGGGATATCTGCTTCTTTGCTTTCTACCGTTCAGAGCCAATCACCGGGGATGATGTTGGAGAATTTATTCCGAGTCGTTAAGACACAATCAAGCCTTGTAAGTTTGAGTTTCTGCCATGTGGGAGCGGTCCTAGGTCTTATGTAGGACAACAGAAAGCGTTATCCGAGGCTTCGTATATTTCAATAAAGATTGCGAGTAGGTTGGAGAGGTTGGAGAAGTTAGAGATATTGATGATAGACCTTATAAGGCAGAGATGAAACTCACTTGCTGGAATGCTAATGGTTGCAAAGTTGGTTTGTATGGAAAGAGATTCCTCGTATTAATGCAATGTTTCCATCATGATGAGTCCTTTCTCACTCGTATTCTCTACCTACCAACCTCATGAACGCCGCCGAACATAAATTAAGTAACTGTATTTGTGTACCGGAAATCCAAACAGTCCCCGAACATTGACCCTTTTGTTGCACGTCTACAAAATTGATTATTGCTGTTGCTCCTCTACAGAAAATCTGTTGTTGTACGTCTACAAAAGCTGCTGTTGCTGTTGCTGTTGCTGCTCCTCCATAGAAATTCTTTTGTTGCACGTCCACAAAAATTGTTGTTGCTATTGCTATTGCTATTGCTGCCCCCTCCATGTAAACTCTTTTCTTGCAACAGCTAGCAATGTGCACTTAGGCGCGTCCGCTCAGAAGCTTCATTAATATATTAAGTATCGAGTTCCGTCTTAATTTTGTCTATTTCGAAATTTCATCATACGGGTTCTTGAGAGTGAGAGTTGAGGGGTTGCTGCTTGGCCTCTTCAAAAAGAAGAGGGGTGGAAAGTGAACGGTTTTCGCGCACATCGCGCGAAATACGCAAAATGCGCGATTTGCGGTCTAGTGAGGCAAGGTAGTAATATCGATGCCTTCTTAACGTTGCTACTTAATTTTGCCAGCATTAATATTCGTTCATGCAACTTATCAAGCGCAAAGTCCTCTCTTGTTTACAATGAATATACCTTCCGCAAAGTCTTTATTGTTACAGTAGATTCTCAGATACAAGCATTGCCCAATTATTACTTCAAAGCCAGATTATGCCAACCCCAACATCATACAGTTCTCCTTAGCTTTTCACCAACTCGACCCTCAGCGCCCTCGGTGAAACACTCTTCGCCTTCCCATCCTCACCAACAGTCACCAAAAACTCATCCGTAGCAACTGTCCCCCAATAAGTCGAATCAACACTAAACCATGTCTCGCAAGCACTTCCAAAGATACCTCCAATAACTCCGGCATTCAGATTCTCAAAGACGGCTCTAAATCCCACTTCTGTTTCTCCATTCCCTAGATCTTTCTTCAAACCAGAAGGATAGAGACGTGCACTTGGAGCCGCTATGCCAGCTGCTTCGACGGTGGGCGAAAGCATGTCTGTGCCATTGCTGATCCAGCTCGTTACCCCCAAGCCGGGCTTCATGGGATCTATTGTTATGGTGATTGTTGACTTGAGGCTCTTGTTCGCAGCTTCATAGGTTCCAACATAATTTGCTTCGGCTTCCTCTCTAGCAGCATCCTCAACAGCTTGGAAAACAGCATCAGATATCAAACCACCCAGAATCCTGGAATTGGTAGTGGCGGAGGGACCAGCTGTCAGAACAGTAAATCCCAAGTCAAAGTCTGGCGCTAGTACAAAGACGGAGGAGTATCCTGGCAGGTCTCCCGACTTGGTGTATATGTCCACAACTCTGTCATTCGGACTGAGCTCTAGTCTGTAGATCTCCCATGGTGCACCGACAGCTGCGTTTCCAGCAGAAAGTAAGCTGCGAGGCTTCATCCATCTTCTGGTCTGAGCAGGAGAAATGAGAGAAGAGGTTAGGATCGAGCGAGCGATTTTTGTCATGTCGGATGTGGATGAGTACATCCCTCCAGCTGCTGTTTCGTCTCCTAGATCCAGAGACCAAGAGTTTCCTTCTGGTAAAACACCCGAAGCATTGGAAGTAGGAACAGTCCAAGACGAATGTGTGAGGTTTAATGGAGTGATGAGAGAGTTGGAGACCATGGTAGGCATGTCGATTCCGGTGATGTTCTCAAGTGCATATGCGAAGATTTGGAGGGCGGCATTGGAGTAGACTGGACTAGTGGAGGGAGCAAAGACAGGATGGCGTTCTGTAAAGCCAGCGAAGAATTGAGCTCGAGAGCACATTGAACCTCCTGCACAAGTAGCGACTTCAGTTGCATTCAATGGTGGAAGACCAAGTGCTGTTGGATCCGGGGCAGGATCTAGGAGACCATCGAGTTCACCGAAACCAGCATAGTCACGTCCGACTCCTGCCATGTGGCTGGCGAGTTCCCAGAGCGTGACATCTTCCCATGCCACGTAGTCGATAGAGTCCTGGGTTGCATTGAGTGCTTCTGCTGCTTCTAGGAGCTCGGGAACGTATTTTGTTACTGGGTCGTTCCATTTTCTGTCTCCGGCTTGGATGAGGAATGTGTAAGCAGAGATGAGCTTGGTTGAACTGCCGATCCGAAACATGGTGTCTGCAGTGACGTTTTTGACTCCGTATGGCACTGTTGCCAATGCAGGTGCTGAAAATTGGCTCGAGAACAGTGACCGTTCTTCGTGGATTGAGAACATCTCGATGGAGAAGGACGTCTTGACTGCATCGAGAGGTCCATAAGTAGTGTTACCAGAGCTTATGCTTTGTAAAAGAAGTTGGGTGAGATTTGTGAGCGCTGCTTGAAATGTCTGGCTAGAGGATAGGTTCTTTGGTGCTGGAAAGTCTGGACCGAGCAACGGACAATTTGTTGCAGCAAGAGCTGTATTAGTGAATAAGAATCCTAGCAAGCAGGAGCCGAAAATCTTGGACACCATTGTATATGGACTGACTAGGTTCGAATGTTGTGTGCAAAGTACTGGCACTTCTTATATGTGTATGGGAGAGAGAAGTGTGGGTAGGAGAATATTGAAAGGCATTAAAGAGAAGATTCATATACTTTATATATTCGATCATCATGAAGTAATGGTAAAGAAGTCCGAGTAGATCCACTAAGCCACTATCAAAACAGAATAAGCAGACGCGGCATGAGAGGCGGAAAGTACGACGGCCCATCAGCTGGGGGTAACTGTGCCTTCCTAACACTTAGGTAAGGTCCTTGACATGTGTATTAGACAGTGGTAGCGATGACAGAAATGACGATCTGCCGCAGAAACAAACACCGCCCTGGAGGCTGAGGAGAAGAATGACTATGGATTCGTAGTCCTATTGTGCGAATGGCAAGGCATGAAAGGGGAAAAGTCATATTGCTAGCACATTCACAGCGAGCTATCCTATGAAAAGGGTCTAAATTCATCAAAGACGCATGGCTGACCAATGATCACTGAGTTTTCGTACATTTCGGCCCACAGAGAGCGGGAGTGAGCGAGAGTTCGATGGATGAACTTCCCTGCTCTTGCTCGCGTCGAGGATCCACAGTAAGAATTTATGTAAGCCAACGCCTTTGTCTGATTGGTTGCGTCGCACACCGTGAGACGCAGGCTCGAGGCAGGCTGAGCGAGGAGAGGACATGCAACATACGGGATTTGATCCATTACACATAGAATGCGCTCAAATTGCTTCTTGTGGTAACCCTAAATTTGAACCTTGCGCCAATGCATGATTCGATGGACTAGTACGAGCTCAGACTGATATTTATCTGAACCTGATGTCCCCTAGCTAGCAACGACCCAAACGCCTATATCTGGAGAATGATACAAAAACAACTGTACATCACGATCATGAGTGTCCATCTTCTGGTAATTCTGCAATTACCGCTTCCACAATCTCAATGAGCTCATTGACATCTGGTCGTTCGGCTGCCTCGACTTTCAAGCATTTCCTCACCACTTCTCGGATGCTTTCGTGGATTTCGCTATCTTCCGTTTGTCCAGGTTGATTGGTAGCTTTCTTCTTTCCTCCAGCACCTTCGTCTGGGAATCTCCAGTCGCCTCCTAGAACACAGAGGCTCAAGCTACCTCCGGTCTCATCACTACGCATTTCGAAGGGCGACTTGCCTACAAGGCAAGCATATAGTGTACATCCCAAAGACCATATGTCGACCTTCGTGTCGATTGTACTTCCAGTCTTAACATCGAATAGTTCTGGTGCCCGATATGGCATTGTTGAATGTTCCGCAGCTTGGTCTTGCACCGCAAGGGCCAGAGACCTTGATGTGATAGGCGTGGGAGATGGTGCTAATGATCCCAGGTCCATGAGAATCGGCTGTTCGCCATCGTCGTCTATCATGATATTTCCTGACTGTAGTGAGCTTACTATACCACATAGTGCTTTGGGACTTCCATACCTGGCTTGATATCCCTATGCGCATAGGCTCTGATTTCGCCTGGTGCAACGCCTTCCTGGCTCTGCGTCACCTCATTATCCATCAATGGCTCTTGTTGCTCGCTATCCGGATCAAGCTCTCTTCCCTTTTGTCTCCCTCTTCGCTGCTCAACCTCCTCTTCCGCATCTTGGTCAGCTCTTGCAGCTTGGCCTCGGATCTTCCTCGCATTTTGGAGGCTCCTAGCTCCACCTGGTCCTCCTGCCACTTTGTAATAGTGCATAGCTTTCAATGCTTTGCATACTCCCAGGAATAATATCATCAGCCTCTTTTCTGGAAACTTCGTATGATTGACCAAATTCGCGTTGATGATGTCCTGTAGATTTCCTCGTCGGTAGTACGGTAGAAGTATATATACTGTCTTCGCGCCCGGGTCTGATCGATCCGCCATCACACAATGATCCACGCTGGCAATAATATTCGGGTTGGGCGAAAATAGATTATAAGCCTCGACTTCCTTCAAAGCTTGCGCAACCGACTCTTGCCCAAATGGACATCGAATCTTCTTAAGGGCATATTGAGCTTCATTTCCTGTATCTTGGACCAAGTAAACGTATGAGAACCCTCCCTAATAATTTGGTGTTAGCACTATTCTCAAAGCTTCCAACATTGTCTGGAAGCTCTCAGCCTTGCCCGCTTACCTCTCCCAGCAATCGCAGGATCTTGAAACTGCGATTGTTGATTTTCAGCTGCGGAGAGCCAGGAAAGCAGCTCATACAGTTCGTCAAGGTGTACAGGAGGTCGTGAAAGTATTGCCCCATTGTGCAGATTTATTCGGATTTTGACGTCGGCACAGCTCAAGAAGCTCTCTTCAGCGCAAACCCAGCTGAAACTCTATCGATGCAGGGACCGATTTCGTGGAATGATTTGGCACTTTCACTTGTCGAGCTTCAGCGATGCAATTGCAGCTCTAATCCTGCTTTGTAATGATGCTGTGAATTGATGGAGATATGTGAAGACTGTCCTTCCACTGCGGATTATATTTGGGTGAGCAGCGCATACGCCACGTTCGTACCCCTGTCGGGCTTGCTCAGCCCCCTGTTAAGCTACCGCCCGAGGTGGAGCTCTCCAGGAACGAATATCCATACCATCAAGGTGTATTGTACTTGGACTTTGTTAGGAATTTGACATTTCACTTATCTGTATCAATTGTCCATATAGAGTGTATAGCTTTACAGTGAATTGTAACATGACTAAAACATTGCCTGTGCCGTGATTGCTGGGGTTACATTCGTCAGGACGAAGCGGGGTGACGAACTCTAGGCCACCACTTTCAAAGCTACTACATCTCCTTCCTAACAAGGACTCGACTTCTTTCACTCTCAATTGATATTTACTTGTCCTCTGCAAGTTGAACCCCTCTTGATACAGCGTGTAAATCATAGCAATTATGACGGTCCGCGCGAAGAAGTTCACTCCCGAAGTGCTCCTCTCTGCCCCTCGGCGGTCTGCTGCTGTCCCAAACGCAGAAGGGACACTGGCTTTGTTCAGCGTCTCTACATACTCTTTCCAATCGCACTCGAAGACATCAGAGATTCGGGTACTGGACATCAAGAATGGACAATCCAAGGTTTTGACAGACGATTTGGGTGCCAGTGAGCCAACATGGCTTGGAGAGCAGAACTTGGTCTTATGGTTGAAGGGAGGAGAGAAAGGCACTACCAGCTTAGTGTTGGGAGATGCGGAGAATCTTGATAATAAGTATGACTTGTCTAGTATCTGTATTGTCCGTTCTCTGCTTACGTATTCAGACCAGAAGTCATCACCTCTTTCAATGGCGGAGTTTCGAATATCAAAGTCACTACGATCGATTCGAACACTATTTCCCTCGTCCTTAGCGGTTTGGCTACACCCGAGGGTGAACTATACAACCCAGAGACTACCCCGAAGCCCCAATCCACAGCCAAGATATACTCGAAGCTTTTCGTGCGCCAGTGGGATGCATATGTGACCGAGAACAAGAGCACTTTGTGGTATACGACTTTAAAGAAGTCTCAGGGCATATACAGCATGACTGTGGCACCACTAAGAAATGCTATACCACGCTCGCTAAACCTCGAGTCACCAGTGCCTCCTTTTGGTGGAGCAGGGGACTTCGATATCAGTAAGAACGGCATTGTCTTCATTGCTAAGGACCCAAAGCTAGACCCTGCAAATTATACCAAGACGGACATTTACTACATTCCATTAAGGACATTTGAGGAATCCAAACCTCCAGCACCTCTACTTGTGAAGACCGGAAATCTGAAAGGCTACAGTGGAAGTCCCGTGTTCTCTCCAGATGCCAAGTCTGTTGCTTTTACCAAGATGAAGTCAATTCAATACGAGAGCGACAAGACCAGGCTTATGATTATTCCGGACATTATGGACCTTTCAAATGTCCAAGAATTTTATGAGACAAAAGACGGCGAAGGCTCTTGGGACTTAAGACCTGAAGGCATAACCTGGAGCGTAGATGGCGAAGAGCTTTATGTCACTGCTGAGGAAAATGGCCGAGGAAAGTTATTCAAGCTACCTGCATCACCTCGTCGAGCCAGAGACCTACCAAAAGCTATTATCAATGACGGTACAGTGACCGATGTCTCAGTCTTACCTGACAATCGACTGTTCGTCAGTAGTAATTCGCTTGTGGATAACAGTATCTTCTCTATTTTAGATCCTTTGAAGCCCGCGGACCAAACGACGATATCGTCGAACTCAAAAGGCGGAAAAGCTTTTGGACTTTCGCAAGATCAAGTTGATGAATTTTGGTATGCTGGCGCAGAGGATTATAATGTCCATGCATGGATCCTGAAGCCTTCCAATTTTGACAAGACCAAGAAGTATCCACTGGCATACCTTGTTCATGGTGGAGTAAGTATCACTATCTACATCTTGAATATTCCACTAACAGCCATAGCCTCAAGGCGCCTGGAACGAGGGCTGGAGTACTCGCTGGAATCCTGCTGTATTCGCTGAGCAAGGCTACGTTGTGGTAACGCCCAATCCCACTGGCAGTACAGGGTACGGCATGGCTCTTCAGAACGGAATAAAGAACAACTGGGGCGGACGTCCTTACACCGACCTCGTGAAGGGTTTCGAATATATCGAATCCAATATCCCCTACATCGACACCAGCCGCGCCGTAGCACTAGGCGCTTCCTACGGCGGTTACATGATGAACTGGATCCAAGGCCACGACCTCGGCCGCAAATTCAAAGCCCTCGTAACACACGACGGCGTCTTCTCCACCTTGAACCAATACTCATCAGAAGAACTCTTCTTCCCACACCACGACTTCGGCGGGACATTGTGGGAGAACAGAGAAGGGTACGAGAAGTGGGACCCAGCAGCTCATCTGAAGAATTGGGCAACTCCCCACCTAATCATACACAACGAGCTAGATTACAGACTTCCAATCGCTGAGGGACTGGCACCGTTCAATGTTCTTCAAACGAAGGGGATTGATAGCAAGTTTGTTAGCTTTCCGGATGAGAATCATGTAAGTTTACTTTGGCTCAAAGAAAAAGGGATGTGCTAATTGTGACTGTCAGTGGGTTCTGAAGCCAGAGAATTCGCTGGTTTGGCATCAAGAGGTTCTAGGCTGGATCAATAAGTATAGTGGCATTGAGGCAGAGCAAGAGGAGCTGGGAGGAAGTGTTTCGGACATGAGGATCTAAAGACGAGTTCGATGTATGCTCGGCGCCTCTAATGTTCAATAATTGTAGGGCCAAAAGCGTTTGCCGAACAGTAAGGACTTGAGATTTGTTTCTGTTCCTCAAATATGGCAAGCCGAGAGGTAACAACGTGCATTCTTTTTTTCATAGCAATGGTTCACTTGTGCAAGGTAGCATGGCGTCTAAAAATACACAGGACATGCAAACTATCCACTATCTTGACAGAGGAAAATAATCATTTTGTCTAATGAGACCATCCTGTCATTAGCTCTGTGAGTGTAGTGGAGCTATTGAATCTTCTTGAATTACCTTCTGGCCAATCTCCTGTTCGATCTGATAATCTCTTGCAACACAGCGCTTCAAACCTTGCCTCCATTTCTTCGAGCGCCAACACCATGCTAAGCCATATAACATCAAATCAAGATAAGCAGAAATATGATCCAGAGCTATCAATACCCAGCATAAAGCCATATTCTCACAGTCATACTTGTTCGTTTTGCCACTCCTCAGTGCCCATCTTCGCTCGATCAGTTACCAAAGCCGGTCTCAAGTTGAGTCCTCGGATTCAACGTCCTCTTCTTTCTCTTAATTTCCTCCTTCGCCCCTGTCACATCGAATCCAGCCCTCTTGAACCCAACTGCAACATCCTCCCAGCCACACATAAGCTTAATGCCTCCATCCAGCGTACCTCTTGCAGGATGAAGAGCCATCAACGCCTGAATAACCTTGTCGGCTGTCTTCTTGTTTTCCAAACCGGAGAGAAATGCAGCAATGAAGTCGTATTCAATCTGTGGATCTGTGATGGCCAAGGACTCGAATGCGTCGTTCGCAGCCTCGTAATATTGTTTGAGGGCTTTGTGTCTTTGGATTAGTTTTGGGATGATGGCCGCTGCTTCTTTGGCTGGGACAGGCTCGGCTCGTAGCGGTGCTCCTTCTGAGTTGCTGCGTGTCGATGGACGTCTGTTGGCTACTCTAGGCTTCGATGGTGGGACTGAGACTTTCTCGCGGAGTGGACCGGTAAGCATGCCTGCTGGTTCTTGTCTCGTTGCTTCTCCAATTAGTCGTGTCTTGGGTTGAGAAGGACGTGGTGCGACGGTTGCAGGCTGAGGCTCAGTTGCAGTTTGGACTGGGTTGTTCATCTGCTGAACTCTAGACATGACCTTTTGCAGCTCCTCTAATCATTGTCAGTCTATGGAGCTGAAGTTGATAGAATACAGGGAACGACTCACCGTCCGTAAGGCGACTTCTGAGGTGCTTCTCCATCTCTGCCATCTTTGCCGCACACTCCCTCTCGTGCTCAGCAGCGCGTGCATCCTGCAGCTTCCTCTCTTTCTCCAGATCCAGAACTTTAGCCTCGAGTGTAAGTCTGTGTTTCTCTCCTTCTTGCATTCTCCTCATGTTCTCTGATACATCAGCATCACGCTTCTCCCCAATCTTTCTGATTTGTTCGAGGATAACCTTGTTCTCCTTGCGAAGCTGGTACTCCCACAGGGTGTTTGAAGCCAGCTCTGCTGTCGATTGATTTGGAAATCCCGAGGCTGGAGGCATCGTTGAAAGGAATTCCAGGACAGGAAGGGGATTACTGAAGGAATCAAGAAGTTGTTGAACAGGAGAGGAGATCAAGCGTGCGGCATTCGGTTTTTGTGTGTGTGTGTGGAGAGAAAGTATTAAATGCAGAAAGTGCACAGGTGAGGTAGCTCCAAATTTGAGAGCACAGAAGACGAGACTGGAAGGAGCGTTCCCCTTCATCACTAGCATCACGTGCAAGTTACTTTCCACTGAGGAGACACAATCAAAACAGACACAACACAGTATTTTTCAATGTTTTGATTTTGCTTTGGTCTATGTGAGAAGCAGTAGCTATCACTATAGGTCTCGGTTCGTACAAGATGACAGTTATTGCCATGTTTCCAGTAGAACGAGATCTGGATGATAGATTGCCTGCCTGATGACCAACGAGCAAATCCATGAATACACAGAAGGAGACGCGAAAATCAGAAAGCATCACCCAACCCTCTAGTGTTGGCAATGCCCGATGATGACTAAGAAAGCAGGGCGTTGTACGCCTTTTGTGCAGCACTTTTCTTTTGCTACCAATTATCCTTTTCCTCGCGCGCCGGGCGAACCAGCAACGCTCACTATCACGACCCTTCTCAAGGGTGTCTCAACCATGGAACCTTTTTCAGCGCCAGAAGTGTCGAGACTGTGATATACCGATTTCTTTTTTGTGTAGAGACGTGCTTAGATGAGATCGGCGACGTTCATTGGCATCTCCTCAATTTGAGTGCTGTAGAATTGCTCGATTTCTCTCATCATGCGGACATCCTCGGCTGTCACAAAGTTGATCGCAACACCCTTACGTCCAAAACGACCACCACGACCGATTCTGTGGATGTAGTTCTCACGGTTGGCGGGAAGATCGTAGTTGATGACCAACGAGACTTGTTGAACATCAATACCACGAGCCAAGAGATCGGTGGCGATCAGGACACGGGAAGAACCAGATCGGAACTCCTTCATGATAAGATCACGTTGACCTTGGTCCATATCTCCGTGCATAGCTGAGACTGTGAAGTCACGAGCAGTGAGCTTGTCGGTGAGCCAATCAACCTTTCTTCGGGTGTTGCAAAAGATGACGGCTTGGGTGATGGTGACAGTCTCGTAGAGATCGGAAAGGGTGTCCAACTTCCAGTCCTCCTTCTCGACGGCAATGTAAAATTGCTTGATACCTTCGAGGGTAAGTTCGGCCTTCTTGACCAAGATACGGACAGGGTCGCGCATGAACTTGGTGGTGACCTCGAGAACATCCTGTGGCATAGTGGCGGAGAGAAGAACAACCTGGGTAGATTGAGGAAGAAGTTGGAAGATGTCGTAGATTTGCTCGGTGAAACCACGCTATAAATATTGTCAGCTGTGTGGGCAGAAAACTTTGCAGATTTCAAGCACTTACAGAAAGCATTTCATCGGCCTCATCAAGAACAAACATCTTCATGCTGTCGGTCTTCAAGAATCGTCGCTGGATCATGTCATGAACACGACCAGGGGTACCGACAACAACTTGGGGACCCTCCTGAAGAGCCTTCATGTCATCACGGACGCTGGTACCACCAATGCAGGCGTGGCACTCAACGTTCATGAAGTCACCGATGGCGACAACGACCTTCTGGATTTGCTGGGCCAATTCACGGGTGGGGGCAAGGATCAAAGCCTGGCATTGCTTGATGTTGGGGTCAAGCTTTTGAAGAACGGAAATGGAGAAAGTGGCAGTCTTTCCGGTTCCGGACTGAGCCTGGGCGATAACATCATGGCCTTGAAAGAATTAACATTGGAACGATTGTTCACCACTGCTGAAGAACTCACCCTTGATGACTGGCATGATAGCCCGCTGTTGAATGGCGGAAGGACGCTCGAAACCATAGGCGTAGACACCTGGGCGCATGTTAGAACTAGCTCTCCTCAAAATATGCATGTTGTATCCTACCTCGAAGAAGCTCGGGCTTCAGGTTCATGGTATCGAAGGAGTCGACGGTCTCGTCATAGTTGGACTCGATTTGACCTGCACGACATATCGTCAGCCTCTATCCCCTCAATGTTGCCGCACGGGTCCTGTGGCGGTGTGTCGTCGCAAAGTTCAGCGGAAGCTCACCTTCTGGGATCTCCTCGAGACCCTTATCAGTTGAAGCCATGATTGCGGTTTGACTTCGAAGATCTAGATCGCAAGCTGTGCCTGTGATCTAGAAAGCGCAAAGCTGGATGGTGGTGAGGTGGGGTGAAGTGGCAGGAGTCTCGTAGAGAGCCTGCGACGGGAAACTGTTTTTTGCTGAAAAGACTAGATGCCAAACTCCCGATAACGAGAGTTGTATTGGATCTAGTTGGTTTGTGTGTGATTTGTTGTTTGTAGAATCAGATGTTTGATGGAGGGGGGAACAGGAGGTAGAGGAGACTCTGCAAGATATACTGTTTAATTTTTTCTGGTGCACGGAGCACGGGCACGCTAGCAGAGGCCTAACGTTTAAGGGTTGGGACCCAAGCAAGCGAGTACCAAACTACCACCAAAATACCACCCCGCACAGCAGACCAAATGTGTTTACCCCAAGCATCCTCAAGCAATTGATCACAAGCCAATTCTTTTTGTCTGACTGTGAGAAACTTGGTTGTGCGGCAAAGACTTCTTGTTACTCATTGTTCAGCATCCTTCCAGCATCTGCTCGCAGCTTGATGTTTTTGCACTAGGTCTGAAAGTGGCGAGATCTGGAGACTTTTTTTCTCGAGGCCACAGAACAAATTTTGCTGTCAGCCTCATTCCGATAATTGGATAGGATTGGCTAGGAGATTATGATAGCATTGATGCCATGAAGAATTCAGTCATTCCTCTTGACTCTGGCTTCTCAAGCCGGGAGGATGTCCAGCCTAGTGGCGGTTCGGTGGCATTTGTCGAGTCATCATCCTTCGAAGAGTCACCTAATTCCATACCGCATCATCCTATGGGAATTCGTCCGGCTGGGAACCAATACACTGCAAGCATTATTTCCAGAAACCGCATAGGAACTTTTCAGGCAATTCCAGATGAGATTATTGCAATAATTCTTGAATTCTTCGAGTCTCGTGGTTTGAGGTTGATAGGCGCAACATGCAAGTTCCTCCACGCGCTTACTAGATCAGAAGATCTTTGGAAGACACTTTTCATAGAGTAAGTGACTCATTCTAATTCAATGTTCACGTTATTTTTATTGTTTGCTTGTAGGAATGTATGAGTCTAGCCATTTTGCAGTCATTCATATTATTCAAAAGTGAGGCAGTGACACAGCTAGCTGAGATAGGCGAAGGCCAATACTGCGGTCATGCTTTCATGTTCATGGCATATTTGCTCATCATTGAGAAGAGACACCAAACTAACATGACCTTAGATCTCCAGAATCAAAGTCAGGCTTATTCCAATGGCGTGAATCGTGGCTGGCAACATACTCCAATCTCACCGAGAAGCAATTATCTAAAGTCCGATGTGACAATGTCTTCTCGGATGCACTTTACCGACCGTTTTTATGTACACACACGCCATTGACTCCTTACGCAACCAATATTCCTCGAGGCAATGCAATACCAAGATTCGATAATCTATCGCCTACAGAATTCTCCGAGAAATGGAGTGATAAACCTTTTATCCTGACAAATCCCGTGCGAGAATGGCCAGTCTATCAAACCTGGGACACAGATGCTCTCCTACAGCAATATGGAGGTGTCAAATTCCGTGCGGAGGCAGTTGACTGGACACTGTCCTCTTATGTGGATTACATGAACAACAGCAGTGACGAGAGTCCGCTTTACCTTTTCGATCGAGGATTTGTCGAGAAGATGGGACTGACCATAGGCAAGGATAAGCCGAAGCCTTCTTACTGGATACCAGAATGCTTTGGAGAGGATCTGTTTGCAGTACTCGGAGACAAGAGACCAGACGACAAGTGGCTCATCATAGGACCTGCTCGCAGTGGCTCTACATACCACAAAGATCCTAATGCCACTTCTGCATGGAATGCAGTCCTACGGGGCTCGAAGTATTGGATAATGTTCCCCTCCACAGGCTCAAGTCCACCGCCGCCAGGAGTCTATGTGTCCGAGGACCAAAGCGAAGTGACAAGCCCTCTGAGTATCGCAGAATGGTTACTCGGATTCCATGCTGAGGCTCGCAAGACACCCGGCTGTATCGAGGGAGTGTGCAATGAAGGAGAGGTCCTGCATGTTCCTAGTGGTTGGTGGCATCTGGTCGTCAACCTAGATGCCTCGATTGCCATCACACAGAACTTCGTGCCACGAAGCCATCTTCCAGGAGTCTTGTCGTTCTTGAGAGACAAGCCGGATCAAATTTCTGGCTTCAAGAAGGATGTCGCAGATCCATATGGGACCTTTATTGAAGGAATGCACGCCGAGCATCCCAAGTTACTGGAGCAAGCACTTGCTGAGTTGGAGAGGAAGGCTGAAGGCAAGAAAAGAAAATGGGGTGCTGCTGTGGGAAAGGATGAAGAAGAAACGAATGGGGCCGGCTTCAGCTTCGGCTTTGGTGATGATAGTGACGAAGAAGTTCCCTGAGAACTTGCAAGACTCATGTACTGTACAATGCAAAACGAAAAGATCCACATCTGAAGAATCGTCTTTTCCATGAAATCAGAAGTGGTATCCTGGTATGTTCAACGCCATAGCAGCTCGAAGCAGGAGAGCAAACGCTCATCGCCAATCTTACAATAACAACACACTTTTCCCCAACGCCAGAATCTTTCTGCCAATCCATCCAAATAACGCCATTATACCATCATCATCTTTTCCCACCCCTCCCGTTTTCCTTCCCGCCCTCCTCGAAATCACTTCCTAACAGCCCCAAAGTTCGTCCTGATCTTCTTATTCCCCTCCCTCTCCGTCTCACTATCATCCCCATTCACCCCCTTCTTATTCTTCTTCCCCGCCCCACCAGACTTGTTCGCACTCGTAGCACTGGTCGGCGTAGCATGATTCGATCCTCCGCCGCTCTCCTTCTGAAAGCTCGTCGTGAGGGGTGTAGGCGCCATAGCAGCCACGGGCGTTGATTGCGCTGTATCCATTGGGGATTCCTGTTTTCCATAACAATTAGCCCTTGTGTTTCTATCCTCAGCTCCGGAAAGAATAACTCACAGCGTTAACATTCCAAGTAACACTACTCCTCGAAAAAACCCGATTAATCTCCTGCACGCCCCCTCTCCTCCTACCTCCCGCTACATTGGTAATCCCCTTCGTATAGCTCTCAAACCCCGTAATGATATTCCCACCAGGCGTGTCCTCGAGGTAATCCGTTTCCTTCTTGTAGATAGTTTCCTCCTGCATCGCGAGACTCCGTTCCAGCATCTTGCGCTTGTGGAGCAGTTCTCGGAGGTGTTGGCGCGTTTTGTCGTAGTAGGGTTGCCCTGGGATATCGCCAGTAGCACCAGCGGCGGCTGCTGGAGGTTGGTTTTCGGACATGTCGAGGAAGAGGGCGGGTTGTGAGGGACTCGGAGGGTCTTGTTTGGATTGCGTGTAGCTGTAAGTGTACGCGACGAGCGAGCTTGCTTATCGAAGCTTATCGCCAAAGATGGCATTTGAGCACACGATGGTGAATTGGAGAAGTACGATTGAGGTATTGGTATACCAAATCATGTTATAGAGCAGCTTCTCTTTAAGGTTTCAATGTCTCAAGAGTTTATTGCAGTTATGACTATCAGAGCCACAAACTAAGTCCTACGGATTCTTCAGGTTTGATAGTCGCGCAAGAGAAGTATCTAATAAAAGAGCTTTGAAAGTCACAGTCGCAATTGGTTCACTTTGCTTTCAGAAAACGATTTGAATTGCGTTGCAAATGCTTAAATCTATCTACCACAGTATCCAGCCAACAACACCTGCAATGTAGATGCTGAATCGAAAATGTAACCGAAAAAAGGTCCTCATTGAGTGTTAGCCTGAGCATTCGCAGAGTCGGTACTTAAAGTCCTCATCTTCTTGATCTTCTCCCTAAGCAATTTCTCCCTTAGCTCGTTTGCTTGTCTTCGGGGATCTTTCGTCTGGTGCCATCAGATGTCAGCTTGAGAAAAGCACCCAAGAAGAGGCTGCCGAAAATGAAAGTACCACTCTGAATTTACGAAGCTCTACCAACCTCGTTGGACTCTGTCGTATCACGTCTCGAATCTTCACTTTCGCGTCTAGGAGAGCCCCTGTCGCCATCATCGTCAGAATCAGCTTTTCTAATCCTCGTATCCTCAGGTGAAGAGACAGAAGAAGTGTTTCGTCGCCTCTTGCTTGCAGGTTCATAGCGTTGGATAGAACGACGACGCTTCCTTGTTCTTCCTCCATGACTGGAACTTCTGGAACGACTTCTGTGGCGACGTGGCGGAGTGATACTTCGGCTGTTGCCTCGTGTTAGCCGATGTTCGCTATTATCACGACTCCTACGTGAGCCAGCAGGCGCGTCAGCCATGTCTTCATCTGTTGCTGGAGTCGGCGTAGATGTTGCCCTGTTTCTACCGCGTGACGATCTTCTTCTTGGTGTCCGACTCCTTGACCTTGAAAGAGAAGGAGACCGAGACATCGAGCTGGTATTACGACGAGATTTTCGAGACCGTGGTGGAGGAGATGCGCTGGCGGAAGGAGATGTTGATCTTCTGCGATTGGTGGCCCGCGGAGATCGAGATCGAGAGCACGAGGGAGAAGGGCTTCGCCGACGTGCAGTACGATCGAGACTCCTCCCTCGGCCTCTAGTCCCACGTCCTCGATATGTATGTCCACGTCTATCTGGTGAGCGAGATCTTCTACGTGGGGAAGGAGAACGGCGACGTCGTCGAGGTGGGGAGCGGGAGCGGGACTCAGATCTAGAGACAGAAGGAGAGCGGGATGGAGACGTAGACGGTCGCCCGCGATCATTGCGTCTTCCACCACGTCCAACAGGAACATATGTATCCGACTCTCTCGGAGGGCCTCGGTACTGATCTCTCTCCCTGGAGTCTCGACGACGACGAGGGGATCTTGAATGGCGTGGTCCTCGTCGATCAAACCCTCTGCCTCCGCCTCGTCCTCCGCGATCGAAGTCTCTGTCTCCTCGCCCGCCTCGCCAGCTATCACCTCCGCGTCCACCACCGCCGCGATGTCCACGGTCACTGCGTTCACGGTTTCTGACGTTGTTCATTTCGCGCTCACGGCGTTGCTCGTCCTCCCGTCGTCGCCTTGCTTCGTCCGCTGCTTTCTCGGCATCGATCTGCGACACTGTCAGAGTTGTGCTTTAGACGTCTGTAAGCGTACCAACCTTCTCTTGTATCAGTTCAAGTTTCTTGGCTTCGAGCAGTTCCTTCGGAACCCCTTGCGGGTTTGACTGAGCACTTAAACATAACTTCCAAAGCTCTTTGCAGAAACTCGCCGTATCTTTGTCCAAGAATCCTGTGAGCTGAATCTGCAGTTTCTTGATATCAGGCTGTGGCACATATTAGCTAGGCGCAAAGGTTGTGAACTGCTCTTGAACGTACATAGCGTGAGCCTTCGATGAGATTGAAGCACAGTTCGATCACGACATCATCTTCGTTGCCCAAGATTTCTGATATCTTGCCTGCGATCCATCTGCCAGAATATTGTAGTCAGTCTCGTGCGCGTAAGCTAGGGTTGGGAGTGATGCACGAACTTCTTCATAACCTCCAAATTGACTTTTTCCATGTCCACTTTCTGACTGAACTCAGGGGGAAACTTCGTCGACTTCAACAGCTTCGCATCTACACCGGTCGCCATCGTAAAGAGGTTGCGCACTCTGGGTGCGGTAGTTGTGGTGTTTGAGAGAGAAAGTGTCGTTCCTGTACTCAAAACATATCGTCACCGTGGCTGAATCAACTAGCGCCGGCCTGCAAGGCTCACTGACTCGAGGCTTGAACGCCACAATTTCGACTTCATCATTCAGCTCCATTATGTGTGTCTGTTCTCATAATTTGCTTTTTTGGCTTAACGATCCACTTGCTCGTACAGATTTCTTACTTCCCTACTTCTGTTTGCGAGTTCGCGGAGTATGACCTCATTCTCGTGAGATACGAGTAGCTACAGTGAGGAAATAACGAGCCAAAGCAACAATTTGAGAGTTCAAAAGCGCGGATATGGTAAGAGCGAGTGTTAGAGTGTCTACCAACAGTGTCGAGACGCCTTTCCCCGAGTGTGATCCCCTTTGATCGTATTTACTTTATTCCTTTTCATAATTGCTCTACCGGCATTTTCACTCGCTTTTTCCGCATTGTTATCCTTCTACTTTCTCGCTCTGCCAATTCATCTACTATCTCTACTGGTGTCTCCTATCCAGTGACCTGCTTGCTACAATGTGTTTCAAGGCATGGTCACTCTGCGAGACCTGACTTGGCCTCATTTCGTTGATATCGATCGATCGAAGACGTCTTCGTTGCTATCAGCGCACTCCAGTTCAAGTTCCCAACCGGATCAAATTCTGCATACCAGCTCCAGATCTCCGGAACTTCAAAATTCAACCAGTCCAGTTCGGTGCGTCTCCATCGTGAGACGGCGAGCAATACCGGCCCTCGCGCCTTCTTGCGCTCGGTTCGAGACGTGTGGTCATAATTCTCTTTGGTCTATCGAGAAGCCCGACGATATGTCTGGATGCATTACAAGGGCTGAAGAGGAAGCTCTATACGGCCCTTACGCTCGGCTACCTACACCACCCGACGGTTCAGGAGAAGACATCGGTCTAGATATCAATCCTCACCTCCCTCCAGAACCCCTCAGTATCGACTGTTCAGTGTGTAGCCCGGATCAGGAGAGATACGACGATCTCCCACCTCTTCCAGATTCTCCTTTGGCCATAGCTAAGTTTGGTTTCATCAGTCGAGAATCATTCGATACCAGTGTTCGAGGGCTCGTACAAGAAGAGCCCGACTCGCCCATTGGAGGTTACCCAGCTGCACCGTTGAAGAACAGATTCGCCATTGGCAATATTGGCACTACTGCTATGCTCAGACGGATGGCTGCCAATCTCGATGGGGCAAGAAGCTCAAATATACAACCGGTAGGACTCGATGCGACGACTAGAGAATGGAGTTGTCACGATAAAACCCTGGACAGATATCGACTAGGGCGGACCAGATTCTCGGATCCTTTTGCGAACGCTCTGACGAAAGACAAGCAAGTTCGACGAGGAACAGACCCTCTTGATTCGGGCGCCGATGATAGTGGATATACTACGGTTATGGTGACGGCTTTTGAGACTCCAGTTCGAGGCGAAAATACAGATATGTCACACGACGGAGCGCGAGCTTCGGCTACGGAGACTAACCAAGAGAATAATGGGCGCCAGCCACGCCTTCCTGACTGCTGTATCAGTCCCACCGAGACCGAATACACTGGAAGCATCGAAATGTACAATACCAAAGGTTTTGCCGGAGATAACGTTAAATCTTACGTCTCACAGATGCCTTTCAGTACATCCCGACCTGGCAATGTTCCCGTCAGAGGAATCGGAACTGGTGGCATTGACAGAACCGATTTCGCAATACCTGGCGGGGTCCATGCTCCAACCCTGGATCCAGGACTGCCAAACTCCGACATAATACCACCAGAATTCCCTTCAGTAGGCATAGCTGGCACTGTTCCTGTTGTTACTGGACTGCCTGTGGATGCAAGTGGAGAGCTGCCTACCCCAGGCACACCTAAAAGAGTAGGGAAGAGAAGAAGGGCAGCAAACAAAGGGAAGCGTGGCATACGAAAATGTCGACGGCTCATCTTGAGAAGACCCATTTTGGTCCTTATTGTAGGACGACAGCTAGCAGGACCGACTTCAGAAGCCTTGAAATTGATCTCAAGTGGGGTGCCGATTGAGCCTGATGTTCATGGTCTCACAGAGGCAGCAGGAGTTCCGGCACCACCACCTCCTCCTCCTGTGCCCGCCCCGATGTGACAACGAAGAATGAGCCAGCGCTTACAGCAACGGCTCCACGAGGTACAATGGACTGTTGAAATAGAAAGAGAACTGGATGAAGTAGCAGCGTATCAAGATGATGGACGACCACGCTGCGATGTCCTTTGCGACTTGGCTTCTATTGAGACCATCAATTGCACTTGCTCGACGACGACCCTAGACTTGTAGATGAATTCAAGCTCTTCCTCCTAGATCTCAGACTTCGTTCAACACTTAGAATTAATGAGTAGTGAGTAATACGTGTACGTCCTTTTCCATCCCGTAAAACATAGGGTATATACCGAACGCCGTGCTTCCAATCCCATACCTTTACCGCTTTAGGCCGTTACTTCATGTACGTGAAGGGAGTATTTAAGCATCTAGGTGTCTCGCTTTTGCCGCCTTTTCTCTCTCTTCCAATTCCATTTTGGCGTACTTTTCCACAACATTATCAACTCTCTGCTTCGCTCTCGTCAAGCCAGTATCACCCATCTGCTTGAATTTCCCCCTCATTTCGAACAGTTCAAGAAGCGTCTTTGCCCTCTTCATGTCCTCATCTGGAGTCTAGCCGTAATAAGTCAGCTTGTGTCCACGCTATCATGACCAAGACAAAACACAAAGGAGAAAGAACAAAACCATACCCCTTCAACAGGAGTCCCAACCCCACTCCCACTCCGACTGGCACTCAAACTTCCACCCAAGCTCCCAAACCCATTATTGTTTCCATTCCCATTCAGTCTCCCAAAGGAACTCGCGCTCCGGCTCAAGGGCGGCGGCGGCGTCCCAGTCCCATTCCCGGCAGACGAGCGCGGGACCACGATCCTTCGCCCGAGTTTGTCGAACCGTGCTTGTTGTGGTGCGTCGGTAAATGTGCCGGCTCTTGGGATTGCGTTTGAGGACTTTCGGCGCGACGAGGCCGTGGTGGAGAGGGAGGGTCGCGGGTTTTTCGAGGCGGAGAGGAGGTTGGTTGCTGCTGTGGGGTCCTGAGAGTGATTGTTAGAGAAGAGTGGAAGTGTAGAAGCAGAGAGAGGGGAGGATGTGTGGAGAGTTGAGTGTTGAGTGTTGTGGGGATCTATCTATGCTCGGGATTGAAAAGCGGTGGTTTTGGTGGGGAGGAGGCTTCAAGTGGGAGAAGAGGGGACATACTGCGTTTTGCAGTGTCTGTAGATCTGCAATTACCTGCGCTATCTGGAGACCTTCTGCCATGCTTCTCTGGTCTAGATGATAGGTATGAAGTGTAGAGCCAGAGCAGAGGAGCCAGAATTGCCGCAAATTTGGAATGTTACCCTGGGTGCGTTTGGGACTTTGTGAGACAATGTCTTTGTTGGTTGACGGCTGACTGATGGCTGATTGCGAGCGCGATTGGGGGTTTGCTTGAATCCGATTTGTTCGATTCTGCTTTGTTTTCTGCACACGATGAAAGCGGAGAGGAGACGGCATTTTCTCCGAGACCCCAGGAAATCCCCACTTTCACGTCCACGTCCACTTCCACTTTGACGTGCTTCGCGGGTCCTTGCTCATTCGTTGAGGGGGAACACCTTCCTCTTGCTTGCCCATCCATACATAAGGGTAAACACCGTCTGCCCCCCGATTCTAGCCCACCATGTCCTTGATCTTTCGTCGTGGAATCGCAAATATGGCAAGCTTGAAGAACGCCTCAAAAGTTGTTTGTGTTGGCAGAAATTATGCGTAAGCTATTGCCTTTCTTCTTTTCTAGCCCCCATCTTTGCACAATGCTGATATTTTGGTGATAGCGATCATATCAAAGAATTGAATAGCGCGAGACCGAAGCAGCCATTCTTCTTCTTGAAGCCACCGAGCAGTATCCTGTTGAAGGATGACGGACCAGTAATTCGACCAAGAGGCGTAGATCTGCATTATGAGGTCGAATTGGCTTTGATTATGGGAAAGAAGGTCAAGGACATTGAGGAATCGGACGAAAAGGGCATTTTCGATGCTATTGAGAGTATGCAGTCCTTCAATTGACAATTTGAGCAATTGCTAACTGTGGA
Source organism: Mollisia scopiformis (assembly GCF_001500285.1). Classification (NCBI taxonomy): domain Eukaryota; kingdom Fungi; phylum Ascomycota; class Leotiomycetes; order Helotiales; family Mollisiaceae; genus Mollisia; species Mollisia scopiformis. The sequence goes on from NW_017263583.1 coordinate 1,716,831, forward strand.
ATAGGCTATGCTTTGAGCATCGACATGACAGCACGAAATTCTCAAAACGAGGCCAAGAAAAAGGGTCTACCCTGGAGCATTGCTAAGGGATTCGATACTTTCCTCCCAATCTCAGACATCATTCCCAAGTCGGACATCCCAGATCCTCACAAAGTCGACATCTACCTCACCGTCAACAACGAACACAGACAAGCGGATTCGACCGAGTTGTTCCTCTTCCAGATCCCAAGGCTAGTCAGTGATATCTCAAAGGTCATGACTCTAGAGAAGGGAGACATTATCTTGACCGGTACACCAAAGGGTGTTGGACCAGTTGTGCCAGGAGATATCATGCGAGCAGGATTGAAAGTTGGGGGCAAGGAGTTGGACGCCGCAAAGATTGAGGTTGCAGTTGAGGAATCAACAAGCACATATGAATACGCTGAGACATAGAAGAGATCAAAGAGGCCATTTCGTGTAAATATTGTACATTGGATACCCTCAATAAAAGAAGACTCCAGAGTTGAGAACTCGCAATAGTCCAGCTACCATCTTTCTCTCTTTATGCCCGCTCCCACCTCGCCATGCACGCTAGTCATAACCTCGTGTAGCTCATCTCCGAGACATCTCTATTCGAGATTCGGATCCTTGATCTCTCCCGGCTTCGGCGCACTCTCCGCCATCGTCCCACATTTCTTACACTTCCTCCTCTCCTCACTATCCCTGAATCCATTGACCGCCTCCTTAATCTGGGTTCCCAAATCCGTACAATGAAAAGACTGTTCATCAACCAACTCCCTACACTCCGGATTCCCGCAGTACCATCTCAGCCTATCCAGACTTTCTCCTGGTCTCTTCTGCTCCAGCACAATGCCCACAGTATTGGCGAAACGAACGGGATTGTGAGGAGTGTTGGGAGGGAGCAGGAACATGCAACCTTCGTGGATGATGATGTCTTTGAATTTGGAGGGCGAGGGTAGGGATTCGTCGACTACTTTAAGCATCATGGCGCCTTTGTATTGGTAGAACCATTCTGCTGTTTCGTTGATGTGGTAGTCGGTGCGGGCGTTGGGTCCTCCTACGATCTGTTTTTTGTAAGCTAAAGCCATTGCGGATTCCGGAAGTGTGTTGTACCATAACAGTAACATCCTCGTTGTAGACGCAGTAATTGTTGATCGGTGGCTTGAGAAGGTGGGAGTTCTCTTCCAGCCTATGTCAATGTCAGTTTCAGCTGCTCTTCAACCTTGACATTTTCAACGTACCACTTTGGCATATTCAATGGAGTGGAAAGCATTCTGACTGACTATCTCTGGAATGATTTTGAAGTTACAAAGGTGTTGTGGAAGTATGGCGGAAGTTGTCTTATGGAGGGGTAGAATAGTGGCGTGGCGGGGTGCTGACAATTTATCTACAGGGATAAGCTTTGAACAGGGCTGTCAGCCGCTAAAGATTCAAGCTTTACACACTAGAGATTGTTTGTATGTCACTAAAGCAATGATGAGTTGCGGTAAATCAGTAGTTTTTGGCTTACGGCAACTTTTTCCTCTATGGCTTGATGAGTTATCCAGAAGTTGGACGAAAAAGCCTCGGAATCGCCTACCTAAAATCTTATGCCGAAGCCGTTGAAGATTACAAGAAGCAACTAGATTGAACTTAATCGAGGATTGAGAGAGCCGATTTCGGTGATTTGGGATCAGCAGGTCAACGTGTTTCTTATCTCTTGAGTCATCCGGGAATTGCGGTTTCAGAGTGGGTGTGTAAGTGCGCACTTGCTATTGTCTGAGAGTATGGAATTACAAAGCGGTGTTTTGATAATATCATCTCGCTATTGCTACTTTTGCCTTTTTCGGTAGCATACTTCCTACAATCTTTGTCGCTCAACTGGAAAATACCGTAACACAATTGGCATTTTCTTTTGCTCTTTCTTTGCTTGTACAACAAAATACCTCTTCCGCTTATGCCTACCCCCTCTTTTCTGTTCTTATCTCGGAGGTCCAACATCCTTCATGACCTCGACCCTTGACTCTCTGCTGACTGACATTGACGACATGGTGTGAATATCTCGTCCCCAAAACGGACGTTGTACTTGTCGTGGTCGAATATTGGACAAGACGTCAAGACGATCCAAGGACAACGTCTTATCGATTGGCCCAAATTATTGCATCCATTACAACTGGTGATGGGCGCTTTCGGTCTGATAGCGCTCTTAGGTCTTTGGCCCATAAATAGCTCTGAATGTTCTGGGTCTGTTGACGTCAGCTACTTGCCATTCTGATAAAAGCTCAAGGCATAATTCAACATACAGTACGTATCCCAACACCGTTGTTCTATGAAATATTCCTTCTCTCCTTCAGTGACGTTCTCGTTGTTGTGTCCTTCTAGCTCTTCGCGGATCTCTTCTAGTCTTGCTTCTACTACGTCGGCATCGAGACTGAAGGGCACGCCGGCAGGGTTGTCGATAATCATTCCCTTCATGGAGATATAATTCTCAGAAGCAAGACTACCTGTAGCAGCTGGTGCTGGCCCTGAAATTTGTTGTGGCGAAGCGGCAGGTGCACTTCGCTCGGGTGGAGGTTGTTGGACAATAGTTTCCTCTGATGAGTTTTGTAGATTTGGCTTTGCTCGACCGTCGAATTGGGCTGGGGCACTGGAACGTGTACTTGCTGCTCTGCCTTGCGACGATATTATTCGATCTGCCTCGTCGTCCTCTACATTTTCCGAAGACTTGGAGTTGGGACAACCCATGTTGCAAGATGAAGTTGTGCTAACGATTGTGAAGTGGAATGAATTGATGTAATCGTAGCCTGGTAATATCGTAATATGGTGGCATTGGAGTTTTCACCAGACGTTCTATCTGGGGTGAGTCCACAAGCCCAGCATGGAAGGTGCAACTCTAGGAAACGCTCGTAGCACGTGATCCCCTACTTCAATCATCTCTCCTCTTCGCACTCTCGATCTATATTGGAAGTACTCCTTCAATTTTTAGACAACTTGAGCAAGTGTTGAACTATTGCGAGAGGATGACATGCCAGGATGGGGACACACAACTTTGGCCCCAACATTTGTCACTTCCCAGCGCCTGTCATGTTTCGCTTAAGCAAGAAAGGGGGCTGTGTTTATGTCCTGCATCTGTTCACCACAACTGCCGGGAGTTTGGTCCAGGATAAAGTGTATGCTGACAATTATGTAACCTAAGATGGACGAATATCGTCCCGGGTGGCTAGCCGCCGGCCAGCTGCACCTTCGCTTGTCTATAATATTCCACTTACACTCCACTTCATTTGACCTTTTAATACCCTTTTGCTCTCGACCTTTAAATCAGACGAGATTTTCACAAGGCTGGTGTTCCAGGACAATAACTCTCATGTATTTTCTGTTCTTGCCACCATCTCCGTTTCTGAAAGTTTTGCTTACACACTTCACTTATGGTTCTTGCACCTCAATCCCACCACACAAGAATCAACAAACCAGATCCACCCCGCATGTGGCGCATAGTGACCCGGGCATGGACCATACGAATCTAGGCTTTTGAAAGTGATATCATAGATGCAAGAACACGCTCTAGGAGCTAGAATTGGTATGGGTTCTCATTTCGTAAAGTACAGTTGATACTATGCAGCTCTTTGCGCTCGGATGACTAGCAAACAAACTTGCCGTGTAGGGTATATTTGACGACAGAAATACAGCTCCGACCAAAACTCCGTGTCTCGTTCCCACAACAGCAACTTTTCGAATGTACCATGCTCTTCAAGTCCTTGTCTTATTGTAAGCTCATTTCCGTCAGCAAAATTCGATGCCATCACAACTACCTCCAAGTCATATGCATCTTGGTTTCAATAGATCAAGCAGCCAAAGTTCCTTTCTTGGTAGATGCCTTGGCTGTGGATCTGGATTTCGTGGTATCCTTGGAGGTCTTCTTGCCAACAGTCAATGCCGCTGTCTTGATTACGGGAAAGTATGTCAGTATCTGCACTTATTGGTCAAGGCCTGATCATGAATACAAAATAATTGACGTACATCTGGGTCCTTTGGTTGAGTGAGCTTTTGCATCAAGAAAGACTCGAAAGCCTTGAGCTCCACTTCGCTGAGCTTATCTGCCAGGATCTTCAATGTTGGGTCGCACTCGTTCCTGACCGTAACAAGTTCAAACCCTCGCAAACTTACAAGTAAATCAAAACCGTTAGTCTTGCAGAATTTCTGGACAGCCGGCTCGTCCTGATACTTGTGTTGTACAGTAGGATGGTAGATGTGACCTATGTGGCAGTATTTAGTCAGGCACAGGTGAAACTTCCTGAGCTTTTTGCAATCCGCAAACATCCTTAGTGTCTTTGAATCCCTGTTCTTGGTGGACCACCAAGTCCAAGTTACTTCCCTCAGGTTGTCGGTTAAGGTGGGTACGATGAGTTTGATTTGCTTGCAGATGCCACTAACTCGGAAAGTGTTGCGCCAAAACATGCTGCGTGTCTCTGCAAAGATTTGTCGGCAAGTGCCTGTCAAGTGGAGACCACCGAGAATATTCTCAGGGCTATACTGATGACTTCCAATATGAAGCGTCTTTGCTGAGGAGATGGTGTAATCGTCTATTGATATGTCAGAATGTGTTTTACAAAACAGTCAAGGAGCAGACGGGAGCCGGCCCGGGAGAGTATCCCAGAAGGTTGCTCCCAAATGGTCCCTGACACCAAGGGGGATGTCGACTAACATATCTTGAATCTTAACTCAATTGGGAGTTTCAAGAATCGGAAGATTCGCAATTCTGGGAAAGGTTTAGCTTTTATTTCGTGCGAAGAGAGACATGGAGGTCGAGCAACATGTACCGACGAAATGACTGATCGATTCAAGAGAATGTCATAACTTACTGACGCTACCTAAGACTTGTCCAATCTTGAATTCGGACTCTTTCCATTGTTGTTCAGCCTCTTCAAGAATCTGCTGCCTCGCACCAGATTCGTCCCCACGGATCAGACGTCCAGTGTCTATGTTGCCAAGAGTACTCGCCTCAGCGTTTGTCAAATTGAGGATCTCATATCTTCCATCATCCAGCTTGCGAACAATACAAAGACCGTTCGAGAGGTCTGCCGCTGTTTGGAAGGTTTCATAGACGGGCTGTGGAAGAGATTCTGTTTGAAGAACAGTACTCGCATGATTCTTCGCGACATCTTCGTGCTCCTCAACATGTTCGTCTTCGTAGCTGTCTTCTTCTTCTTCTTCTTCTTCTTCTGCCTGAACGATAGCCTTCAGCTTGGCTTTCGCGGCAGCGCCAGCGCGTCTCGTGACACGCGAAGACATCTCTGCGATTGGGGGGATTCGAGGAACTGTCAGTGATCGCTGGCGGAGAAGATATCGGGAGTAACGAGGCCAGAACGTGTATCTGGTTCGAAAGTGGAGGTTGACTGGAAGTTGGGCGCAGTATGTCAAGTTCAATGGCTGTTGAGGAAGGAGCCATGCGGGTCGAACTCGCGCGCTTCCACGTGACTAACCATCGATCGAAACTACCTAGGTACGTACCTACCTAGGTAACCTGCCCAGGTGGAACAGTTAGGTACGTGTCGTTATCCTTGTACTACTACTATCCAAAGAAGTAATGGTCGCACATCTGAATCCTGCACTCTTACTCTAGTGATAACTAAATCTTGAAACAGACTCGGGACCTAGCAGACTTATATTGTCCCATAAACTCTGGGGCAATATTATCTTGATTCCATTTATTACAACAAAACGCCTGAAACAAGCTAAATTAACTGTCCATTTAGTTTGTGTGCGTCTGTCTCTCTTCAATGTTCTATTACCTACCATATAGCAACACATCGAGCCTCAACACTGTTTCTCACTTCTCCATCTTCCTTCCCAACCAACGTTACACCTCCGTGAGGCGCTCCCCAAGGTCTCCCTTCTCTCAACGCATAACTGTCGTAGAATTGGAAGATAAAGACTTCGTCAACATCTTGCTCACTGATCCAATGCCACTTCTGAGTATCTGCATAATTACCCCTCAACATCGACAATCCAGCCAAGTAGTCACCTCCATCACTTGGCTGTTTGTTGATGTGCTCTGCCAAGTCCCTCTCGAAGTCAATCGAATTCGGATCACAAACCGCCACTGGATCACGAGTAACCTTCTTCAGAGGTCTCCAGACAGAAAACATCCCGTACCGTCTTCCATCATACTGGGCGATGTCTTTTCCAGCCGCAGCAGCTGCATCCTCTGCTTCGATGATATCTTTCGCACTCTCAATCACATCCCCACGAACGTTGCGAAGAATCTGCCGAGCTCCGTCGGGAGAATAGTCGATGTGGACAGAACGTGCCGGACCGATTTTATCTTTGCCTGTATATCCTCCCATATATGGTTTCGTGAGGTCCATCTCCGTTGCCTTCAAATCGATGCCACATCGCTCTGGGGGAGCATTGGGATCACGTTCACGTAGAGTAATCGTGTCGGGATCTGGCTCCTTCATTCGCAAGCCTAGACCTAAGACATGGACTGTCTTTGCACCTGTGGCTGACTTGATAATGTCTTGTATCTCGGGAATCAATGTTGCGGCAGCTTTCTCCCGGTCGTGTCCCTCTCCTCCAGCGATGTCAAGCTTGGATTGGTGCTTCACGGCCGTGAAAGCATGGGTTGCGAGTTTATAGAGATTGTTCGAGGAGAAGACCTCGGGACGAAGATCGTTGAGGGGTTGAATTGAATGAATGGTTTCTTTTGCTTTGGGGATTGCGAAGTAGTTGCAGTCCCAGGGATCGACACTGACTTCTGGTTCAATGTATTGGATCCGAGCAAGCTGTCGTCCGTCCTCGGAATGAGTAGGATCCTCTGCGACCTTGGTTGTTGTTGTCGACATTATGAACGATTTATGGTTTCCTATTTTTGATGGAAGCAGGTTGAAAAGGCAGAAGCTTTTATCTTAACTTTATCAAATCATGAAGCCATGCGCGTCAGCTTACGGTTTCCAACACAGACGGCTATATGCTGCGCCTCGCATTATAATTGACACTAGAGTTCCCCCTCCATCGGGAAACTTCATATATGGCAAGGGCACGATAAGGTTCGAGACGCACCAGGTTGGGTAGGTGGGGTTGTGTAAGATCTTAGAGCACTTCTAAGCAGTGACGATCCACCAACACCAACACCAACACCAACCACAGCCTAATTGATTTTGCATTATTTCAATTATAAGCCAATCACTGAGACCATTGTTATATCGCTTAACTAAAGTGCTCGGACTCGTATCCACGTCCTGTAGAAGTACTTCCCTAGAAACCGCGATGCAGAATTTGGAATTCCTGTTCTTCTCTAGCACGACGGTACCTATCCAACTTCTCTTCGAAAATTTTGTACGCCTAGCCTTAGGAGTGTCGCCCTGCTCTCCTCCTTATTGTGGCAGGGCTAGCTCTTTTTGGTCCTTTTGGCGCTGACCGGCACGTGTGGTTGAGGAGGAGGCCAGCCCGGGAACGCTAGTCTTCCCTAGCACTATACTCAACTGGGTCTAGTTTATCATGTGACGCTTCCTATATATTGTGGTCGCGCACTCTTAGAATAACAACAACTCTTCTCCCACTCTTAGTTTTTACAGTGATATGCTTTCGAATGCTTTTTATGATGTTTTAAACCTATTCTACTACTGCGAATAGTGGTCTGCTTCGCGCAGTGCCTACTTGTTGTTGTTTTGGTTGTTTTCGCGTACTGCTGGTTCATGTTCTTACCCCCTCTACATTATACAATGATGAAATAACATCGACGTCTTTCTTCGAAACGAGACTTCAGTCATTGCTTATTTTCACCGCTTGCTCCACGCGTTCTCGGATCTTGGATTCGCGCTGAATATGACGAGCATTTCAACGTCTCAGAATAACTCAAATAATTGACAAACAACCTGAAGCCAATGCTTGTATCTATTGTGAAAGCTCTCCTCGAGGTCACAAAGATCTGCTCACCAAAGCACAATTCTGGTGACGGTGACGGTGAAGAGAACAAAGTGAACGCAATTCCGTAATGAGTCTTGAGCGTCGATTCTGCCATGAAAATTGGAATGCGGGATGATAATGTCCAAGATTTTGCGAGAAATATATATGACTGTGCTAAGTTCCAAGTATGATCTAATCATTAGCCTCGACTCAGACCGTGTAATGCTTGAATGTGAAGATGAGTGCAGCTTACCTAGTCCAAGAACACTTGGGCTTGTTGATACATGAATCTGGGATAACAGCTCCGAAAGATCAAATGGTGAGATTTTTTGATTGTCCATACCATGAAGATTGAAATCCAGAATAATACTGTGCTTGGGATAATATATAGAATTCTCGAGGTTTAAGATAGAAAGGAGCTCATATCGCATACGTACTGCTTTATCTTTTGAATTCAAGCTTCTTGTTAAAACCTTGTTTGCTTATGTTGTCTTACACACTGTGGAACAATGTTATCTTGTGTTTTGATCTTTATGGTAGTTTATCTCACGCCATGCCAATCAGTGACAGGGCATAGAATGTCTTTCAGACTGAATGTTCAAGTTAATCGCAATGAGCAACAGTAATAAAGTCCACATTCTGCGGCAGTGTTGTGTTTGAGGAAAGTGGCAGTATACAAAACGAGACTTTACAGCAAGTTTCAATGTTTGGACGCGTCAACGTCTTTCGGAGCCATTTCGCAACCAAGATCCTTATGGCCAGTGAGTAGAATTTTGAAATCAAACGAAGCCAAACAAGATGGGCGACAAGCAGATAAAACCTACAAACAAAAGGCAAATTCTATGTGGAGCAAACCTTGCCGTCTTCATTACTTAGGTAAGCGACCCCACATCCCCTTTTCTTCATCCCTTTTTTCTCGCTTATGGAATACCGAGGTATATCATGTTACTGAAAAGAAGCATCTACTAGACAACAAAAAACATATAAGCTGTGATCAAAAAGTTTTGAAAGCTTGCATTAAGCAAAGCTCAATCGCCTTGTTCAGATACATGAAAAGGACGGACTTTGACTAGATAATTTAATGCCGTCCCTCTCCGGTGGAGGTCGCTTAGTAGCGCACTTTCTTCGATCTATATGCCCAGTCGAGCCTTGCGTCTTTACCTTTCGATCTCCAATCTTGCGACCTTCAAAACACCACTTTGTTTGGTGATCGATATCAAGAACAGGTTCCCATATCCCAAGTCGAAAGCATGGCTCGAAACTCGCAAAGTGTCGCTGCCACTGCTGCAGAGGACAAGCAAGCAGCAAATGGCCATACCAACGATCGTGATCTGAACGCGGCCGCAAAGTCTGGAGACATGGTGAAGGAAGAACAAGTCCCAACATTCGAACAGTTCGAGACGTTAGCAGGATTGCAAGACGGCCTTTGTATCGTGCGCAAGCTAGAGAACGGCAAATATGAGTTGCTGAACCTCAGCTCTATCAATCCCGGCACGCTTGGTAGCAAAGCATTCGGCCAATCAGTCAGGGGAGATAAGAGTGGTGGACGTCTCAAGGCTTTTGAGGAAGTTGAGAAGAAGTGGAAGAACGTCGAGTTCGGAGTTAGTCAAGCTGTGGGCAGTACCAGTAAGTCACAATTATTCTCGCTTTCAGTGGTGACACCAGGCTTTACCCGAGGCATTACCGAAGACAATACAGTAGGGAAAAGAACCAGCTGCTAACTTTGTTCTAGAGTTGAGGCTCTTTCGTTTCATGGAACTTCCGATTGAGATGCGTTTCAGAGTCTAGTAAGTCGAATACCGCTCCTATTGCATACATACCCAAGACGATGAGGCCTAGTACCTTAAATGACCTCCTGTGCTCTTATATCTTCTGTTAAAGTTGTATACTAACTTGTCAACAGCGACTACATCATGACCTTTGACAATTTGCTCAGCTATGGAAGTCTGGTCAAACTCGCGCTCAGGAGCACTTCTGGTCTACAACTGAGAGGTACATGTCAGGATATCTACAACGAGACTAAAACAATCTTCTGGCGTAACAAATTTTGCATTGCGGACCTCGGAAAATCATTCAAGATGGGCCTATCTGAGTTGTTGGACAATCTCCGAGAAGTCACCTGGGATTGGCATGCTTTGAAGATATTGGATCCGCAAACACTTATCGCACTCGGGCTCTGCAAACAACTCAAGGTCTTCCATCTACGTGTAACAAGAAGTGTTGTCTTCGGAGGCGATCATTTATTTGACCGACGACAATACACATACCAAGATGAGCCCCTAGCAGCAAAGTTCAGCCGAAGCAATGGATTCGATGAGTTACTTCAGCTGAGAGGTCTCGAAACCATCACCGTGGAGAACCATGACCACTATAAATTTTGGGTAAAGGACAAATATCTCAGTAATGCGGAGCTCAAGGCTTTCGAAACCTTCCTGGCCTCAAAGCTAACACTGCCAAAGAAGCCCCCGGTATGTCGTTATCATATTCTTCGATTCTGTGCGCTTAGATGCTGACCGACTCTTCAGGCGATTGAACAGAGACCTGTGAAGAGTAAGACCACCATGACTAAGAAGGAAAAACATCGCAAGACTTAGACATCTTAGGAAAGAGGGACTTCTGAAGAAAGTTACAGTGGGGAAATTTCTCGGTTAGCGAGATAGGAGGCGAACTTTCACTTGGGAAGGACAAGGACTCGAGGAAGCCCCTGTGTTTGTCAATTGAACAATGTCGAAGAATCAAGAAAGGTCTTTTCTCGGAATATTTGTCTCTGCATTCTTTCTGTGCACATCTCAGTCAGCTGCCCTTCTTTTCCTCGTGCGTGGCTGATATACGTCCTGCTGTATAAAGATTTGGAGCGAAGGCATGTTCACTCGAACACCAGATCTCCTATTACCCTACTGCATACAAGTGAAATATTTGGAAGGGAAGCCTCTAATGAACAATGCAATTAATGATGTAACCCTATGCATGATTTAACCTAGCACATCCTACCTCGTCGAAGCTCTGACTGATCTTTGTCCACGTTTCAGCTTCGAACTTGTAGTGACGATGTCTGCCCTCTCGTACTCCAGATTGTCAAGGTCGCTTACAACGTTTTGAAACAGCGCCTGAAGACGCCGTTGATACCACCAGCCACCAAAACAACTGTTGACCCTAATTAACAAGAGAAATCCACCCTTGAAGGCAATGGAAATCTTCACTTACACAACTGCGAGGAATACTGTTGCGGTAATACCAGTTGACATCCAATACTGGCTTGCATCCTTGATGTCGAGTGCGGTGTTTGTGCTAATGACAATCAAAACGTTTCCATGAGGTCTGGTCCACTCCAACTCATTGAAATCACAGAAATCGCTACGATAGACTCCGATGAGTTGCATAACTGCTAAGAAGTTAGTAATTGTATGTTATAGTTGCTGTGTACGCACATGTGCCGCCGATAGTCACAAAGACAGTGCTCAAACCCAAGACAGTGGCAGCACCAAACCAAATAACGGCCCAGACAGAGCGCATTGTGAAGCGAGTTTTGGGAGACCTCCAAGCCAAATAAGTGGTTGTTGGTGTGTAAAATCCGCTTCTATCAAGCCAGCTTCCCTTCTTCAAGAAAGAAAGGAACGAGAGATACCTTGGGCATGTCTCGGGAGCACCACTCCAAGCCCAGAACCTAGAAAGTTGTCAGTCCAAGGATCACTGCTACACTCTTTACAATCACCATACCACAGACACATTAAGAAGATCTGATTGATAGCATGGGATGTGAATGTCAGAGTCCTGCAGCTGAAACCGACTTTGGGAGTGTAAAAGGCAGTCATGAAGGCAAGGACATATGGCGTTTCCAGTAACATTATACTTAATGCTAAAATAGTTGCCCATCCCTTGAGTCCCATGGATGTCTCTTTCTTTAAGTCTTTCGCGCTTGTACTGGGACAAATTGGCACATATGGCTCAGGACCATCTTTGTACCAGTAGTTTGTCCATACCTATCGAAGTTAGCGTCGCAGAATTGAGATGAACTAATTTCGGCTTGAAACTACCTTATCAATCCAATCACGCTTGCTTCTCCCACGGGACCATAACCATTTGGGCCTATAGCGACTCTGATACGCAAGCGCGAAGTATTCATTGAATGGATTGCGGCGTTCAGCCTCCGAATAGATATCACCTAAGCCTTCGATGTCATGGGCGAGCATGCCTTCGAGGGTGTTAGGATTGTTCCCAGCCAAAAGAAGTCCTGATACTATTGCCTCGTGCGGGATCAGCATAAACCACCTGTTAAGTCAGCCCTTGATCAAGTTGACAAGAAGAGAAAGATCATGTTCGGAGTTCGGCGAAGTCGTTGCACGAGACAAAAGGAAGAAGCCTCACATTCCGAACGCAATCTCTATCGAAGTATCGTGATCTCCGTGACTGTTGAGAGTGACTGCTATCGTGAAAACAAAAGCACCAAGGAAGAAGGCAACAGGCGCTCCGACACTTGCGCCAAACGACGGCTGGCAGGCTAGCATCGTACGTAACTATGGACAGTTATGATGAGTGGGATATCAGCGAATATCACAGGCAAGAATCTTACGCGAGTTTTCATCTGAGCAATCTGTCGAAGTGTATCCGGCGTTCGAGGAAGAGGCACTTCAAGGCAATCATATCTGATGCATCCCTGAATTCCACATTTGATATCATGCATTGGCCATTGTCGTGGTGTCAAGAAGGCCATATCCCGGTACGTACGTACTGGTTGTATCATGTATTCAATATGTGTCCACGCAGAATTATTGTTGAAGGGGCCTGAAATCGGGTTTCGCTCGTAGTTCGGCCAGTGTTCGCTATCGGATTGGTGATTGTGGAGCACCTGAAGTGTATCTTTTGAATCGAGATCAGGATCTAGATCTAGATTACCACAGAGAACAACAAATAAAAGCCGAACTTTCATGTCCAACGTTAGCATACGAGCTTTCGACTGTTCGTGTATGAAATGCAGAAGAAGGCTGTCCAGGTAGGCTTCGTAGAAACCGCTCAATAGCATGGGGCTAGCGAAGGCGAAACACATAGACAGCCAAATTATTGTATCAAGAATTGATGAGATTACAGCCATAATCATGCCGAATGGTGCAAAGATCCACCCATTGGGACGAGAGAGAACGGGAGAAAAGAGCTTCTCGTAGATTGTGACCTTTCTTCTGCGAGGAACCGACAGACCTGCGTAGATGACCAGATAAGTACCCACGGAAAACCTCAATCAACAGAAGAGACTTACAGAAGACTACCGCTGGTAGCAGAAAGCCAACAAAGGGTGTGATCCACTGCGATTGGTTAAGGGAACTTGATATTTGCCAGCCAGGACATTCTCGCTCGAGCCAGGAGCCAGGTACCTGAACGACAGGTGCTCCAAGTTTGTTGCCATTGAACGCAGCTCCACAAGGAAATTGAGAGTTCGCGGTTGCAGAAAGTAGCTCCTCGACTGTTGCCTCGATGAAGGATGGCGTATTTTCCACAATGAAACCGTTCACCACGCTTAGAGACTGGTTCACAGCAAGAAGGCAACAATGGGTGAAATCTTGTCCTCCCAAAAATGGATTGCGGCCCTGGAGAATGATGTCAGTGATGAGTGCAGAAGTCACGACAACAGGAACGCAATAATCCAAGGTACGGATAGACAATAAAGTATACTTACTGTGCTCTGTGTGAGGTTGCTGAGCCGGGGGAATGCCCGCGTCAAGGATGTGTAATTTCCTTGCTGCATTGTTGAATACAGATGAGGACTTTGTTCATGTTGGAATGTTGAGGTTGTGTGGAAAGAGGTTCTTCCGGCTTCAACGATGGAAATTGGAAGGAACGATTGAAAGGGCGAAAGCCTTCCTTTCATAATAATTATTACATATTGTTCCTCAACTGAGCTCATTTGGAACGTGATAGGGTTGTTTTCATCGCTTACATGAGTATCTGATGATATATCTCCAAGAGGGTTTCTGCAGCGGTGATTTCGCAGCGCGAATGTTGGTTACCTAGCAATCTGCTTCATTCCAACCTTGAATGTCTCGTAATATTTGTCCTGGCGATTCAGGTCGACAACAGGTTGTAGTATTGTTGAAAAGATGGAATAAGGCCAGGCAATACCCGGCACGGAGTTTCCGTTGTTTGATACGCAGCCCTTGAGGGAAAAAAACCTCCACGGTCTTCAGATACCACGGGGTTTTGACATCAGGCATGATCCACCAAGTATTCTTTCTCCGCGAGTTGAGATTCAATGACCAGTTGAAGCCCCTAAATAAGTTTGCTGTGCACTGAGAGAAGACCATCGAGGGATTAGCAAAGAAAGCCACATGCTGTAAACATTAAGTATAAGAAAATATAAATGCTCTGGAGTTTGGGCGACAATATGAGTGGGCTAAGTCTTGACGTTGAGCTAGTATTTGAAGGACAAGATAGCATAAGAATAAAATGAACTGTCTTTTATCTCGTCTCTCGAAGACTGTACCTTTACCGCTTATATTGTCATGCAAGCTCTAGAACAATATTATCTTATACTCCGATTTTTATAGTATATTTGACCGCGTTTAAGCACGTCCCCAGCAGCATAGAACCTTGAGCCATGGCTGAAAGAAACGAAGCAGCATCTGAGAGAACTTCTCAAGATTCGAATAGAAAAGAAGCAGAAGCTTGCCCAAATGCACGATTCAGTATCATCGAAGCTCAAATACGCATTGGCACTGGCCGTTCAGAAATCCGAAGAAATCAATCAGAAAGAGAAACAATGCAAACCGCGAAGATCTGACGAAGTAGGGAAACAGCCTTCAGAAACCCGAAGTAAAGGCTTCGGATTCCAAACACCTTCCTTCCCATGACGCTTCAAACCCGCAAATACGACGAAACGCCAAACAACAGATGACATGTCTCACCTTAACCCCTCAACCTTACCTCTCATTTGAAATCCTCTCTCACATCGAGATAAAGTTTCGCTTCTATACTTTTACTCATCATGCAAAATCTTCACGTTTGATTTTCCATCGTTTGGCCGCACCTTATCCTCTTCCACCTAATGAAAACTAGGCGACCTTATCTGAAAGATCTTATAGCTATCAGAACTTCAATATCATATCGCTTGATGATATGCCAGCCAAGAGATGTTTCTCTCAGATAGTGTTCCAGCCTGATGAAAGCGCTCGAATTGTTCGAGGCTGGAGGGAGAAAGATTTGTATAAAAACTTTTCTCAATCACTTGAAAGAACCATCTTCTCAACCCATCATCAATAATTCAGTTTTCAGCAGGTCTGGACGCCATCATCTCATTCCATCTCTCACACAACCCAGCCAGCCAGCCAGCCAACCAATAAACCAAAATGCACTTCCCGAGAACAACCACAATCCTCGCCATCGCGGCCCTCTTCACAAGCGCGCTCGCATCTCCAGCGAAAGGCGATAAAGCCGCACTGCAAGCCGAGTCAGGAAAAGCAGTTGATCCGAACTTGCCCAATGGATCGGTTATCATCAGTAATGGGGCCGGGAGTTGTGTTGCTGTCAGTGGGAGGGCAGTTTGCAGTGATAGCAGCGGGGCGACCTTTACCTAGACAGTCGAGGTTGTCAAGAAGCAAGATTGAAATGGAAAGGGGGCTTGTATAGCAAACATAAGAATTCGATGCTAGAAAGACCATATTGTATCTACACGGGTGCACAATCAGCCCATAACGTCCTTCGTCACACCATATTGACTTTCACATCTCGCCATTTTCCCCACCATGTCGTGTCATACCAGCGTCATTTTTCTTTGACTGCTCCCAATACCCCTCAAAGCACTGCTCGCCACATGCCACAAGCTTCTTAAAAAGCCATCTCCTTCTTGATCTCAGCGATTGCCAAGCCAGGGTTCAAACCTTTCGGGCATGTTCTCGAGCAGTTGAGAATGGTATGGCATCGGTACAAGCTCATGCTGTTGTCCAATTGAGACTTTCTCTCCTCGTTCTTGGTATCTCGTGAATCTGCCAACCATCTGTAGCTCTGCATCAGGACTGCGGGACCAAGGTACTCTTCGCTGTTCCACCAGTATGAGGGGCAAGATGTTGAGCAGCATGCGCAGAGAATACATTCGTAGAGACCGTCCAGCTTCTTACGCTCCTCCTTGCTCTGGAGATATTCCTTGCCGTTTGGTGGAGGAGTGGAGTTTTGCAGATATGGCTTGATGGACTTGTATTGCTTGTAAAATTGAGTAAGATCAGGTACGATGTCCTTCACGACGTAGGTGTGTGGGAGAGGGTAGATCTTCGATTCTTGCTTGGTGTCGGTAGGGATGCGGCCTTTGACGATTGTTAGCACATGTTCACAATTTTACAGCTTCAGCTCTACTGTTTCAACAGTGAATGAGGTTAGACATACACAAGCAGGCCAGTGTGTTAACACCATCGATGTTCATAGCACAGCTTCCGCAGATACCTTCACGGCAACTCCGCCTGAATGTCAAGGTGGGATCAACCTCGTTCTTGATTCTGATCAAAGCGTCCAACATCATGGGTCCAGTCTTATTCAGATCCAAGGTATAGCTCTGCATGCGAGGCTTCGAGGTTGGCTCGTCTGGGTTCCATCTGTAGATGTGGAAGGTCTTGATTTTTGCCTCCGGATCGTGGGTGGGTTCTTTGATCGTAGAGGTCTTGGAAGGTGGGACAGCTCCGCCCTTTGCAGTGTCGGATACAGATGCGAAGCTGCGAATTGATTGTCTGAATGCTGGGCGAGCCGCCGTGAAGAGGCGTGAGGTTGCTCTGAGACTTGCCATCGTGGTTGAGTGGAGTGGTGTCGATTGTCTGATCTGAGGCTGTTTGAATTGATCTCAACAACCTGGGCTTTCGGATGTCGAGCCTTCTATTAGAGGTAGATTGGTCTCTTCAATTGTCTGTGAGGCGAATGTCAGACGTTGCCGGCGTCAATTAAGAAGACTCCTCGTGAGTGTAGACGTCGTCGAAGGTAATTGTTTGACCTCGGATATTATTCCCGCGTACTTTATGAAATCAATCGTCTCTAATTGGTTCCCGCACTCACTTGCACTAAATCGACTGGGAGAATTCGGAACAGTTTGCAGCCTTAGCTCTTAGGTATCAACATTCAACGCCTCACCCGACATCCCAAATCATTCAATGCTTCATTTCGAAAGAGTTATTGAGTAACGTGCATATATGGGCTTCGTGAGTAGAACTCTCTGTTTCTATAACCGATCACACCATTTCGTCGGCAGTTATTGATCGGCATACACAAAACCCACGATGGTTGAAACCATCCAAAGCCAAGAGATGAATCTGCTAGTCCCCTTCTGAATTGTCCTCGTTTCTTCCACAAGATTTTGCATGGTACAGTTCCTCTAAAATAGAATTCTTGCATTGCTCTATTACTGTATACCGCGGGTGCCTTTGGAGTATGCCGATCATGGTCGAGTTTAGAGCGCAAATCAAGTTTTCGCCTATCTTGATGTTCGCTCAGTCTTCCCAAGTGACAAGACTGAACTCTGCATGGAGTCTGAATCGTTCGAGACTCTCTGTTCTACTACCGGTAGCCAAACCTTCCCAATACCAGTTCAATGTTTTTACCAGTACAGTGGTAAAGTATCTGCACCAGCTGGGAAAGATGCCCGTAGGAACAGTAGTGTGTATCTTGCGACGGCAAGATATCAACCGTTTCTTGATAAGCTGCCCGTACCTTGCCATAGCACGAACTGTTCAATTATAGCTTTTTCTTTCTCATTGGTTGCAGCAGAGTAGAGTCAAGTGTAGACCAGGTCCACCTTTTGATATGGTACCCCATTTTCGGAGATTCCCCGCACAAGGGTTCTGAGGCCTCTTTCCTTATCTTGGATTTAACGAACACGGACTCGTTTGTCACTATAAATGTAGGGATGCTCTTCATTAATTGCAAATGTTTGGTTGACTTCGTTCTTCTGCCACTGTGTTCCGAACCTTCAGCTTTCTTCGGCTATTGAAAGGCATTCATCCATCACCATGGCTGTTCTCAACAAAAGTCTGGTTCCAAGGAACAGCAAAGCGGTTTGCTTGTTACTCACCGCGGCGTCTGGCTTTATGGCTACTGTATGTGTTCGGACTCCCTATGTTGGGAGGGAAAACTGACAAGTATTGCAGACAATTGGATATGATGGTTCTATGATGTGGGTTCTTCTCGTTGCACGGAGCTTCCCTAGCTGACAAGATCATAGGAATGGTCTTAATATTCTTCCCTCCTATACAGATTATTTCAGTTTGACTACTACGACTCTCGCCTTGAACACTTCTGCAGTTTGGCTTGGAGGTTGCATTGGTGGGCTTTTCTATGGATATGTTGTTGATGCAATTGGGAGGAAGAACGGGATGTTCTTGGCGGCAGCATTTACTACCTTTTCCGCAATCTTGCAAGCTGCGTCTCAAAACATTGCCATGTTCGTCATCGCACGTATCTTTATTGGATTCGGTACCAGTGCTTCAGGTGTTGCTGGTTAGTGACTCACTTTGCTATACGATTTTTGACTAACATACCTAGGCTCTACCTACCTTGCAGAAACTTTACCTCACAATTGGCGAGCTTGGGGTTTGGGAATCTACTACGATTTCTGGTACATTGGTCAGAAGTTCTTCTACTTTTGATTTTCTCTTGCTAACGATCCCAGGTGGACTACTCTCCGCTGGAATCACCTACGGAACAGCTCAGATGGAGAGCACATGGGCTTGGCGATTGCCATCCGCTATGCAAGGCTTCTTTAGCATCCTCTGTATCTTGATTTTGCCATTCATTCCAGAATCACCCCGTTGGCTCATCCACAGAGACCGCCATGAGGAGGCTATCGAAGCTATCTCCCTTGCATATTCTGATGGCGACCATGAAGACCCGATTGTTCTCGCCCAGTACAAAGAGATCGTCGATACCCTCAAATTCGAAGTAGAGAGTGGCGAAACCTTGTCCATGGTGCAAATGATGAAGTCAAAGGGAGCCCGGAAGAGGACATTGCTTAATGTTTCCGTTGCTGTTATCAGTATGCTGAGTGGAAATAACATCATCAGTTACTACCTTGGAACGATGCTGGACAATGCCGGTATTACTGACAGCACGACCCAGCTCCAGATTGTAAGCCAAACCAAGATCTCAGATTCCTCGGCAATTGACTGTGCTAGAACATTATCCTCAACGCTTGGTGTCTCGTCATTTGCCTTTCCGGCACGTACCTCCTTGAGCGTGTTGGCCGAAAGCCACTTGCAGTAGTCAGCACAGCTCTACTGATCCTATTCATATTCATTATTGGCGGCCTGACAGCTGGTAAGTCTCGACAGCTCTCTTCATTGAATTGCATCCCAACTAACACTATTTTAGCTTACGGAACCTCTACCAATACTGCTGGAATCTATGGCACAGTCGCGGCCATCTTCTTGTTCCAGGGTTCCTACTCTATCGCTTGGACACCTTTGACCATGACATATCCTGCCGAAGTCCTGAACTTTAGCATTCGAGCCAACGGCATGGCAGTCAATACGTTCTTCGCGAACGGCATTGGGTATGTACCCTTGATTTCGATACCAAATATAACATTTACTGAGCTTGACGTAGTTTATTGGTGACTTTTGCATTCCCCTATGCCTTGACGGCCATTGGCTGGAAGACATACATGATTAACGGAGCTTGGGACATTCTTGAACTTGCGTTCGTCATATTTTTCTGGGTTGAAACAAAGGGAAAGACCCTTGAGGAGATTGATGAGGTAAGTCTACAAGATTAGTTTATGTTATTCACAGTCACTGACAAGCGACAGCTTTTCGACGGCGTCAAGCATAGCGATGTCCCTGACCTGGAAGCTATCATGAATGGAAAGGCTGATTTAAGCAATCTGATTGTCGAAGGCGAGGGGTTCGACGCTGAGCCAACACAGATTTCGGTGGAGCCCAGCAAGAAGGCTGATTGAATGAAATAATTGGGGTGCCCGAAACATCGAAAAGCTGCCAGACTAGAACGAACTTGAGTTTGGCACTAGGCCGAAGTCGCAATAGAAAAATAAATCGAGGCTTCAAATGCTGTTATTATGGCTGCTCGTTTAATCTCGGATTTATGCGCGTTGTTTGACGGATTTGTCGGCTAGATACGAACAACTGTTCGTCTCCTTGTGAGACACATTTAAGCTTTCCGCCTGACAATTTTCGGCAGAAGAAGAAACGATAGAGCCATATCCAACACACATCATGTAGATAAGCCGCCGACAAGAGAGACCCGGCAGAGTGGACGAAGGAATCCTGGCGGGCCGCATTAAGCGACTCAGACTCAGGGGGCGGAGATAAGACTAATGCTCGGCAGTCTGGAGAACCATCTTTGTCTCCACTTGATCCAGACCTTCGGCATTCTTATCAGGGCTCAACCTCGAGCATCAGCTCGCCCCGCGGCAAGAGAGATGGGATGACCATCAAGAGTGGGTTAAGAGTGGGATCATGGTTGAGGAGCGGACATCAGCGCACCCCGGCATGTACCCCTCATTTTCCTTACTCGTAACTTTGTACAGTAAATATATCAATTTACTGTGTCTTCATATTCTCTCTTGTTGTTTGCTTACAGTACAAGTTCCCAACCTTCACTGTTCAAGAATGCCTGGTACTCTTAAAGTTTGGCCAGACTGGCCCGAGTTCACATCCTCCAAAGGAGAAGCAGACCCAACTGGTTCTCTGTTGAAGTACAAGCAAGAGATCGTCTCGATTAACGGTCAGGAGAACATTCAAAAATCATGGCTGAAAGTCTGCAAAGAGCTGGAAACTCTCACAGATGAGATAGCCGAAAAGGGAACGAACATCATCCCAGAAGTCAAGTATGAGGATATGCTCAACTTAAGCGAGGAGAAGAAAGAGGAATTAAAAAAGCGAGGCTGCTTTGTCGTTAGAGGAGTGGTATCTGAGGAGCAAGCCAACACTTGGTTCAAGGACCTCAAGCAATTCTACCTGGACAACAAGTCAGATATTTCCGGTAAATGCTACTTAGCCTTTTCATTTCTTACACATCCCTAACATTGTCTAGGCTGGCCAGAAGAAACTCCATTCGTTCTGCGTCTCTACTGGTCTCCGACCCAGCTCGCAGCGCGTAGTCACCCCCGCCACCTCCGTCTCCAACGCATCCTCAACGAGTTCTGGCATGACTCTCCAACCTCACCAACTACATCTCCCGATCCACTTTCATACGCAGATGCCGTCAGAATTCGTCCACCAAAGATCCCTTTTCCAGGTCTTGGACCACACATCGATGCAGGATCACTATGCCGCTGGGTAGATCCTGCCTATCGATCCGTGTACGACAAAGTCTTCGCTGGCTCTCCAGAAGAGCTCGATCTATATGATCTTGAAAAGCGGAAAGACGCTAAGCAATCCATGGACGGTGGCTACCACTCTACTGTTCTTCGAGCATACCAAGGATGGACTGCCCTCACAGCAGCAGGAAAACAAGAAGGAAGCCTGCTGCTATACCCAGATGTCAAGACCACGATAGCTTACGTTCTCCTTCGACCTTTCTTCTCGCCCCCAGAATCTGACAAGGAGGAGGATATCATGGACGCCAGCAAATGGAAATTCGATATCTCATCAGGCTGGTTCCCAGGTACATTCCGAAATGAGTCCCAGCGTGCAGCACCGGGTTCACACCCACATCTTCGGGTTCGGGAATGCATGGTCAATATTCCTCGCATGGAGCCAGGAGATACTGTATGGTGGCATTGCGATATGTTGCACGCAGTTGAGGTCGAGCATCTGGGCGAGAACGACGCTTCAGTGGTCTATGTTGCTGCGACTCCAACTACTGAGATAAATAAGGCTTATATGCGAGAACAAGTCAAAGCTTTCTTGGATGGCGGAAAGGCACCTGCTGATTTTGGAGGAGATTATTCTGTTGACAGAAATGAGTCGGAGTTCAAAGGATGGGTAGGCGAGGCGGGGATCTTGAGTGGAGAGGAGGGAAGACGAGCTGCTGGGTTGGTGGCATTGTGATATTGTGAGATTATATTAAATGTAAAGAGACTTGGTTCCATCTTGACGATTCCATCTGCTTGAACAAGTCCTCATTAATTGGTGTTTGAATGCAGCTTGAAGACGTACCATGACGCGTTCGTGGGATTGGACTCGAACAATCGGGCACTTTATCCTGCAGTGGCTTTTGGCAAAATAGAGGGGAGACCCACAGTGACGGTTTGTTTAATTAGAGAGAAATAAGTCCCTGGAATGTACTGCTCGCAAAATGATCCCTCAAACAGAGAATAGCAACAGCTTTCATTAGTCTGATCTTTTAGCTCACAGAACAGCTTCTGAACAATAAATTCCCCCGAATCTGCAAACTTGAAGATAATTCGAAGAAGCAAGCTTCATGATTTCAATGACCCATATGAACAAGTAGAAAAGAATATATACAAAGCATCAAGCCACACGGGAACGAAAATTCCCCGTATCATACCTGCGCTTCCGTTCGTCCATCGCTTAGATCATTCATTTCTCATCCTCCTCTCATTCTCTTTTCAAGCTCATAGCCTCTTTAACTAAGGCACTGAGAATAGTAGGAGTTCGCTGCTGTGCATGATCCAGACGCGCAGCAGGTGGCACCAGTGAAGCCAGTTCCTCCGCATTGACCGTAGAGCGCTGCGCAAGCACCAGTAGATCCAGTTCCAGTTCCCGTGCCGGTACCAGTGCCGGTCCCACTTCCAGTGCCTGTGCCCGTTGTTCCTGTAGAGCCTGAGCCTCCCTTGGTGACAGTCTGTGTCGCAGATCCGGCACCACCCCAGCTCTCCACAGAGATTGTCTGGTAGTTCAAGGAACCCAGAGACATTCCATACGAAGCCCACTGCTTGAAGTGGTTCTCGACGGTGACGGTACCGCTGCTTCTCCCAGAAGTACGGATAGAAAGGTATTGGTTGAAAGTAGACGACGATCCTTGGATGGATGGCTGGTTGACTTGTTGATGTTCCCAGACTGTATAGGTTCCTCCATCACTTGTGAACGTTCCCTTTATAGTGCCTTGTTGAGGTGGGTTGCTCGCGTCCTCCATGATGTAGCTTTTGAAAACGTCAGTGTGTGACTTGCAACCATGTTCGAAAGTGTCGACTTACTATTCAACAAGGGGGTTGGTACTCCAGCCATAGACGGAAAGCAAACCAACTCCGCTAGTGACTTTGAAAGTACCATCGAAGTTGATTGGACTAGATTTGTGAGTAAAATGGATTGAGTCGATAATTTATTGAAACCTACGTAGTATCTCCCGTTTGCCATCCGCGTCCGACCACGAAATCGGAGTTCGTGTTGAAAGTAACAGAGAATGAGTTGCCATTGGGCGTGAATTGAACGTTTGCGCCAGATGCTGACTTGAAGTCAGTATACGAGAGAAGATATCTGCTCTCTAGAACCCACCTATATAATCCTGGCTGTAGTTTGGGGATTCAGTAGCTTGCCTCTTGAGGCTTCGGACATCACTGCGAGGCCCAGCTATGTAGAAGTCTGGGGCGCGACGTTCGACGAGTGTAGCATTATTCTGGAGCTCGGCTAGATCAATAGGGGAAGCGAAGGAGCCAGCAATCGTCAGGAATGCAACAAAAAGCTTAGAAAACACAGCCATGATGATGTTGATTATGAGATAAGGCAATTGAGGGAGTTTCCTTGGCATCTTGAAACATACTCCATAGCTTTATATATAAGTAAACATGTAAGGATGGTGACCCTTGTTCACAGTCCTGGCGACTAACAAAATTAAAGGGGAATCACGTGAAATCACCGGGTATTTCCAGTCGCCCGGGTGTCTGACCATCATTTTAGGCTATGTGTTTCTGCGAGTTCTGCTAGAGCCCCAACCCCACAAACGTGGCGTTTCGCGGAGAAGGTCATTTATCTTCGGAACTCGTGCCGCCAATCTTCGGAGGCAGGTAATTCCTAGTCACTCCGTTTGACCAGGACGAGAGAAGGCTAATATAAAATGCTTGTTTAGCGCCACTGAGACCAAGCAAGAACTCTAAATGCAACCTCCACATGTAACCTGCAAAGGAACTTCCGCGAAGATCTTGTTCCTATAATGTGATGACGAGTCTTTTGGGCTCATCGGTTCTCAGCTGACAGCAAGTAGCCGGCTATTATGTTTTGGAGCAACAGACCCACACACGCTCTGCGGGATTATATATGTAAAGCTGCGAAGTGAGATCTGATCTCGGGTCCACTAGTATACGGGGCCGTAGTTCCGCACAAATATTCCTCTCCGTCTAAAGGAGGTCGAAAAAGATTACTAGGCCACAAGATAGGGTAAAGCAGAAGGTTGAAACGTGATAGCAAGTTGAACTTTTCCAATATCCATACAACTCGAGTAAAGACTGGAAAAGTATTCGATATACCATATTGTGAACGATGTTAATCATAAATAAAATAAAGCGAACAGCCTCACTACGAAGAGGACATCAAAATGAACTCGATGCATGGTGAATTTGTGGCAACATGGCGCTCATGCTTCGTCATTTGACTCTGATAGGTCCGAGATTTCGACTAAGCTTGAAGGATCTCTGCTAGCTCTGTCAGAGCCACTATTGGCTTTCCTCCTTAACCCCATTCGCACACCAACCACTAGACGCCGCTCCTCCATTCCTCCATTCCTCTATTTTTGGGCAAGACCTGGAGGAATGGATGTACGTCGGTGATTCCAACATTATCAAAAGGAGACTCATTCACGATGAATCAAGTATAGTCCATTCCACCTGGGGAAACGGCTAATCTCTTCCCTGGAGACTCAAGATCGCAAGGCGGGATACTACCGGAAAGCCCTTTAGATGCGCCGCAGAGCCCCTTTCCATGGCTAAAGAGAAGAAGCACATGTCCTGCCTGCAAGGTCAAGGACTGTCAGGTAGAAGTGGTTGCATTGTTGTCAAACAAGTGGTAGAACACCCAATTTTCAGACAGCAGTTCAACATTCTGGCCTTCCTGTGAAAACCTGACAACTTCCATGGCGATGTCGTCTTAGGCAATCCCCAGCTACACGAAATCCTTTCTCAAACACTTGAATTTAAGCGACTACTCGCAGGAACAACACAAAGAAGTAGAAACTCTGCTACGCAAGTCCATTGTTTCCAAAGATGTTGATTGAGTCCGCCATCATCTCTGCGACCGAAACATGGCTTTCGCTCTTCTTAAGTGATCTCAAGTGAAAGAAGCCCACCATATTCTCAAATTGAGGAGAACGCCAGACTGGTCCACCAACGAGAAAACCGAAAGGTAGAGACCGGGAAGGTTGAGTAAACGCAACAAACGGTATTCTCTGAACTGCTCATAGAACTCGAAGCATTTGAAGTCAGCACTGGCCGCTATTCTCTCCAGGCATCTAGCACGTTCAAAGAAGTGGAGGCAAAACCCTTAAAACCCTTCTTCAAAAGACGAAAACAGCCGATAAAAGTTTCGAGCAGAACATTTTCTGTTCTGATTGGGATACTTGCTGCGTGTAGTCAAGCAGTATATACCTTTCCGGAGAGCTTGAAGTACACGGTCTCGGTGCTCCTCTAGTTCTGCTGCCACCAAGTCTGCCGAGGCACTTGTTCACATCGACAGCGGCTACAGTAAGGCACGCTTGATTGATCTTGCGTCGGAATCTAAGCCTTCTATCTACCATGCCTTTCTCCGTCCTTCTTCTGTCGTCCTATGTACAACATGGTTCTATAAGACTAGTACAAGCCGTAGCGCATCATCAATCATCGCACTTCCATATCAAGAAACATGACTGTGGTACTTAGGCATCTCATCCCCAATTCATCAGAACTTGCTTCTTTCCTTTATTTCCCTTCTTCTTGCCTTTTCCATTTGCATCATCCGTCTCGGCGAGAGCATCGGTATTCGAGCCACCACCGTTGCTTGCCGACGGCGGACCCCAAGGATTGGAGGTAGTAACTGGACTACTGCCCATATCTCTTCTGACCATCCGACCATTACCATACCCAAAGATAGTGCTTTGGGGCTTGGCAGCTGGAGGTAAAGCAGGGAAGGCATCGCCACCAACATTCCTTGAGGCTGGTCGTGAAGTGGGAGGTGTGGGTCGAGCAGATCCTGGATTTGAGCTCGAAGCTGCTGAAGATGCAGCCCATGAGACTGTGCTGACCTTTGTGGAGCTGGCATTCTGTCGAGTGGCTGGTGGTAAGGTAGGAAACGCGTTCACAACGCTCGAAGTCGACGGTGATGAAGCGGTGGAAGAAGTACCCCAAGAACGAGATTGAGAGACGGAAGAGCGTTTCGATGCCGCCGTACTTTCCTTTAGCTTCAACAACTTTTTGCTCTTGGCGCCACTCCCATTGCTAGCAGCTGACGGACCTGCTGATGAGCTTACAGCCCAGGTCAAGGGTATCGAGCTTCCACTACTTCCACTGGCAGCTGGCAGTGAAGGGTAGTCTTCATTGATAGCTCGCCAGTTGTTCCACGCAGATTTTAGCGCATCTGCTTTCGACTTGTCTTCATATAGGTCTGCAACTTCTCGAATCAAAGTGCCAAGGGGTCCAGGAGTGGTATCTGTGAAGAGGGCAAAGAATGACTCAATAAGACCTGTAGCGGAAAATGCACCGTTCTTGTATGAAGAGATTGAGTCCCGGAATTGTTGGACCTTGGTAGAGTCGTTCTGAAGAAGCCTGCTAGCACGCTCGATTACTTCGCGGTGCCGTAATTGACGAGCCTGTTCTTGCTGCGACAGCTCTGGGGGTTCCGAGGTGTTCACAGCTTGAGTTGCGCCTGAGACGGGAGTATTTGGTGGTGCCCGGACTCGTGACTGAGGTAGTCCTTGGGGAGGGGTTGGAGCGGTTAGCTGTCCGCCGAATGTGCGAGAGTGTGCGGCTTGAGCGGTGCGTATCTCCATCTGACGTTGGAAGGCTTGTTCATCTCTTCGAAGTGGCTGAGCACTTGAAGCCGGAATTGGCTCAGCATTCGGATCTCGTCCACGGCCACGACCCTGATCTTCTCGTTGCTCTCTCTGGCTTCTACCTCCTCTCTGCTCTTGCACGTATGGTTGACGATACTCGAAAGTTGATATGTCCACTATCCTTGCATCTCTGCGAACATCCTTCGATAGATCATTGGCATGCTCACTCAACTGATGTGCTTTGAGATCAATCTCACTGGTGAAAGCAATGAACTTCTTTTCCAAGCAGCTGGGATGTGAGCAAACATAGTGGTCAGCCTTGAAGTGATTGTACAAAGCTTCGTAGTTCAAGAAGTATTGTGGTGGTCGTCCGTCACCTAGCGAATCGCAAAGTTGGCACCTCTCATGCTTCTCCCGACAATGGACAAACAGCTCATCATCTCCATAGAATCTTTGGTTGCAGAAAGAACATATAGGATGACCTTTGAAACCGGTTTGGTCCACAGCTCCAGGATTGTCGTCTCCCTTTCTCATGTGTTTCGTCAACTCGGCGTCTGTGAACAGATCATGCTCGTGAGTAAAGACTTTCTTATGCCTTGAGCATAGATCACAGATCTTCTTGTGATGTACACTCCTGACATGTCGATGTAGATCCGGCCATCCTAGACATGCAACATCGCAGTCTCCATCCGGGCAATTGTACCTGAGTAATAGCCGAGTGTCGTCCTGAATATCATTGCTCTCGTATCTGATCCCAATATTCTGGTCCACGCTTGCAATATCCGCATCGGTAAACTCCTCATATCGCTTTTCTGCATTATCTGTAAAGATCACAAAAGTTCCTTCTGTCTGCACAACCATGTTAGCAACTATGATCAGAAGAGACCACGCGTTCTGGGAGATATTTAAAGCATCCCAGGAATGTAAACAATTAGCAACATACCCGACAGTGAACACAATTCTTGTCTTTATATAATGCCCTCATCCGCAACGAACAAATATGGCACGTCCGGTGGTTGCATGGATAGATCGCCTCGTGCATCACCGGACTTGCGCAAATGAAGCAAACTTCCGCCTCACTCTCATCAGCTCCCTCTGCTATCGTCTTGCCAGCTTTGCTCTCTCCAGATCCTGGCCCTAGAGCTGGTGCTGTACCCGCATTTCCGGGCACGGCCTGCGGGCGAGCTCCATGTGGGTTTGCAGCTCCTCGAAATCCACCTCCTCGTCCTCGATGAGATTGTCGATTATTGTACCCTCCATTCTCATTATGAGCACCGTCGCCTCTGCCACGACCACGCCCGCCCCGTCCTCTACCTCTCCCACCTCCTCTTCCACCTCTAGCTGGCGGATCTCCGTTTCCAGTCGCAGACGCATCAACACTGCCCGCTTCAGTAGCCATTTCTCGCTCCGCTTCCGCTTGCCCCTGAAGGTCGTGTCAATCCCTAGTGGGAGTCAATGTTCCACCTCTGACGGGCGACTATTGTATCTTCAATGTCGTGAATTCGTGATAATTGTCGTTGGTGTCTCTGAACTATGTACAATGAAAGAGAGCTTGTTTGTTTGGTTTTACAGAGACGAAAAGTACGCTACGTTGAACTGCAACCTTCGAAGCGAGAATCTGCCGCCCCGCGCGAGGCTGACAATTCAACGACGGAACCGGGCTGTGGCGGCAAGGAGTCACTCGAGGCTGACAAAAGTGGTTCTGGAATCTGGGAGTCATGAAGACTCATGTTTTGATCCTTCGAATACTTGCTTTTTGATGACTTACTTTGCTTCTGGATACTAGTACTGCAGAAGGACATTGACATCGAGGTAGGATCTTGCGAGTCATAATGCATAAAGTATCTAGAGAAATAGCTGGAAAAGCCATGCAGAATCTGATGTTACATTTGAAGAAGGATCATTATCTTCATATCTCGTCCCACTCCGAATCCAAGGGTACCGCCCATATGATACGTGCAGCTTGATGCAAATGATCCAAGCTGTCAATGCCACGCTAGCTCATCGATCGTAAAATCAGCACCAACAAGCATTATCATTAACGCCATGCCATGAATACCGCCATCCATTGCAATATATTTTCCCCACCTCCCATATGATTTGCGCCGTCGTGACCAATAGCTGATTCTGAGCGTGCGCAGTGTCTACTCTTCAACGTCGTAAAGTTGTTTGCCAAGTATCTTGTTCATAGTGAACATATGAACTTTGTCTTGCTTGAAAACCAACTGCAGTCTCTCGTCGCAGAGAATCTGGCGCCTGTCCTTTGGATCTTGAAGATCTCGCTCTTTGATGTATGCCCATATCTTCTTAACGACTTGAGGTCTCGAAAGCTGTACTCTGTTAGTAATCTGCACGTTTTAACAAATTGTAGACCATGAAGTACCGTAGCTTCCCCAACCAGATCTGCGAGTGGAGCAGAGAGATGATACTGCTTGTGAAAGCCACCTTTCTTAACCTTCTCCTTTACCTCTCCATCACTGCCTATCTCCTCCAACTCACTGTCATCATCCGCCTTAACCTTCTTCTCACTCTTCTTCCTTGGCTTCTTGGTAACCTTCTTTGGAGTTTTCTTATTAGCGCCACCTCTTGTAGCTCTTGCAGTCCTATTCTCTTGCGCCTGCAGCATCGCCGCTAGCTTCGCATCATCGTCAACGGGCTTGTTTGCCTTCCGCTTCTTCTTTGGGGAAGCGGCCTCCTCTTCGGAATCGGAGTCGGGCTCTGTCTTGGTGATAGAGGCAGATGGTGTAGAGACATCGCGGGAGCTAGGAGGCGTGCTTTCATGCTTCACATTGATATCTTCCCTTTCCAAAGGACTAGTATGGCCATTCGTTGTAGAGGCTTCGGTTGATGGCGCAGGTTTGACCGCCTTGGTTTCAGCTATCTGAAAGCGTTCGAGAATCAAGCTTTTGACAGCTTCCTAGATGAAGAAGTTAGCTATTTGGCACAGGGTGAATTTCTGAGAGGGGAGGAGGCGCACTGACTTTCTGGTGTGATAAGTCCTTGCCAAGAGTAGTTGCCAATTCTGCCATTATCTTCTTACGGGAAATAGTGGTGAGGTCGGCCTTATTGAGGATGTTGTCAATAATAGCAGAGTATTGAGCTCGCTCTGCTGGTAGTACTAAGTGACGACAGATTAGCAGAATGACCATGGGCCAGCTGGACTTTGCAAGAAGGTCTTACAAGACATGCTGGGCGAATCAAGGGTGTGGTTCGCTGCGCTGCGCTGAGCTTTGGCGTTGGTATTGGCAGATAGGTAGATGGGGTAGAACTGAGAGGATATTTGTACAGGGTTCTGGGTTCCTAAGCTGTGCCTCTGAAGTAAGACCGTGTTGCAGAGTGAATGTTCCTTATTGTTAGATGCTTTCGCAGCTTTCTGAGCGAGCGCGTGGTTTGCAGGGAGAACAAAGCAAAAGAGTGACAAGTATGTGATGTTGTTCGTGATAGTTCTGAAAGAATACCGTCTGGCAATAGCCTCAATGGCGGGGTGTTGATGGGTGGCTGGCAGTGGTGGAGGAGCTTAGCTTTCAAAGGCGAAAAACAAAAGCTTTGTGGGACGTCTGCAGTGAAACAGTTCGTTGTAGAGCCAATAGCAAAGCCAGGCGGTATTCCTCCTCTGCCTGAGAGGTAATTGACCGATAGTCCTGTGGGCGCTGGTACTTTCAACTTGCTGACGGGGTTGTGGAATTGTCAATTTGCAGGGTAAAGGTGAGGGTGCAGGTATAGTGGTAGTTGCGCTATTGGTACCCAGTGAAGCTTAAGGTAGGACGATGCAATTATTGAAGCTTGAAGCACGAAAAATTTGTTGCGAAATCTGATATCAACAATCGAAAGATGTAACAATCCGGGGAAGCAAGCTCCGTCGAGCATGTTCTCATGATGTGGCTGAAATCACATCAAGCCACAAAACGTCGATCCAAAGTTAGTTTAGCCGCTACCCACGATCTAGATCCCGAGGTTGACAGCAGGTGAAATGCAAGCAGCCGTTATTCCTTTCCTTTATATCCTTGAAATTATTGTATCACAACCGACACGGGTTTCAGCCATGTTTTTTTTTTTGAAGCATCACGACACAATTACAAGGAATTAGAAAAGGTGAGAAAAATATCGCTGTGAATAACTCCGCTGAGTCACAGAAAGACTGCATATAGTACAGAGCCATGCCATTTTCCCTTCCATGCCAACCTTGAACCCTTTTTGATACTCCAAAATCTGTCCCAACTTACAAACCAGCGGGCTGGTAGTACTCCCTGAACCGATCAGATTCATCCCACTCAACCTCATATACAACGTTCCAACAACTAATGAGTAGACTGGGGAATTTTCTCGTCCAGAAACTCAAATACCCATCCGGTAGTGCTCCAACATGGCTCTTGAGTTTGTCACTCATATCCTCGTAGTGATTCTTCTTGTTCCTCAAAGCTCTAAGTAGGTCGAGCAGTCTAGTCCCTGTGTATTTACGTTGCTTGCCCAAAGACTCAACGAATTCTTTCCCTAGTGGTTTCAGGAAATCACTGCCACAAATTGAAGGAGCATATGACTCGAGTGTCTCGAGAGCTTGTGTTGGAGGATCCCGCTTCTCTTTCTCGAAATGATCTGACACATCGCAGAGAAAATTGAGACGTTTCTTCGGTGACCAGAAGAATGGGTGGGCCATAACTTGAAGCGCCGTGGGACGTTGTTTCGGCTCATGAGAAAGCATAGATGCAATGAGATCTCTGGCCTCGAAGGCGTAGTCTCCCAGCACATCTAGTTTATCAAGATTGTACTTGTCGGCTCGGATGTTCACCTCGCGCATGTATTTGTCTCCACAATCGAATGGATGAGATCCTTTGGTCAGAACGTAAAAGAAGACCAGACCGAGAGAGAATATGTCGATAGCACGTGTTGCGCGGCGATTGGGTAACAAATCAGGATTCAGGGCAATTGAACCTGAATTGCCGTCTGTACTAGCATCCACCATTGTCTTATGAGCTTCGTTGTCCTTGGCATCGTCGTCAAGAAGAAGTTCTGGAGCCCGCCAACCAGAAGTTCCAGCAGCGTGAGCTGTTGTTGCGCGAAAAGAGGACTGCTCCCCTTCGAGCTTCTTGCAAAGGCCAAAATCCGAAACGAGTAGTCGAGGATTTCCATCCTTGCCCATCGCGACCAAGATATTTGCTGGCTTCAGATCACGATGCACGATGCGAAGCTTGTGCAAATGCTGGAGACCGTTGGTGATCTGATAGAGCACATTCGGTAAATCTCTCTCGCCGGCGTGTGCTAGATCACGATGAACAGATGGTTTTTCAATAACATCACTTAGTGAGGCAGGACATAGCTCTAGCGCGATGTAGAGGAAGCCGGCAGCCTGTTGCTGTGCAAAGTATCGAATCACTATAGAGCTATTAGAACCCATACGAGTATGTGGCGAAGATCACTTACCGTTTGGATGGTCATCACTCTCCCTGAGCAGCTTTGTTTCCTGTGAAGCGATATCGAAGAACTGTATCATCATTCGCTTCACAGCAACCTCACGCCCATCAAAGATGCCTTTGAACACCATGGTCCCATTGCTGCCGATACCAATGCAAGATTCCTGGTCGACTTCTAGAGCGCCAATGCGGAGAATAGGACCCGAAACCTCCGTGGGATCAGTAGGTACTGTAACAATGTCTGGTTCCATTTTCGCTTGCTGGCCCAGATTCTGGGCATCTCTGACCGCGTCTTCGACGGTGGGCACCGGCTTGGGAACCGGTGTAGCAGCGCCATCTTCCGAAGCACCTTGGGATGTGGCTCGTCCTTTCTTGTGCTTGACACCTCCACGACGGCCTCTGTGGGCCTTTTTCTTTTCCTTTTCTGGGGATGTAGTGGCCTTCTCTTCACCTGGAACGTCCAACTTGGAAGCCGCTGTTTCTTGTAAAGGCCGACCTTCATCCTGAATGTCGTCCGTGGATTCTTTGTCTTCAGATGTCTCGTCGATGACGATTGAAGTAGGCCGCTCTGGAACAGGCAGCTTGATCTCTTCATCCTCGGGAATTTCAGGAAGTCGATCGACGCTTGGAATTGCTCTGGGCTCGCGGCTTTCGAGGACTCTTCCCAAGCCCTTACCACTAGCATGCCTTCCGACCCAGGAACGAATCTCTCTTTGATTGGAAAAGATGACAACGACGAGGATGATGATCCAGAACGGGTTTTTGATAAATTCAAGTAGACTTTCGGCTGCCAGTTTGGGCAATAGTAGCAGGCGTTGTAGCCATGTTGGGTCATCGAGCAGGGAAGGTGTGTTGTCGGCAAAGGTTTGCTCGCTCTGATTATTGTCTGGCAGTGAACCACCTATCGTCAATATCGGATCCGACTTGGCACCTTCAATTGAGTGTAAGCCAACCAAAGCCTCCGACAGCTGGTCGTTGTTCATAACGTCCCATTGAGGACGATGATCAATCCATCCTTGCTGATTGATCCGTGCTTGTCGGGAGCCTTGGACGGCCCATGGGTACGTCTTTCCAGACATTGCAAACCAACTACCATCTTCTGTATGATTGAGAAAGATGCTAGAAGCTCTGCGATCCGTCGTTATTTGGTCCTCGATCGTTGGCGGTGCAGGTTGAGGAAGGATGACAAGTTCCGGGTCACTCTTATCTCCCCATGCTTTGGCAACATCGAAGACTCGGACCACGGGGGACGTAAGCTTGTGCATGTATCTTGGAGCTCGATCCTCGTTAACCTGTTTTGATAAGTCGACTCCATAGAAGTTTCCATCGTGGCCAGGGAATATGAATTGATCGTCCAAAGACTTGCTGTGCTGTCGCTGAAGGTCTTGATCGTAGTTATTAGGACTCCATTCTGAAAATGTCAGTGTCGCGACGTGGCGTCCATCTCTTCTACCTTGAATAGCGACGGTATATTCTATTCGTCCAATGGTCAGAGTAGCCTGTCTAGGACATTCATCGGTGTCACCACGGCTGTTCGATACTTGGCATTGCTCGTTGACGATGGCACCTTGGGGACCGTAGTAGTTGAGGACTTTTCCGGTGTAGGCATCGATAGTGACCATCTGGGTCTTCTTCTCACCATTGTACATGACTGGTGGATCTTCACCTCCGTGAGGTACCATATCTTCCACCAACTTCTTCATCGTCAGACCGGTGTTCACCAATCCAGGATTGGGTCCGCTGGGCCTGTATATGTAGAGGTTTCCATCGCGACTGGGCTCTACGATCCAAATGTAGTCATCAATAGACATTGGGTCGTAGTCTTCCTCGACTAATGATCGATTCCTTCGATGGTATTTCGTCTCCACCATCGGGGTTCCGAAAGGGAATGCCCATTTCTCCTTGCCAGTTAATCGATCCCTGGCATGTAATCTTCCATCGACGGTCGCCAGAAGCACAAAGTCTTCTACTTCCCAATCCTCAAGACTCCGCGCAATATGCGGCGAGGTAAGTCCAGCACTGCGAATGCTGGACAGTCTTGCAGGAGGTGCTGCAACGGCGGTTTCCGCCGGAGCCAAAGTTTCGATGGCTACATCTTTCTTTACGATATTGTTGTTCCGGACACTGAGGGTGTTCTTGCGTCGGTTGTGGGTAAGAGGTGTCTCGAGGGGAGGTATTTTCGTGACTTCGAGGACGTTACTCTCGTGGGGTGATTCGTGTCGCTGCTGGACTGCTGGACGTTGCTGCTGCTGAGCTTCGACCAGCCATGGTAATAATAGAATCGCTGCTGCAAAGAGGAAGAAGTTATTCACGACGTGACCCTCGCGAGGGGGCCGCCGTCGCGGCATTTTGGAGCTTCAACGTTGCTGAATTTGAAGGGAGACAAGGCGAGTCTCCGACAGAACACGAACCAACGACTGAAAGGGGAGAGACGCCGCAAAAAGCGATGTCGAAAGAATGATTGATCTGCTGAAAGATGGTAGAGATGGCAGGTAGGTAGATTCCCGTGAAGAGGGGAAGAGCTGGAAGTAATAAATATGATGCTGAGTGCGTGGTTTCAAGACCTTATTCGAGTCGGCCTCGTTTGAGAATAGGGACGACGCTAGCCTTCTGATGATCCCGGCGCTAGTTTCGAAAGGTGCCTTTCTGCCAAAGAAGAGAACTTCGTTCTGAGGGGCAAAGGAATAATATCTCTTGGCTAAGTTCTTGATAGAAAGTCCAACGGGAGGTTAGACTTGGGGTTAATTGATGACGAGTGACCGTGGTGAGGATTACTGTATCAACGGAAAACTTGTGGGCGGCACCTTCGTTGTGTTTCGATCCTTTTTGCTGCAGCATTAGGGCTCAGCCGTCAGCTCAGAGCAAAAGACCTGACCTATCACGCAATTTTTGTAGCGACCACAGGCTGATTCGTGTTACTTTACAAATGGAACTGCAGTGTCGCCCTGCCGGCCAATCTTCAGCAAGGGGCAGTGCTTTTGTTGTCTCGGCAGGATGGCATTTGCCGAAAAAGAAATTTACAATCGGGAGATGCAAACCCAAATCTGGTCCTGAATTGCTTCCGAAGACCTCTCGAGTCATAAATATATGATTTCGAAACCACGGTCATTCACAGAAGGGATACAAATGCGAGCTGTATGAACCATTCCCCTGAAGCGGCGTACCCCACGGTGTCACATAGATCTTCTTATGATCTGCATAGTGTTACAAAGGGGTTGGATCACTCTGGGTCCAGCCACCTCACATTACGACAATGTTCCACTTTGGTGACTTTGCGGCAAAGCCTTGTTCTCGAGTTCATCCATTCATTATTGAGCACGAACAATATGATCTATGGTATGGTACAAGGGCCCAAAATTTTCGCTTTTTCAGTATACAGACTGTTGGCACTCTTCACCGCTCACGTCTTCTGGGAGCACTACGAATGATGTTGTCGACTCTCAGGAGAAGCTTCACTTATCAGCAAAAGTAAACATGTGGGAGGATCAGGTTACTTACTTCTGCAGCCTCCGAAGCCGATGAGACGACCGCCTTCTTAAGCTTGTAACTCTCGATAACTCCCAACTCCCGCATATCTGCAATACCGCCTCCTGGTGTAAGCAAGTCCAAACCATAAGTCGTCATACCGTCGTATATGGCTGTACGGAGTTTAGCAACAAGATCGCTGGAGTCATAGCCAGCATTGTCAGCGAGGATGGTTGGCAATTGTCTAAGAGCAATGGCGAACGATCCAACAGCAATTTGCTTCTTCCCGTCAACCTTCAATGCCGCTCCCTCCACCGCCTTTGCCATAAGCATCTCTGCACATCCCCCACCTAGAGTTGTTCTGGGCTCCTTGACAGTTTGCGATAAAACTGCAAGAGCATCATGCAGGGATCTTTCGGCTTCGTCAAGAAGTTGCTCAGTTGCTCCACGCAAGACAATAGTACAAGCTTGACCCGCTGCCACTCCCGAGAACTTGATCAGTGTATCCTCGCCAATGATCACCTCTTCAATAAGATCACAATGTCCAAGCTTAACTTGGTCTGGATGATCAAATGTGGACGTGATATCGCCTCCAGTGACCAAGGCCAGCCGCTCAATACCATCGAAATCAGCATGCTCGATCGACATAATACCGGCATCTGAGAACAGTTGTTCAGGCCAGTTGTAGATAAGCTGGCGGTTGATGAAGCAGTTGATGCCGTGGGCCTTGATCTTCTCCACTTTAGCCTTCATCTTATCTTTCTCTGCCTTCTCTAACTCTGCGAGCTTGCCAGTAGATCCCACTTTGACACGAGCACCAAAAATCTTGATCTTGTCCGTGTCCATGGCGGTATTGGCAATCAGGATCTTGGCCTTCTCCAATCTCTTGGGCTGGTTGACACCAATCTTTTTGTCCAGAATGAAACCCTCATCCAGATATGAGTCTATAAGCTTTCCGCCGGCTTTCTTAATGATCTGGATGTGGCTCAAGTCTGAAGAACCCTTCATTCTTAAGACAGCATTACACGCAAGCTCAGCGAAGTGATTTCGGTCTTGCGACAGGACTTTCGAGCTCAAGGTCGTCCTCGCAATAGCTAACAAGTCTTTCTTGAATGCTTCGGTGTTGTTGCTGTGGTCGACCGCAGATTTCTCAAGTGCTGCCAAAGCCGCATGGCTGGCTATTCTGTAGCCTTCGATAATCGTCTGTGGGTGAATCTTCTTGTCTACCAACTTCTCTGCCTCCCGTAATAATTCGGCAGCCAAGACTGTGACTGATGTAGTTCCATCTCCGACTTCGTCATCCTGGACCTTCGAGATGTTGACCAAGACCTTTGCTGCTGCATTGTCGAGAGCTATGGACTTCAAGATAGTGGCGCCTGTATATTTGTTAGCTAACCTACTCCAAAACTCTAAGAGCTCGAGACCTGACCATCGTTGGTTACCATGATTTCTCCAGTAGAAGCGCTCTGCAGGATTTTATCCATTCCTTTAGGGCCAAGGGTACTACGCACTACATCTTGTGAGCAGTTGATCATATTTAGAGATCATGAGGTTATACCTAGGTATCCGGTTAGCTGGTGCACATACAGAATATTGAAAAGACTCACAAACCTAAATCTCCCACGGCGATCGCACCAACAAACGCCGATAAACGGGCATTCTCTCCTTTCTCCTCTGTAGTTCCATCATCAAAGATCTGGGTTGGGTTGAAGGACGCCATGGTTGTGGTTGTTGTATAGAGCTTCAGTCGCGTCGACTCCAAAATTTCGCGTTCGCAGCCTTCTCGAAAAACTCGCTAATTTTAGGCCTTCCACCCACGAACCCAAAAATCTTGAGATGCGACTTGGAAACCACAAATATCTCTCCAACTTACGCCGAGACTTTGATCTTTCACTCTGTACACTATCTACACCAGTATCGTGTCCCCCTCAATTTTACAACGCAAATACGAGCTCGACTTTATCTCGAAATCGAGACCCACAACCAAAGCAACCAGTCAAGTGGGGTAAAAATTCACATTCAACCCGCACACAATAAAACAACACAAATCGAGTGCGCAACATCAGAGAGAGTCCGAGGTCAGGTCGCATTAAACCGCAATCATGGCGCCGAGTTTCGACCACCTGCCAGACCCGGAGGAGGATGATTATGATGAGGATGAGGAGCTAGACTTTTCAGATCTACGAGAGAGATTTGAGGTTCAGCTTGAGCAAGGACTGGATGCTTTCGTGGTTATAGATGGACTTCCAGAAGTTACAGAAGAGACAAAGCCAAAATTGATCAAGTTCTTGAAGAGAAAATTGGATGCTGCAGGAAAGATCAGGGAGGAGTCGATACATATGCCACTTGGTGAGGATGGCAAATCAGAGAGGTATTACGGCTCCTGTCTATTCACCTTCACATGCTAAGTGCCAGCAGATTTGCCTTCGTCGAATATACTACCCCAGCTCAAGCAGTCGCTGCATGCAAGCAACTGGATGGCGTCCCCCTCGACAAGAAGCATATCCTGAGAGTCAACAAGCTGACCGACATCGAGCGATTTGGTCGAGAAGGACGTATCGATGAGCATTATACCGCCCCACACGTCGAAGAATTCCAAGAGAAGGAGCATCTCAGATCATGGCTGTCGGATCCAAGCGGCCGTGGACGAGACCAGTTCGTTATGTACAAGGATGACAGAGTTCAGGTCTTTTGGAACAACGAGAAGGATAATCCAGAGAGCATCGTGGATCGCCAACACTGGACAGAGTCATTCGTACAATGGTCTCCCCAAGGTACTTTCCTCACCTCTATGCATCAACAAGGTGTTCAGCTCTGGGGTGGACCATCTTGGACCCGACAAAAGCGATTTGCTCATCCATTTGTCAATCTGGTCGATTTCTCACCCGGAGAGAAGTACTTGACAACATGGTCAAACCGCCCTATCGTCATCCCGGAAGAAGGACACCCAGCTCTATCGGTCGATGATGATGGAAAGAACTACGTGATCTGGGACATTGAAACTGGCAAGCCACTTCGATCTTTCGCCAACATCGAACTTCCCAGTAACAGCAACGATGAGAACGGTCAGCCAGTAAAGAGAAAGATTGTCTGGCCAGCGTTCAAGTGGTCAGCCGACGATCAATATGTCGCACGTCTCACACAAGGTGCTTCAATCTCGGTCTATGAGCTTCCCCGCATGGGTCTCTTGGACAAGACATCAATCAAGATTGAGGGTGTTATGGACTTCGACTGGGCACCAGCTGTTCCTCACCGAGAAGGTGTCAAAACGTATGAGCAATTGTTCTGCTTCTGGACTCCTGAATTGGGCAGCAACCCAGCAAAGGTCGGTCTGATGAGCATTCCCTCGAAGGAGATCGTCAGAACCCTCAATCTCTTCAGTGTCACTGATGCTAAGCTTCATTGGCAATCCAATGCCGATTACCTTTGTGTCAAGGTTGACAGACATTCAAAATCAAAGAAGAGTCTCGCTACCAGCTTGGAGATCTTCCGTGTTAAGGAGAAGGGAGTACCTGTCGAAGTCGTTGACTCGATCAAGGACACTGTCATCAACTTCGCTTGGGAGCCAAAGGGTGACCGATTCGTCATCATTACCACTGCTGAAGTCGTCGCGCCATCAGCTGTTCCTCCCAAGACCTCAGTCGCATTCTACTGCCCAGAAAAGGTCAAGGGCGCTGGTGTTGGTAATTTCAGACATATTAGAACATACGACAAGAAGAACAGCAATGCCATCTACTGGTCACCAAAGGGTAGATTTGTTATTGTTGCAACAGTTCACTCCCAACAGAGTTTCGATATGGAGTTCTTTGATATGGATTTTGAGGGTGAGAAGCCAGAAAGCGACAAGGATCTTACTGCAAACCTGCAATTGATGAACACTGCCGATCACTACGGTGTCACTGATATCGACTGGGACCCCACTGGACGATTCGTCGCTACAAGTGCAAGTATCTGGAAGCATGCTGTAAGTTTTTTTTTTCATTATATCTCCCCAACGACGCTAACAAAGATGACAGATGGAAAATGGCTACCATCTGTACGACTTCAAGGGCGAGCAGCTACGTGAAGAGCCCGTCGAGAAGTTCAAGCAATGGCTCTGGCGCCCAAGACCACCAACGCTCCTCACCAAGGAAGAACAAAAGACAATCCGCAAGAACCTCCGCGAGTACAGCAAGGTCTTCGAACAAGAAGATGCTGATCGTGGTGCCTCTGCTGATTTGGCAGTCGTTGAGCACAGAAGAAGATTGCTGATGGAGTGGCTGGCATGGAGAGAGCAAATGGAGGAAGAAGTTCGTGAGGAGAGAATCGAATTGGGTCTCCCATTAGATCCAATTGAGGGTCTTCTCAAGAAGAGCGAGCAACCAGAGGGTGATGAGGAAGTTATTGAGATTGAGGAGCTTGTTGAGGAGGTTATTGAGGAGAGTGAGGAAATTGTTTCGTGAATGTGAGGGTTCTGTAGAGTCTCTTCTTGACTTCACTTTTCATTTTCTCTGCACCTGGTAGGATGCACGGAGTTTTTGCTTTGCATGGATTCCGGATATGCATTTATCTCTTTACGGAGCTACGAAGGGATGCATAGATGATAAAAGCATAGCAAGAATCCAAATACTACTCAATCATAAACAGCACCCGCTCGTGACTTGTTGGTTGGCGTTCAACCTGACTGCCGATGTAGATCACATCTTGTGTAACTTCGCCTTGACAATCGTATATATACACATCTGCATATACCGTGCCGTCACAACCGACCTCAATCTATCTGCTTCTCTCCCTTCTTCGGGACCGAGTCAAATGCATCACGTGTACATCTGGGCATTTAACCGTTCTAGTCCGTATCCGTATCCGAAGTCGCAATTCTGTCTACAAATCACCAAGCACTCTTCTTCTGAACTACTCAATTTACTCAGTTCCCCACTACTTTAAACATATACCTTCACTTTGCGAGGCAAGAGTCAAAAATGCCACCTCTAGCGACGGTCGGTATCCTTTCTATTGGGGAGATGGGGATGGGTGTTGCGAAGTTGTTGATTGCTCATAATTATCGCGTTGTGACGAATATTGAGGGTCGAAGGTGGGGTTCTTGTGTTTCTTTCCCCCCTTTTCCAAGCGGTTTCTTGGCGTTTTTATGCGAGATTCGGTATATTTGAGTTATTTATCATGAGAGAGATCCTTGAATTCGTCTGATTTTTTGATACTTGTTTGTTGAAGCTTCTTAAGTCCTTGGGGGTCTGAAGGAGTGTTTCCTGAAATTTGAGACTGCCAAATCATCAGAAAGATCTGAATATGGAGTGGACGTTGCTTGATTTCTTTCGTTGAGAGTTGTACCTGGTCTCCATCGTTACATACAATCAGGAAGAAATCCAGTACCATACTGAATACGGATGAGCTACGTCAAGTGACAATCATCCTTGTCATATCCTCTTCACAAGTCTTGGAGCCATCTTCTAACTCTCATCAGCGCCGATACCCACGCCCGTGTGGAAAGCGCCAAAATCGAGTCCCTCCCAAGCGACTCCTCTCTCGTCTCAGCATCAGACTATATCCTCTCCATCGTCCCTCCACGAGACGCCCTCGCAACCGCCCACCGAATCAAAAACGCCATATCCTCTCTCCCTTCACCAAAACCCACCCCTCTCTACTACCTAGACCTGAACGCCATCTCGCCCCGCTCAGTCCGCGAAATCGCCACTCTATTCTCTTCCACCTCCTCCATCAAACTGGTAGATGGAGGCATCATCGGCGGACCTCCATCGCCCAAAGATCCAGCTGCCGACCCTTCACCTCCACCACCAAAGACTACGGTATCGAACCACCCAATTACGGAGCACGCCTGGAATAGACCTAGCATTCCGACCTCAGGACCAAATCCTTTGGCCTCAGCTCCAATCTCAGGTGAACATCTGGCCTCAACCCTCAACGCACGCCA
The DNA here is from genome assembly GCF_001500285.1 of Mollisia scopiformis. NCBI lineage: Eukaryota > Fungi > Ascomycota > Leotiomycetes > Helotiales > Mollisiaceae > Mollisia > Mollisia scopiformis. The sequence goes on from NW_017263583.1 coordinate 1,758,348, forward strand.
CATAAGCGACGACATCGGTCCCGCCTCCGGCCTAAAATGCTGTTTCGCATCGACAACCAAAGGTTTCACAGCCCTCTGTCTGCAATCCTTCACCACAGCCTCCAACCTCGGCGTATTCGAGGAGTTGCAGAAAGAAATGGAGACCCGGATTCCGGGGATGTGGAAGAGTAGTGGAAGCATGGCCGGGATGCCGCCTAAGGCTTATAGATGGGTTAAAGAGATGGAGGAGATTGCCGTGACGCATGCTGAGGATGGAGGGTTCGAGGGTGGTGCTGGATTGCTTGGGTCTCAAGGGAAGGGAGAGGGGAAGGGAGTGGGGATTTTCGATGCGGTGGCGGAGGTTTATAGGGCTGTGGCTGAGGATACGATTTTGGGGGAGGAGAAGACGGAGAGGAGGAAGAGGGGGAGGACGAGGGAGGATGTTGCGGCTGCTATGGGCGAGGGGCTGCGGGAGAAGAAGAAGAAGGTTGCTTGAGTAGATTCATGATGAAACTGGAAGAAAGATGATGCATGGGCATGGGAATAAGATAGATTTTACAGAGGGTCAATTTGTTTGATAACATGGCTTTTCCAACCCAAAATAGCAATAGAGGTTTGCCTGAAATAACATAGCGCTCTACAACTGTAATGTAGGTATAAATGTGAGAACAGCGCTTATTGTCTGTCCTTGGTAATAAAGATCTTGTTGTCTGTCTTTAGAAATAGACTTCATAAGCTTGTAAAGTACCAAATCCCCGCAGCAATCTCGTCAGCAAAATTGCGACGTGCAACAAAACGGCTTATTATCTATCTTTAGCAAAAAAACCCTATTGTTTGTCTTTAGAGGCATACTTCAAGAGCTTGGAAAGTACCAAATCCCCGCAGCGATCCCATCAGCAAAATTGCGACATGCAACAAAACGGCTTAAACTCATTATCTATCCTCCATCCCAACTTTCGAGAGAGTATAAAGCACCAAATCCCCGCAGCAATCCCGTCAGCAAACTACGACGTGCAACAAAACCCCTCGAACTCATTCTCTATTCTTGAAATGTAACTTTTAAGAAACCATAAAGTACCAAATCTCCGCAGCAATCCCGTCAGCAGATTGCGATATGCAACAAAGATTGCTCAATGTCCGTCCGTCAGGAGAGGAGGTAATTCAATATTGACGGTGAATGTGAGGACCGGGGTATTGATGCTTTTAGCCTACCTATTCGTGTAAGTATGTACACCTTCCTTCCTCCCTTTCCAACCTTTTCTTTACCTTGTGCAAAAAGCGGCATTCGAGAAAAGTGCAATAGGCAGAATATAATTACAAGAAGTATAATCTATATTATAGCAACCCAGGTTAGAAGCACATGATAACAGAACTCCATATAGCTGGTTACCAAACTTCTATCACGAGCAAAAGGGATATTCAATATCAAAAATTCCTAAACAACGAATTCGAAGCTCGCAAATATCTTGAGAAGACAGATATGTAGCAAGCTTTTCACTATGAACTTTATGTAGTGCCTCTGTATACGACCTTTGAATACGTAATAAGTCACACTATGGCACAGCACCTTGCTAAATATCCGGTTATTCAACTTGGTAGCAGTAGAGTGCTCCGATTAAGTCAGTTCGCGAGGACTATGAATAGCCAAAAATGATGTTTTGGGGAAACGCCACTTATCGGAATACGTTTTCGTAGATATTGACGAGGGATTTCGAAGTCTCGAGATGCTCCCGGAAATCTCTGAATGGATTGTTCGTTCCAATCAAATGTATTCGTATTGAAGTATGAAGCTTCCCTCTGTCTCATCTCGGATAATACAACAATACAACATCAAGTCTCTCAGGGCCACTTACCTGCAGCCGCACGTCAGGCACAACGTAACACAAAACCTTGCCCTTTGGTCTAAGCCCCCACCACGGACCGACCTGTTCTGCAACCATTCCTCCCTCCTCCATCCTGCAGGTCCCATCTCATTTCACCTCCCAAAGGCCAGACGCTAGATTATGTTCGAAAGTTATGTATTAAATAGGTTTTGTCTCTCTCCATCTACTTTTTGTGCCGGTGTCGAAATAGATATATACAGGGTATAATGCAGTGTGTGTCCCAAAAATCCTATAGGCACGCCAAACCATCCTTCCCCAAAATGCACATCCCATCCATCCATCCATCCATCCATCTATAAACACCATGCCCATGCACTTCCCCCATTAAAACGACCCCAAAACAACCACAACCCCAACCAACCCCCAAACAAGCGCCCTCGAAACCGAAAAGCTCCCCACAGCACCACTCTTCTTACTCGCCGTCGGCGCACTCCCCATCACCGTCACCGTACTAACAACCACAATCCCCGTCGCCTGTCCCTTCCCCGTCCCACTCGCCAAACTCAACACGTCGCCCCCGACCGTGACCTCTCCACCCGCAGTCAACGTCTGGCCCCCGATCAACACGCTCGTGAGTTGACCTTGCTGGCCGAGACTCAACGTGCTCGTTACTAATGTATTCCCCGACGTAGGCGTAGGCGTAGGTGTAGATATAGAAGATGGAAACGTAATCACCTCCCCACTCTCCGTGATCGCGCCCCCAGGCGTCAAAGTCTGGCTGCCGATGACGAAATCGCTGTTACTAGCAGCGGTGATGGTTGTTCCGCCAACCACTATAACGGCTGCTGATGGGGAAGAGGAGGTGGTAGCAGGCGGCGCGGCGTTGATTATTATCGCCCCGCCAGTGCCGGCTGAGATTACTTCGCCGGAAACGGTTATTGCGGATCCGGGGGAAAGAGTTTGGGAGCCGAAGATGAGGTTCGAGGATACGTCGCGGGTGAGGGTTTGTGAGCCGTAGAGGATTGGGGCGTAGGATGTTGTGCTGGCTGGGGTGGTTGGGGAGGGGGTGTTGGTGTTTGTGTTGGTGTTGGAGGCGAGTGTTTGGGTTGGGGAGGATTGTTGGGTTGCTGTTTGTGAGGCGGTTCCGGTGGCTGAATCTGTTTGTACGGACGAGGTTCCTACTTGCGAGAATGATTGGGAAGTTTCGGTAGAAACAGAGACTGGTGTGCCGATCGAGCTGGAAGGTGTGGATTGGGGCGCCGTTGTTTGTGTATCTGTTGATACAGTAACTCCTGTCTGAGATGTCTGCGTTGAGACTTGAGAGTCTGTTGATGTAGGCACAGTTTGAGAGATTGGACTTGTAATTTCAGACCCAGTCGACACGATAATTCCAGTTTGAGAAGTCTGAGATGTGGGTTGAATACCTGCTGAGGAAGTTGAACCAAGTACCGTAGTTACTTGAGTCGAGGATTCGGTGACAGTGGTGACAGTGGTAGGTGCTTGACCAGGTTGTGTTGTCTGCGTTGTGACAATAGTGTTGGAAGCGGACCCTGATTGAGTTGGTGATTGTGAAAAGCTCGTGGGTGTTGTCACGGGTGTCTGATTGGGAGTTTGAGTTGTTTCCACTGGCACTGTACTAGCTTTCGAGATTACTGTTGACACTGAAACCTGAACTGAACTCGAGCCATCGGAGATCCATACTGGCGGAATGCTAGTCGACGTCGAAACCGGTACAGGACCAATTGATGTTTGAAGAAGACTTGAAGTTGTAAGTATACTTGTAGTCTGTTGATCCGAAGTCGTGAATGCAGGTGTGACGATCTGGTCTCCACTGCTTGTTGATTGGACAATATTGCCACCAATACTAGTCACAATTGTGACGGTGAATGGGCATACTCCTGCCACTGGAATAAAAGCTTGCCCAACCGTTGACGTGACCGTAGCCGTACATTGAGGCATGACACTAGCGGGCGATTGGGAGCTTGTCTGCCCATTATTTTGAGCTGTGCTACTTGTAGAGATGATCGAAATCGAGCTGGTTGGAGCTACTAGCTCAATGGAGGTCGAAGTGCTAGACGATTGTAGAGCCGTGCTTCCAAGATCCGATTTCGTTATCGAAGAAGCCGAGGTCGTAGTTCCGGTGAGTTTCGGTGTTGTGGAAATGGAAGCTGGGAAAATCAGTTACGGCAAAGCAGGAAAAGGGTCCGGACAATACTAACTCGGTGTCGTTGATGGACTTGATTGTCTCGGTGAACTCTCTACCGAAGATGCCGTCGTCGATGGGCTCGTCTGCTTCGGAGAAGTCTCTATCGAAGATGCTGTCGTCGATTGAATTGGAAGCGTCGAAACAACTGTCACGGTCTGACATGATCCTGCAATAGCATCAAGGTGTTGCCCCACGATCGAAGTAACTGTCGTTGTACATGGCGAGGCAGAAGAACTGCTCGCACTCGTCGAGGCTGTCGATATCGTAGTCCCATTCGCCCTTCGAGCCAATCCAAACGCTTCATCCGGGTCAGCTTTTGCCACACATGTACAGTACTGAATACTGACCTTGAAAGCCATTAGGATTGTGCGCCGCAGCCCCATGAAGGAGCAGCAAAGCTCCAAAACCCCAAGTCAAAAACATAATGAAACATGAAGCACAAGGCTCAATCGATTGAGGAAATCATGTACAGATACATGATCACACAAGAGAGATGACGAGAAAGGCACCGAAGTGAAGAAATCCCAACATATTTGACATTGCTCAGGACAGGGTCGAGCTAGGGCTGAGCCGCAGCGGTGCCACCTAACCTTACCTCGAAGCTACGGTCCATTCGAACCCGGTCGTCGATCCTCAAATCAAATATTGAAAAGTCCAACGGACCCAGGGCCAGGCCAGGAACTTGAGATCCGACCGTTACTCCAGATGACTTGCGAGCAGACTAGACCGAAGTATGAGCTCGAGCTCGAGAACCACGCGAGCGGGCGGGCGGTGCTATACCGCGACCCTCATATGGGATTCGACGTGGATTCCATCTGGGGATACAAAGCGAGGAAACCAAAGCCAAAAATAACCAACGACGAGCGACGAGCGAAGGATGCGCTTCAGCAGCATTGCCCTGTTGAGAAGATGCTTGATGCTGGTCCACTGCTGCGTCTTCTGGGATCTCTCTGGGGTGTCTCTGGGGGGGATTGTGCACACTGATGCACAGCCAAACGGACGTGGGCGAATGGGATGTTGGTTCTGCTGCGGATAATTTGGACGTTAACCTAGAGGGTCGGGAGAGGCGCAGGGGCGTCAAGCCCAGCAGTCAAGCGAGACGTAAGATCTTATTTTTAGGCCCAAGCCCGAAGTGTGGTAGAGTAACCTTAAGGCTAAGGCTGCCGACAAGCGCTCTGCGCTAATTCGGTTCCCTATGAACTTCGTCCTCGCTCCTCGCCAACCCCCCCCCCCCCAACGCGTTCTCTCTCCTATCACCCACCATCTTGCATTTTACGCAACAACCGGCACTCCATTTCGAGGCTCAACTGCCATGTTACTGTATGCATGACCAATCATGTCTATTGCGGTAAACACGACGAAGCGCTTAGAGTCATTGGATACTGGACAGCCTTACCCAAGGCTCTCACTCTTGTGCTTCCGCATCCGCATCCTCACGTACTGCTCACCATGATCCCAAATTTATATCTCGGCATCTCGTAGACGCGTTCAAGGGCCAATGCACTTCGAGTTGTACCTGAAATACGCCTGTGCCTATGCTTAGTGGCCGGCAGAATATAACACTCCCGAGGGCCCCCCGTCCTGCCTTTCTCTGGTTTTGCTTGTTTCATGTTTCTATCTGCAAGTCGTTGTCTCTACCAGTTTAGAAGCCACGTCCTTTATCCCGTCCATCATGTACACACATCATTAGGTACAGGCTCGTCTTTCCTTTGTTGTTTCTTTAGATGCCTTTCATTGTGTCGACATGCATTTCTGGAGAGCATTGTGGGTGGTAATATGGTTGCATGTTCAATGCTGTTATGCGACCCCAATCTCTTCAACCACTTCGACGGCCACGGTAGCAACAGCTACACCTCTTGTTGTACCACCAAGCCAACTCTGTATGTTCCCATCTCTTCATGCAGCACTGCATAAACTAATACGCTTTATCTAGGGGATGGAAGTGACGGCCCAGTAAGCTCTCTCATGTCTGATCCGTGGTATAGTCTGGAAGTCCAGATCTATTTCCAACGCCACATCATCTTTGATCAATAATCACCTTTGAGAGTGTCCTTTGTATCACACCTAATACTATACAGTGGTCTTCGTTTTATATCCGCGTCGGATCTCCCCCTCAGTCACTTCGAGTCCTCGTCTCAACCTCAAGCAATCAACCCTTGGTAGTTTTACCGGGAGCGTGTGATTCCGACGACTCGAATTGCGCAACCGATCGAGGTGGTCTCTTTCAAAGAAATGCTTCGACGACATGGTCTCCGAACAATTCTTCCACTGGGGGCTTGTATGCTGTTGTTTTGGACTCGAATGTTGGTTTGATCCCTGAGGTCCAATATGGAAGCGATACTCTTGCTCTCGGTTACCTAGGAAGTGGGGCACCGGCCCTCACCAGCCAACTTGTCGGTGGAATTACAACAACCGATCTGTACACAGGTATCTTCGGTCTTAATCCTTCGGCGACAAATTTTTCCAGTAATGCTCCCGAGGTAGCTAGTTACATGTCAACCCTGAAAGCGGAGAATCAAATTCCCTCACTGTCATATGGATATAATGCTGGGAATGGCTATCGCTTCAATACTGCGTTTGCCAGCTTGACCCTTGGTGGCTACGATAAATCGCTCTTCGATCCTAATAATCTCACATTTGCATTCTCTACTGAGAGCGATTCAGATTTGACAGTTAGTATCAAATCGATCGCTCAAACATCCTCATCAGGAAATGGTTCCCTTTCATCCTCCTCGTTCTCGGCATTCCTCGACACCACGACTCCATATTTATGGCTTCCTGATGAGGTCTGCGCTCAATTCGAAGAAGCATTTGGAATCACATATGACAACACTTCCGGCCTCTATCTCGTGAACGACACCTTACATGACTCTCTCGTCTCCCAAAATGCAAACATCACATTCACGCTCGGGAATGCCACCAGCTCGGAGACCGTTGATATTGTCCTACCATACGCAGCATTCGACCTCACTGCCTCATCTCCACTTGTCGAAACACCAACACGATATTTCCCACTGAAACGAGCGAATGCTACATCTCAAGTCACCCTCGGCAGGACATTCTTTCAGGAAGCCTACCTGATTACCGACTATGAAAGCTCAACATTCTCGGTCAACCAAATGAGCTGGAACCCCAATGCTCAAGCAGACATAATCTCAATCCTGCCAGCTTCTCTCACCTCCGCCTCCTCATCCAGCACGCCCTCTCCTGCCCCCAAGAAGAAGAGCACCGTCCCAACCTCAACAATAGTAGCAGCAACACTCTGCAGCGCAGCATTCCTCACCATCCTCATCGCCTCCATAATCCTCATCCGCCAACGCCAAAAGAAACTCGACATCCTCGTCAAAACACCACCTACGCCCGCCGCAGCCTTCACATTCGCCCACAACGTAACCCCAGCCGACTGCGCGCACTGCCGAACCCACACCCCGTCCCCGTTACCGTCCCCGGAGCAGCAGCCCATGGAACTCCCCTCCGGCTCCCCAACCCAAAGCTCCATGAGCTCCCTCCAATCCTCCATGGCAAACTCCAACCGCCGATCCAGCACGCCCGTCCCCTCGGGCCTAGCCCTCGCCCCCGTATCCCCCATGTCGCCCGTCCCCACCTTTCCCATGCCGCCCTCCTCGCCCGGCCCCGTCATCCCGCCCCGCTACTCGAGCCTCGACCGCGTCGCCAGTCCGACGAGCTACTACTTCCCGCAGCAGAACATCTACGAGCTCCCCGCGCGCGAAGAAGTCCTAGGCCGCGGCACGCCCGTGGAGAGCGTGTTGCAAGCTGCTCTCGACCAGGTCGTTTTAAATCATAATCAACAACAGTATATCCCTTACCAAGCTCCCTCTCCCCGCACTACTACTCAGGTGGAAAGACGCAGGACTCTCCATTCTCCAGTGTATGGCGAAGACGAACATCCACCGCCTCTCCGGATACAGACTCAACACTCCGGTGGCTTTAACTCAACCCTAAACCGCCAAACACACAACTTCACCTTCGACATCCACCCCCAACTGCGCACCGCTCGAGGAGCTCGAGGAAGTCGCGACCTGATCGCCGAGCACGCGGAGCGGATGCGGGAGTGGGAGGATATGCGGGGACCGCTTTCGCCGCCGCCGGATCGGCCGTTGCCTGCGCTGCCGGGGGTGGGCGGGGAGAGAGAGAGGAGGAGGGAGGAGGTGGAGAGTCCTGGGAGCGGGACGTTGGATTTGATGGAGTATAGTTGGTTGAGGCTTCATTAGAGAGAACAGAGAGAGGGAAGGGGAGGGGAGGGAGGGGATGGTCGAGGGCAATATTCTTGTATTTGTTTAATTTTTTTGTTTGTTTGTTTTGATGATGTGATGATGGGATGGGATGGGGAGGCTGTATATATGTGATACCCGGAAAGGATGGAATGAAATGGATGGAGTTTGGGATTGGAATTAGGATTAGGATTGGCGGCATTTAATGGTGTTTGGGATAGTGTTGTATGTATACCTATTGTATTTTGTAGTATTGGTATGTAGAGAGATTTTATGATTTGATGAATGAATGTTTTGAGGAAGATAGTTTTACATTGTTTCTCCGTGATCATGTTTCATTTTGCTAGAAAGGTGGAGATATGCTACTTCAACTTGGGGGTAGTGCATAGACGGAATTCAAAAAGTTTAGAGTCCGTTGGCAATTGAGTAAAGAGGGTGGACACTTCGGAGCACTCAGCTATTCTGCGGATCATATGTCGTTTGGTTGTTGCTATAGGGATTTTTGTATACGATCCTACTTTAGGGTCCATAATGTACTTAAAAGGTTAGCACTCGAGTTTTATGATAGCTACAGCTGTCTGCTCCGATGTGTCCACCCTCATTACTTCGAAGCGGCATAAATCTCTTTTTTTTTTATTAAAATCAAAGTAAAATAAGCGAGTAGCGAGAGACCAATATATGATCAGGGGAGGTTCACTGTATGTTTTCACAGAGCTAATTCCAGTGATTGGTGCAATCTTGAAATTCGTTTCTTCATGAGAGGTGAATACTCGAGTCCTTTTGTTTATTCCTTGTCTCGAGGCTCCATGCCATCCATACCTCGCAACTCTACCGTACCGAAAGACAATATGGGAATTTTATCCTCGCCGCCGTCTCAAAAGAAGTATAGCTCTACAAGATCTCCAACATATCAACATCATCTCCCTTGGCTTCCGTGACTTCAGATGCACCATTCTCCCTGCCACCTCCTCCACCAAAGTAATCCTCCATCTCGGCATCTAATTCCTCCTGTGTCTTTCTTGGTCTACCATCCTTGGCCAATCTCTCACCACCTCGTCCTCCACCGCCACCGCCGGTTCGTTCACCTCTCTCACGTCTAGCACCAGGACGACGACCATCTCTTTTCGGGGCGGTTCGTCGGGGACTACGGGAACGACTACCTCGGCCTGGGACGTAACGATCAACGTTTGATGGGGGAGGACCACTGACGTCTGAATGGCGGATTGGGGAATCGGAACGGGCACGTGGGGTAATGCGATCAAACAGGGAGCCTCGGGTAGCAGCTGGAGCTGGGTTTCTGCGACCGGCTGAAGGACCAGAGGGAATAGGGACTAGACGGATAGGTTGACCTGAAGCTTGTAAGCATTTTGAAAAATGTAGAAAGATAAAGTTATACCTTTGGCATTGGCACCATCAAATTCTCGAATTGCTTTCTTAGCATCGTAGGAGGATTCGTACGTGACATATGCAACGCCCTCGGAGCGGCCGGCTCTGTCGTAGGTGAGGGAAAGCTTAAGGACAGGACCGATTCGGTTGAAGAGATCCTGGTATATGTCAGTTGTTGTTGCAAGCATTTCGAGGTAATGTATCTCACATCCAAATCCTCTTCGGTTAAATCGTAGTGGAGGTTCTCAACTCGGAGCTTTGCGCTGCTGGTCTCGCTGAAAGCAAGTCAGTATGATATGGTAGTAGCAGATATGCCTACTCACTAGACAGGCTCCGGAGAGTAACGTCTATCTTGACGAACAGATCGTCGTCCGGCTGGAAGAATCGTGAGCGAAATGTTGCCAAACAGACCATCAAAGACTCGTACTATTGTCGTCAAACTTATCATGAACCCATTCTCTGCTTCCAATCAGCAATCTACCTTCACTTCATGACTAAGATGTACCCACGAGTCAATATTTCTGCTATCTTCTCGAGTCGACTGTACGAAGGAGGGAGGCCTGGGTTAGCGATATATTCAAGTCAAGCTTACTTCTCTGCACCGCCTCGAGAAGCATCATCAACAAGCGCGGTATTGATTCGACTAGCTAGCTGGAAGAGGATCTGAGGAGGTGTCGAAAAAGCATTATATGGGTGAGGATGAGGATTGAGGAGGAGGTGTATGCACCTGCGGATACGATCAGCTTCAATTCAAGCTTTCCTCACACCTTCTCGAGGATTCTTGCGCTGGAGAGAATGTACCTTTCTTACGCCGTCACGAGGATACTCGGTGCGCTCATTTCTGCGACCACCGCGACGGCCTGGGCCTCGAGCTCGTCCACCGCCTCGCTGTTGAACGCGTTAGCTACGTGTCTCTGCGACCTCTGCGCAAGGCTACACCTCAGGCGCAATCAGATTGGCGGGAACGTACGTGTCGCTCGGCAACAATCTCGTCGAGTGCTCGATCCATTGCTTCTAAATCAATGGGTTTGGAGAGGGATACGAGAAAGGTTATAATTGGTGGTGTGGTTGTTGGTGGTTGGAAGTTTAAACAGGTGTTTGGAGTTGAGGTTCAAGATGTGCCTGATCTGACGTTTGGGCAGGGATGTGGAGACGACGTGACGGATCACGTGAATTTCCATCTTGAACTTGAATTCTTTGATCACTATGCTTGTGAGGAGAAAGATTATGGAAAGTTGTCTCGCTCTTGTACATTTGCATATATACTCTTACAGAATATTGTACAAACTAATACAAATGCTTCATCGCTCTTCGGGAGCATTGTCTATTTCTCTGACACTGGATATCTCCTTTTTATACCACTGCACCTTGCTTGGTCGAGACCAGATTCTCCCATAGGTTCAAGCCTAGAATTCTCGAGCTGCTCCTCTGACAAAAGTCTTTCATCTCGGAGGGTCGGTACCCTGCATTGACCCTGTGTTTTCTTCCTCGACGCCGTGGTATATTCGAGCAGAAAATTTCGAGGGCTTTAGTATTTTGTAATGTTCGGCTGGCGCGTTCATGGGTGACTTTCGCTTCTCAAATACCATTGCCGCCGCCTTGCCTGCATTCCGTTGTGACATTATTCGTTGATCAAAATACATGTACGAGTATGGAAGATCGATCTTGGTCCTTACAAATGTCGGCTCTTTTCGTTCTGCTTGCTGAGTGGTGCCAGATGCTTTTTCGGGCTCAGGGGCGCCTTCAACCTCCAAACCCCTCTCAGATGTCGATGTGGTCTTGCTGCTCGGATTACCGTGCTGAAAGAATATTCCCGAACCTGAAACGCAACCAAAGTGTCCTACACGGTATTGGTAGCGAGTTTCTTGTAAGCTATCATTCGTTTCAGGAATGTCGTCAATGGTGCTAGGAATCGAGCCAAAAACTATGCTCTTCCGTGTCGAAGTAAAACGTTTCCTTCCCATAGGCAGGGGTGGAGGCAAGCCGTCGTCGACAACCAAGAATTGGATGGAAGCTCCTGTTTCTGCGATGTTACCTAGGCCAGAGATCATGTCCTCATCCATAGTCTCCAAAGGCTTGTCCTCAAGTTCCGAAGCGGGTCTGGGTAGTCTTGTCTCAGGGTCAAGAGACAAGAGGCCTTGCTTTGGACCCCAACCTCCACCTCCACTGACTAACATTTTGTTAGCATTATAAAAGCCAAAGAAAGGTAAGCACACACCAACACGGCACATCTTGCCCCCTCTTCGCAGCCAAAATCCAATGTATTCTGGACCCGGTTCCGGGAGATTCCCTGCTTCGGCATCGGCAACACCAGGGGGCACGATGAGAGCCCAAACATCAACCTTTGAGCCTCCCAATCTGTCCGAGATTGTAGATACAACCTTCTCTAATTCCTGGGAGGCAGGTCCGACATCATCTGATCCAAAGTCCAGAGTTCGAACAATATTGCCAAATCCGTCCTTGATTGTGTGAAACGGCGTTACCGGACACGCAGGTATGAACGATTCCATAAATCTGTTGATACCGGTGAGTGCGTGGATGTATACAAACCTCATGTCCTCCTTTTTTATGATCTCGACGAATTTCCCCTCCTCAGCTCCCCATACAGAGGATTCGAGCACAGAAGCCTTTCCATTCTGAAACATGGTATTCGCTAGGGGAACAGCCACTCCTTGTGTCTCTGGTCCACCCCTAGCGAATAAGACCACAGCTGGTGTAGGTATGGCTGCTTGAGAGGATTCATCTTCTATCGCCTTTCTCCGTTGCCCTATAAGTGTCTTTACCGGTGCGTGAAGAAATGAAAAGCCTTTGGTAACTGGCTGCCCTTTGAAAGTGCCGTAGGATTCCTCAGGAGCAATACCATCAACGCAAGCACACACCACCCTATACTTAACTTGTACTGGTGATACTTCATCCGTGACACTAGAAGAACTGTGTGATATTCGATCGAGTATCTTGGGAATGAACGTATTATCGTTGAACCACGGTAAGAAATCGGGTGTAAAAAGAATGACCAGCGATTTATACTCGAATGGCTGATGTCGGCGTGAGTAACTCATCCATTCCACATCCCATGAAGGCTTTGTAGGCCGAAGGGGTGTCAGGCATGTAAAGAATTCAGGGTCCGGCTTCATTACTGTCAGTAAGTCATAGCCGAACAAAGATTCTTCGCATCGTACTCACAGTAGCGTGATTGTTGGTCACTTCAATCGTTAATTGCCTGAAACTAGGGACGTCTGTTGCCTTTCCCTTTGCCTGTTTCCAGAAATCTTTAAAACGTGAATCCTTCATAACCCTTCGCATGGTTGAGCTATACTTCACGTGTTGAAAAGAGCCTCGAGAAAGAGGGATTTGTGAAGCGGCTCGGATCCGAAGCAAGAGCGCAGCCATGATTGGCTTTTGGAACGGTGACCGAGGTCTCATTTGCATCTAGGCCTAACATTCATCTCTCGAAGTCGAGTGGCGCGTTGATGCACCTTTGCTGCAATCGCCTCTCACAGGATTTTGGTGATGCTTAGGTCACAAATATTAGCTAGCTTCAGGGATGAAGACTCGCTTAGAAGTGTTCACCGCCATTTTCTGCCACCACGCAAAAATTCTGCCTCCCACGACGAGGCGAGGGCGGTGAGCACTTCTTCGGCCTTGGCAGCGTCCATCACTATTCCAATCGTTCAAATAAGTTTCTGTCTCCCCATGTTATCAGAATCCCTTCATCTCTGTCAAATTATTCTATACTCGTTGGCCTCAAACCCCTTATCGCATCTACCGAGAATTTGCCCCTTCTTGAAAGGAGGTTTGTTTGATGCAAGCACTTTCAAGGTGCATACATATCACCAGCAGTTATGCACAGGGAAGACCTTCAATGTCTGAGTAATTTATATGCGAGATTAGACCCTGAACAGCTGTCGCCCAATCTCGCTCAATCAAGCATTGTCCAATTCTATAAGTGATTTTGCCATTCAAGGCTATCCTCGTTGACATGCTCATTTCTCAAAGATACCCGTAGATTAGTATCATCAGTTCTGATCGATTCTGACATCTGAAAGTCACAGCCGTAGAAATTGACGGGTCGGGGAGCGCGGCTTGTGGCTTCTTGTCTCTTATCCCTTTCGAGGCTGAGGGGCTTTGAATCAAGGCCAATGAGCGCTGAATCCAAGACAGTTGGTGGCGGATCTCTAACAAGGCTTGCCGTTCGAGGTTAGCAACACCTGCATGTTCCTGAACTCGTGCTGCAGCCTCTGCGCCAAATCACCTCGTCCAGCTGCTGACTTTCCACGGATGAGCGGTGCTCCCGAATCAGAATGCAGGAAGGCGCCAGAGATGTTCTGGAACCTGAATTTGCAGGACACGGCATGGCGTACAGGAATGTCAGTGCCCAGGAACCTGAGATCGTGGATAGGGTGAGGAGTGAGGAAGTTTGTTTTTTCCCGAGCTGTTGGCGATGCAACAATGAATGCGACACTGTTGAGAGGGAGGGAGAGTCTGAGAGAGATAGGAAGGTTGAAGACCCCCGATGCACGCTGCACGACCTTCTTCTGCACGGAGCCGGCGGACTTGTTCAGTGGCTCGGGCGGCTGAGACGATCATCACAGGGTCCTCGCTCAACTCGGCCGGCCCTGTCGTGCCTGCATTGCATTTGTTGTTTGATTCTTCAAGTGCCTGCCAAGCGACCCATACGGGCCATACCAGACACATTCATACGAGATCGGATGCAAATTTGGGTGAAGATCCATCCCCATTTCTTCTCCCTGTACCGAACTCGTAAGGAATTAAAGAGCTCGCAGATTCGTAATGAGCGGCCGGGTGGACATCAGGGAGGGAATCTCGGATTCTCCCAGAAAAAGAATCTCAGCACCGCCAGGTTGAATGCCATACCAAATTGGCAATAATAATCTCATCCGTACCGTACTGTACTGTACTGTACTGTACTGTATCCATGACGAAAGTTGATGACGGCGCCTTCTATCTGATGTCTCACTCGGAGACGAGATGAGCTTTGGGCGTCGGTTGCCCCGCAAAGAGATGGTCGACCAGGGAATCGTGTATCAAATGATCAGACGAGCGATATTAGTTACTGTAGTTAGTCCAGTGCTGAGCCAGGCCCATGTTTGCTTTCTGAGATCGACCACGAGGACCGATGAGCGATGACCGCTGTTGATGGCTGCTGCTGCGTCCGCCTGTTCCATGCAAACAAAAAACACACACGAGTTGTACGAAGGACAGGACAGGACAGGATATAGTAGGTAGTATCGCTTGACTGTTTTTGGGTTTTGCCCGGCGGTGAGAAAGCTGGGCCGCAGTACCCAAGCCGGGCCTCACGCTTCAGGAGCCGTGGCCAGTGGCACTTTTGATTAAAGATGAGTTTGTGAGAGGTGGCATGCAAGATCGAGTAGCGTATCTTGGTGGACGTGTAACCAGGACGAGGCCCGCGATCTCAGAACATGTACCGACAGGCAAAAGTGGTGCATGGAGGAGCAAGAAGGAAGGTGTGAGTGAGTGGGAGTGTGTGTGTGTGTGTGTGTTGTGCAAATTCTTGAGTCTAGCCATGCCAGGCACAAGGGGGAGGCCTTTCTCCTGAATCTCTCCCACCTCGGGGAGCAGATCCGTCCAGCGCAACTCGCGCACTGCTTCGTAAATGATAGAGAAGACGGGAGAGAGACAGAAATTCAGCCTTGGAGAGATCAATTGAAACGGACCCATTCGCGAAGATTATAATTGATTTATGAAATACATCTCCACAAATTTTCTCAGGACCGAAATAGCTGAGCGTCGGTGCTTCGTTTCCTCGATGATTTATTAGACAACTTTGAATCTCGCCTCAACCCCGGCCCATTTCGGATTTGGTTTAGCGGGAAGCGAAGGGTGGGCCAAACAACCAAGATTTCGATTTCCACCTCCCAATCCCTCCTCCTTCAGATCAACTTCCAAACAACAACCCAACACCGCCCTCACCACCGCAACAACAACTCCTCCTGGTCCGGAACATTGCATCTTTTCACTCTTGAAGAGGTCGCTTTGGTCTGCTGGACTGTCCGCTCCTTAAACCAACAACCCACACTCCTTTGTCAACCAAAACACTCCCTCTTCCGCCCACTACCCCGGCTGCTCACGACGCTGCAAGCCTTCTGAGACATCCGTAGAAACTTCACGCAGGTACGTCAGCAACCTCAACACATGTTCGCAGACTCTTCAGGGTGTACAAAGGTGCAAACAACGGTACTGACATCTGTTGCTCGAAGTCAATTTCGGCTCAAATCTGCCTCTCGAAATACCACCCCATCCGACTTCCTATCTCGAAAGAACATACTGCATCAAGTGCCGAAAAATTGTTTGGAACATTCAGGAAGAGCTACATTGTTTCAATCAAGTTTTCATGACCTCGATTTGAGCTGGGCTCGCTGGATCTGGCCGCGTGCGGCGTCAACATGGCTGTTGTCTCGAACTCGCCCAAGATGTCGTCGTTCACCAATGACCTCCGATCTACTACAATTACAACCTCCCCTCAATTATCTCCTCGATTGAATAGCCCTGGCCCGTTACCCTTACCGGACTTTCAATTCCCTGCCAGGGGTCCTCCAATGTCTGTATCTGCCCCTTCGTCCTTCTCTAGAGCTACTGGACGCAACAGGCCTATCTCCGCAGTGGAACTTGGTCGACCCACCGAGACGGAAGCCCTACCACAATTCAGCTTCGGCTCTTCATCATCAACCTCGCCAAGAACCATTGCAGCAAGACCAGGCTCGATGCATCAGAGGAATGTATCCGAGTTCATTGGAGGAGATGGAAAGACTGGAAGTGGAGAGATCTTATCGACCAGTCCTACAAAGAGTGAGAGTGCATTGCCACTACCCCAAGCTGCTCTAGGACCGCCAGCAGGGCGTCGAGGACATGCTCATAGACGATCAGCTGCCATATCAGTGTCAGACTTAAGTATGGTCTTGAAACCAAATCCTGGAGCTGCACGAGGCAGTAGTGCTCCTAACTCTCCGTCTGGAGATGCGGCATATCAGAACTCGCCTTTTCCTGGTTCTTTCGATACTACCATCCAACCAACAGGTGTGAATGGAAACCCTGTTGCTACCGAGGCCCCAGTAAACAAAGTCCCCAAGAATACTCGGGTCGGTTTCTCTGATGACCTTGAATTTATTCCTCGTCCTCTATCGATGGTCTCTAGCGATTCCGCTTCTACGGTTCGACCTGGTCATTCGGTCTCGAATTCCATGTCCTCAATCATGTCTGCTGCCACATCATCCCCTCCAGCCAAGGAGAAGCGAGGTTTCCTTTCCAACCCAAGAATCAGTGATGTCCGCCCTCGTACAGCTGAGCCAATTTTGGATCAAGAAGGGTCGAAAAGTCAGGATCACCCACCGAGACGACGCAGCTCTTTGCCACTACTGTCCGATGTGAACACTGCCACTACCTCCGCGCCTAGTACACCGAGATCTGTGAAGAAGTGGTCGTTCTTTGGTCATGACACTACCTCAGGCGAATCATCTCCGAAGTCTAGACCGACCAGCTCAGCATCCTCAGCCAAGGAATCGAAGAAAGCAGAGACAGCCCCCTCATCACCAGAGATTAATACAGATGTTCCGTTCCCAACAATCGAGCCAACGATTTCCAGACGATCCTCAATGTCGAGAAAGCCAAGTAAGAAGCAAAAGCGAGTCAAGTCGTGGGCTGGATCTATTTTATCGCGGAAATCTCGACAACGAAAGCAGAAGCTCTCTCGTCGATCCCCAACTCCACCTCTCCGATACACTTCGCCCATCGATGAAGCTCCGACGTTCGAGTTCAATAAGCCAGACTATACAGGACCCCCAAAGCCCGAAATTCAAACCGATTTTGCATCCTGGAAGCCACGTAAGGTTGCCAGCCAAGAAGAATCGATGAGCCCAATCATCGATCTCGACGCTGCTTTAGGACCTTTCAATACACCCTCAAGCTTCGGAGATGAGTGGGATTCTTCACAGAAGGGAGCTAGGCGAAAGAAGGCAATGCATAGTGCTGCAGGTCTAGGTGGATTCACTGGTCCGGGCATGCACTATCACCGTCGTGCTGAGAGCGCTCCTGAGTTTGAGAATCCGCGCTTCGGACTTCATCGTCTGGGTAGCAGCTCTACAATGGGAATGGAAGATGTCTTTGAAGAAGATGAAGACGAGGAATGGGAAGACTCTAAAGCTTCGGATAAGGAACCGAGTATCAAGACCGGTGAAATCGAGGATGAAGAGGAGACAGGTTTAGGAATTGGCATCAAGGTCGTCGACTCTGATGGTCTCGAATCCGACAAGTCGATTGATTTTGAAGATCATCGAGGAATCAAGCGAAAGGATTCCAATCTGAGCGATGGCCGACAAGTGGGCTCTACCAAATCTTTACACTCTACTACGTCCCTGGTAGATGAGCCAATCGAAGAAGAATCGGGCAGTCCAGTTGAGATTGTTGACGATTCTATCCCTCCTAGACCAGACTCCGGAGCACAGTCCTCAGATTCGACTGCTACACCACCATTCCGAGCAAACGCAGTAAAGGGATTAGCACCTGTTGAGATCCAACCTTTCAGCTTGCAACCACCTTACCAAACTCCTGCGAGTCCTCGGTCTATCCCTTCATCGTTCCCATCTCCGCGCTCCCCATTTTCATATGATGCTCAGCGCATCTCAACCGCTCCATCATCTATCACTGATGAAAATGCCTTCCAGTCTCTCTTATTGGGTGAGCCAGGCCCAGAAGTCAGAATGTCGGTTGATGACGTTCCTTCCTTGACCAGCAGCAATTCAACGATGACTCGAGAAAGCGGCCATCCTGGCTTCAATAATCCTCAATTCCGCGACGGTCAACGATCTGCTTCGCTCTCATCGGCAGCTGTGACTCGTAAGAGATCCAGTATGGCTAGTTTGTCACGCCTGATCAGCAGCTCCCATGGCGAAAAGAGTAAACTCTCAATAGAGAATCGTGCTCCTACACCAGACGGCGAAAAGAAGGAGAAGGCGAGTAAAGGAAAACGCATCAGTCGTATGATGCAATTCTGGAAGCCAAAGGATACCTCCTCATAACCCGAACCTAATCCACCTCTCCACTCTCGACACCTCACAAACTCTTGCTCTCGCCCCGATATTGAACAACACCAGGCCTGTTGCTCAATATCATGTTGATGTATGGATGATGAACAAATGGATTTCATGTGCATATTTGATGTTTCGGACCACTTGATTTCAAGTTGGCATCCGTTTTCTTTTTTTCCTCGTCTACTTGTTACTGCGCATTGAGCAGATCTCTCGGCATTAGCATTTGGCACTGCGACGCATCTCTGGAGCTTATGCATTCAATCAGTTCTGCATGGTTTTCACAAACACTCCTGATTTGGAAAGATGGCTGCTTCTGCTTCTAGACGGCATCTGATAATACCAACATGGTATTTGCTCTTTTAATGATAGTATGGGTGGATTGAGTGGGATGATGGATGGATGGATGGATGGCAAGGAAGATGACTTAGCGGTTGAGTTTGTGCTTGCGATTTTTACCTTGCTAAGATGACAAGCAATGGCTTGGCATATTTGTCCCGACCCGACGAATTCATAGGGGATGAAGGGCAAATTCTTCGTTTCGTATCGAAATCTGATGGGATGAGATGATTGATAGGGAATTGGGGGACATGTATCCGAATCTGCTTGGTGCTTTTGCTTTCCATCCTAGTTTCCGACTCGAGACTGGGTGGAGTTTCGGCGCTGAGAGGATTTTGAAGCATGATTGCTGAAGCATATTGAGACGCTCGCTCGCACTATGATGCTGATGCGAATAATGAATATTACATATGAATTAGATTACATTCTCAAGTGACACATTCCTCGATGTGAGAATTTGGTCATCTCTATTTGATAATTCACTTGCTCCCATATGTGGTGAAGGTCAGCTACACAGGCTTGGTTGGATCGTTCATCAAGCTCTTCTCTCCCAAGCAGCAAAGCTAGAGCTTCGAATGAACAAAATGGTCTAAAGTTTCTAATACAAAGTCTAGTGGAACGGACCTTTTGAACCATCACCAATTCATCGAAACCCTAGACCCGACCAACTGCTCTTTAAGCCCATTCTCCACTTCCGCTTAGATGATACTCCCGCAGAACAAATCAGCACAGCAATACAAGCCAAAAACTTTCTCTCTCAGCCACCATGCTCCTGCTCCCTTGTCATTATTCCACATTCATTTCTTGGCAACTGCAGGGCTCAAGCGTTGTTGGAATTGGATTTTGCGCTATGTGTGAGTCCAGTAAGACAGGGAGGGGAGTGAAAAGAAGGTCTGAAGCAAGGATGGTTGGGTGAGTTGAAGGTTTCGCCACGGAAAGGTGGTTCTGGTTCGAGAATTTTTTGGCTTGGGTTGATTTTCTTGTCTGAGTGCAACTTTCGTGTGATGCGTGCACACTTTATTGATATGAGGGGAGCAACACACACAAGAAGTTGGTCAATTCTGAATTATCATAAAGATTAACTCCATTCAACCCCAATTCTTATTCTAACAAACCAAACTCCAGATCCCTAGTACTACTATCCAAACATAAAGATACTCGTCTCATCCCAACACATCTCCATTACCACATCCCCTTTCCTCTCCTCTCCCTCTTCTCCTAGTCCAGCCCAGCCTACTCTAAACAGGACTCCCACACAAAACATCACTCCAAACATTCGGCACATACGGATTCACACTCTCCAAACTATCCGCCACACTCGCACTATAGAGATTACACCTCGGCGCCCCCGTCCCATCCGCGGGGTAGAACTCGTATGAGATACAGCTTCCATCGTAGTTATAATCCGCCTGTTAATCACCATTTAATTAGCATTCCTTCATTCATTTACTCTCTTACCTCCCTCTCTCACTCTGACAAACACCTCAAGAAAATGAAAAATGAAAACACGAAAGGGAAGAGAAAAAAACGAACCAAACAAAACTCATAACACCCGCCCAAAGTAACCTCCTGCAACATATCATCCATATCATAACTCCCCATAAACCAATCCCCGTCCGCCAGCCCGTGCACGCCGCAGTGCAGCGCCGCCGGGTTCGGCGTCCCCGTCGGCGCGCTGGAGACCAGCGTCGTGGTTACGGGGACCGTGGTCGAGGGGTGTGTGATGGTTGAGGCGAGGGTGAGGGGGCTGGCGGAGATGAAGAGGGAGGTTTGTGAGGGGGGGAGGGAGAGGGTTAGTGTTGTTGTGGATGAGGAGGGGGAGGGGGAGGAAGAATTCAGGGCCTGGGTGGATGAGGAAGAGGAAAATGAAAAGGAGGGGAGGTAGGTTGTTGATGTTAGGGTTGTGGTTACTGTTATTGTCCAGGTGAAGGGGGAGTGTGTGGGGCAGCTTGAGCTTGATGAGGTTGAGAGCGCTGGCGTTGAGATAGCTGGTAAAGAGGTGAGGACTTCTATTAACTCAGTGGTGGACGTCGATATGTATGAGCTGAGAGCCGCGGACGAGAAAACTGCTATTGTCGTAGACAGGGCTCCTGAGCTGCTCATAGAAGAGCTCTCAGCCGCTACACTCGACGAAAGAGCCGCTGAGCTAGACGCTGCCAACGAGCTCGATAAATCAGCTGAGCTCGAAGCCGCGAAGCTCGATGAAACGGCAGCTGAGATCGAACTAGAAGCCGCTGGACTCGAGAAAGCAGCAGAGTTAGAAACAGCTACAGAGCTGAACGCAGCCATAGAGCTCTCAACAGCAACTATAGTCGTGCTAGCTGCCAACATGGACGAGGAGGCAGCTGATGAACTACTACTCATAGCAGCAGCAGAAGAAGTCACACACCCCACTTCTCCTTCTAGACTACACCAGAACGCAGCTTCTAGCGAAGAAGCTGCCGCCTCCACGGAGGAGGAGGAGGAGGAGGAGGAGGCTGCTGCTGCTGTAGCTAAGCCTAGGTAGGGAATTTTCAGTGATCTGGAAGAGAGAAATGAGGGAGAAGACAAACCTTCAGTGATGAACACTTCCACCGTCGTAACCGCCGCGTCGGTGATGAAGACCTCGATGGTAGTGACAGCGACTGCTGCGCTCGAACTAGCGGCAGCGGAGGGGAAAGCGGCTTGGGGGTGGTGTAGGGCGGTTTGGAGGACGATGTGTGTGCGAGTTATATATTCTCGGGGGTTTAGGTCCTAGTTAAATTTTTAGCTTGTTAGGTAAATTGTAGAAGAGTGTAGCGGAACTTACTAGATCTCTTTTATCCATATTTTGAGGAATGGCGTGTACTGCATTCAACAGCGCAGCAGCGCCGAAGAGGATCCCTAGATGCATGGTGAGGTGATGCTAGAGTAAAGACAGGCTGGGAAAGAAGAAACTGAACTCGTATCACCATAATGAGCAGGTCTGAAATCTCTTATATCGACTGCAGACTACTGAACGAAGGGGGTATCTTCAATATCAAGGAGGCGAGGGACTCTCAGCCAAGATAGGAAGAGTAAGGGGAAAGAAATCTCACAAGCGAATACAGGTGAAACCATCAACCACAATTCACTATCACAAGAACAAATATCTTCGGAATGCAATACAATTCTGATTGTCACTGATTCATTTATTGGATTTGCTTGCTTCCTCCCATAGTATGTACAAGCCTGTTGGAAAAAAGCTCCAGATGAATCGCCGCGCCTGAAAAAACGCCAGTTTGTACTTGCTAACACTTCAGCAATGCAATGCTGAGGGGTATCATGCCCAATAATTCTCGATTCTTGAGCAAGGAATATGCTATGCGCATTGAAAGCATTCCATAGCTTCTCTTCATCCTGTTACCCTCCCCGAAAATAGAGTTCTGTGCCTGCAGATGGTGCTACAAGCTGTCAAAGTCGCGCGCAATCAAAAAAACAAAAAACCTCCCTCCCTTATGCTGACCTGAACGCCATCACAAATTGTGAATGCAGACTATGTTCCTCCGTCCATGGTGTTCCTCGGATGCAAAGATTTCTCAACTTCCATCTTCCCAAATGGTGTCTAGGTTAAGATCACCCCTACGCTCTGCACCACATACAGACCAACGCTTTCTCTTGTCTCGTCCAAACGCAGCTCCGAGGCTTCTTCCACGAGTACCAGAAACGTCGAGATTACCCTTCGTCTTGTGCTCCTCACCACTGTCTGCCGCATCTGCAGCTGCCTTCAATTGTGCAATCCTCTCCGCCTCCAAAGCAGCTTCCTCTGCATCTGGTGAATCGGGTATGGTCTCCAAGCTCGAAATACTGGGGCTTCGTGATCGTGCGGAGGTGGGTGTGGAAGGTACAGAGGAGGATGCAAAGGAGCCCGGGTAGCTGTACGTGCCAGAGTAGCCACTCGTTCCTAGGAATGTATCACTGAATCTGGAAGATTGGTAGGATGGAGACGAAGTAACAGAGGAGGGAGTGGAAGGTGCGGTACTACCAGCTGCTGAATTCTGTGCAACGAGATAGCGGAGAGGGGAAGATGGACGGCGTGTTCGTGGGAAGTTGCTCGTCGAAGGGGGTAAACCCAAGATGGGAGAACTGCTTCGTTCCGTAGCTCTTGGTGTATAGTCGTCTGCAGCAGGACTTTCCGTCTCACTGATATCTCTCAAGCTTCTCATTGGCAGACCTGGGAATACCTCATCGACTGGCTTTCTTGGTGTACGAATAGGACTGCGGACAGGACTTGCAGGGCGCACTTGTGTAGTTACAGAAAGGTGACCAGAGGTATTGAAGCCAGGCATGGATTGAGCTCTGGACATTGCTGGTGCAAGAGCACTTGCAGAAGACTTCGATCGAAGGTGTCCTCGCGAGTATGGAGATGTGTTTCGTGGTCGGTAGGGTATGGCGGGAGAGGAGGTGACTGGTGATCGAGGGGATTGAGGGGTAGGTTCTGTCGATCTTCGAATCGTAGGAGGTTTCTTGTTGTCCCACTCATTCATAGACGTGTCTTGCGTGTCTAGCAGGCGAAGGGTGGGGACAGGTGAAGCTCTGAATTCTTCCATCCTCTCTGTCTCTGGTACCGGTTCCATGATGGTGGTTGGGGATCCAGGGGTCGAGGTAGGTGGGAGGGTTGGTGGAGATCGATATGGGGGGGACGAGGTAGAATATAGCAATCGCAGACTGCACACTGCAATGCACAGCCAGCAGGAAGCAAATTGTTGAGGAATTGTGCAATGGTGGATTGCTGTCAGAAGGATCCAGGTTGTCCCCGGCGTCTACGCGGTGGGAGCTGGGACTCGGGCATCCGCGATGCCAGCGTGAAGGAAGTATGCTTCTGGCTTTGGCGAAATGAACTGTAATAGTAGAAGGAAGATATGACGGGGGGGCGAGGGGTTTGTTATGAAGAAGATGATGACTTGCACCCCACGATGATTCCAGAAGCCATCTATGGGGCTCTAGAAGTGCAGAGAGTGGGCGCCAAAGTGAACGAAAGAGAAGTGGTGCAATCTTGTGGTGATGGTGGTTCTTCTTAGGAGAAAGTAGGGACTGAGGAGGTTCTGGGCCGGCACCAGGATGTTCTCGTTAGCGATTGATAGTGGCCGCATTCAGGCTGGAGAGGAAAAAGCTTCACAGGAACGACGACGGCGCGCAAAAATGAATGATCAAAATAGCGCCAGTAGATTGAAGCCGGGCAGTTCCATTATTGGATTTTAGCTGGCAAGTAGCAATTTGGGGCAGCACAAGTCCGGGGTAAGCGCCCAATAAAGGAATAAAGGCGTTGAAGCAGGGCAGATGATCGAGAGACCAATACTGTAAGGTTACCACATGTGCAAGATGTGAAAACTACTCTACCTAGACCCTGTCGACCCCAGTTCACGCCTCTTCTTCAGCATCTTTACTGTAGTATCTTCAGCACTGGCCCAACATCCTTCAACCTGCATATCGCCATGCACCGTCCAAACGTACACCGTGATCATGTCCAGTTATTTCAGCGCATCTCCTGTTGCCGTCGGCGTCGTTGCCATTAGTTTCATCCACCACAGACTCATGTGTCCTGCCTGGTTCATTCGGCCTGCATCCGCCGCCAGCTCCTGCTCGTGCTCGTGCTCGTGCTCGTGCGTGTGGTGCCTGCGCACTGCAAATCGAAACAGCTCTCGTGCAATTGGCCGTGTTTGTGATGTCTTGTCACACACCCGCCCAAAGATCATCACCGTCACGACTTACCTCTCCTATTTCCCCTCCCCTATCCGTTTCATGCACGCTGTTCAAGCCTTTGTTTGTCCTCATGTCCAGTGCTGGAAGCCGACTGACGACCGGTGTAACAGTCATGCAGGACCTTCGAGATCATTCAAGTATCACTTCATGCTATGTTTCAACTCTCTTACTGGCAAGTTGCAGGCAAAATCCCTCACTGAACCCCGTTTGACACCGGGAGACCGTGTATTCTTGGTCTGTCAATGCGGGCGCCTGCAGTAGATCTTGGACCATCGTCTATTCGAGCATTTAGGGGTCTCAAAGTCCCTCGATTCAAGGCTTGGTCTTTGCCCCTTTTCGAGTACTCAATCCTCCTTCACGGAGCCTCCGTGAAGGAACAATGAGAACTTTAAAATATCGTCACTCTCAATTAGCAATCAAATCCCTCATATACTTCTCACATATATTATCTATCCATCGCCACCTTGCGTTTGTAAAGCACTTTCTTTCTCTTGCCACTCGATGACAAGTCATTTCGGATATGGATGAATACCTATGCGTAGGACGAGCGGGTATGCATGACTACACGATCAGCTGATATCAAAGAGTACAGAAACGCCCCTATCCGTCTTGCTCTTACCATTTCTGCAGACGGCCAGCTTTGAGCTTTCCTGGTTATCAAGTCGGGAGGTGAAGTGAGACTTGAGTACTCGGAGCAAACAGCTACTGTCTCTGCTACGACCTCGGATAGACACCCCAGCGGCCGAGTCGAGGCATTGAGGTCTGTCTTGAGACAAGAACCAAATGGTATCTCGCTCATACCTCATTCATATGTTCTTACCCTCGTGCTACTCGACAACTCATAGCGTCTTGTCACACACGATATCGTGCTCTGATCAATCGACGACGGCTGGAATATATCCGAGGAAGAAGTAAGGTCGGCGGGAGGAACATAATGCAATGATCCGCAAGATACACAGAAACGGTCTCGATAGGACGTTTCCGATCGTCTCTTGGAAGACTTGTCTTAGAGCTGATTTGAGATATATCTTGGGGCCAAAAACTCTTCCTAGTCTGCTTGTTATACAAGATATCGGATCTTGGAATCGTGCCATGGGGCTGCATCTGAGGCCAAGAGTTTCTCCAACCTCTTCTGTGTACCTTTATCCCTCCCCTAGATTACTAGGCTCTATAAACCTTCATGGCCCTTTGAATCCATTGAAATCAGATTCTGTATTGTTGGAAGCCTCAATCTACATGCCCCAACCATGAGCATGAACATCTTGGAAGTATAATTCATAAACTAAGCTTTCAATCTGTAACATATTCCTTCATAATGTCGTCATTCTGGTTCGATCATCCAAAGAACTCCAACATGTACAAACAAACTTTGAAGAGATCAATTGTGAAGCTTTGTGAAGTGTACTGTAGATGTTTTTTCTCTATGTGTTATCTCGATAAGCATCAGCTCGTATCTAGGACCGAACTTCACCCCTATCCAAATCCGCTTAGAAAGTTTCATGAAACAAAACACCAAAGTGAAGCCAGCCGCCAAGCAGCCTCACTCGTTTCTTTTTCACACCTCAAACTTGCACAAAATACATACCCACGACATCGCATACTACCTCACGGGCGCAGTCATCCAGACCCTCTCTGGGGAGGATTGTCATAACCTCTAGGAAGAAACACGCACGACGCGACCAACACCTCCAGCTTCCGCACATGCAATTCCCCGACCTCGAAGACGCATCGAAGATTGAGGACACCCAACTGTACACATCGCCATGGGGCCCGTCCGGACATTGCGGCGGTCGAGTCCGATTACGATGGTAGTGGGCGTCGTGCTGATAATAACCATATTCGTCTTCATACTGTCGCCGTCGAGTTCCGATTCTGCGGCTTCACAACTGCGAAAGGCGAACGCGGCTTCGAATCCCCTCTCCCCTCCCACATCGCCGTTTCGGAAACAGAGCGAGAAGGCGAATGGGAAGAGGATACCGCCGCCCGTTGTTCATTATCACATGAATAATGTGACGAGCTCGCCGGATCCGGTGGGCAATAGGGAGACGATTCTTATTCTGACGCCGCTGGCGAGGTTTTATCAGGAGTATTGGGATAATTTGATGAAGCTTTCGTATCCGCATGAGCTTATCACACTGGGGTTTATGATTCCAAAGAATAGGGAGGGGAATGCGGCTACAGCAGCGCTACAGGAACAGATCACCAAGACGCAGAAGTCTGGGCCTATGAAGGACAGATTTGCCAGTATCATCATTGAGCGCCAGGACTTTGATCCGCCATTGGCATCGCAGAACGAGGCAGAGAGACACAAGATGGAGAATCAGAAGGCGAGAAGAGCAGCGATGTCAAGGGCTAGGAATTCTCTCCTCTTCACCACGCTCGGCCCGTCCACTTCCTGGGTTCTCTGGCTCGATTCGGATATTATCGAGACGCCCCCAACTCTGATTCAAGATCTAGCGTCCCACGACAAAGCGATCATCGTCCCAAATTGCTTCCAGAGATATACCGATTCCAAGAACAAACCAGCCGAACGTCCTTACGATTTCAACAGCTGGCAAGATAGCGAGACAGCGAGAGATCTGGGTGATAAAATGGGACCGGATGATATTTTGTTGGAAGGATACGCACAGATGGCTACGTACCGTACATTGATGGCATACATGGCAGCAAATGGCGGGGATCCTCGACAGGAAATTGCATTAGATGGCGTGGGAGGGACGGCATTATTGGTTAAGGCAGAGGTACATCGTGATGGGGCTATGTTTCCTCCATTCCCGTTCTATCATTTGATCGAGACGGAGGGCTTTGCGAAGATGGCTAAGAGGTTGGGGTGGAGTTCTACTGGGTTACCGAATTACAAGGTACTTTTATCTCTAAGTATACCCTGAGATCAAGATCGATGCTAATTTTATACAGGTATACCATTACAACGAGTGAGATGTCAGGCACAGATCCACTCTCATCTTCTTCGACTTAGATATTTTAAACCAGCAAGCCAAGGCTGGCAGCAGAGGGAGGAAAGCATCAGCTGTATTGTAACACAGCAAAAACATCAAAAGTTGTACAGGAGGAGCGATTGTGTGTACTCTTTTTTTTTGTGTAGTAGCGGCGTTCTTGTGGCATAGCATTATCGATCCTCTTGAGGCTTGTTATTATGATGAGAAAGCCTTGTGCATACCATAGAACGAGAATGCTTATTGTTGAGATATCCATATTAATCTTGGATTGCTTTTGAATTGTGTTTATTGAGCTGGTCTTTGAAAGTGTTGTTCCCATGTCCCGAGAATGTTCTCTTTTCGATTTCTGAAATTATGGCAGACATTCTGAAGCCTTCCATCTCTGACATGTGTCTGAAGTTTGGTATCCTCGCTCGCTCGCTTGCTTATACGCTCCTTATGCCATGATATCTGAACACAAACGCCCTTCCAACGAAACTCCATCAATACCACTCTTAGGTAGTCCTAGAATCCAAGTCATCTTTCCATCATAAACATTCTTTCCTCCATCTCCCTTCCCAACACACCACCTACCTCATTACCTCCAGATCCATCATCTCCAAACACTTCCCACCTCAACCACCAACACCCCCCTCCAACGCCCCCTCAAATCTCTCCTCCGCACACCAGTACCCAACCAACCCCCTCGCACCCACCACATCCCCCTGCCTCAGCAAAGCCCCCATCTCAACATTCAACGGACTATCCACGCCCGGCTCCGCCAGCAACCTAACCACGCTCTCCAACGCACCCACGACCCCCAACACAGGCGTCCAGTTCTCCTTCAGCACATCGAGACAAATCTCCCCCGTCGCCCACGCGATGTTCGGATGGCAGATTTTCGTCAGGAATGTGATGGTAGGCGGATTGTTCGGGTAGGTCGGAGGGATGCTGATAGAGAGCAGGAAGCGGCCGGTGGAGTAGCCGGTTGAGGGGGGGAGGTGGGTGGGTTGTAGGATGCAATTTAGCGAGAGGAGGTTTGAGGGAGTGGGGAGGAGGGAGTGGATAGAGGGGTGTGGGGAGGTCGGTGGGTAGGTTGTGTTGAAGGCGGTTAGTTCGGTGAGGATTCGTTTTGTGGGTGTGCGGGAGGAGGAGGAGGATGAGGAGGAGGATTTTGAGGGTTTGGACATCGTGTGAGTGGTGTGGGTGGTGGACTGCTGTTTAGAGGGTCGGTAGAGTAATGCTTGAGGTTGTATCGTTGTAGGAGAGGTGAGAGGTTAGAACACTCTTTGTGAGCAGCGGCAAGAAATGGATCGTATCTCCAGCTAATCGTTGCGAAGGTCTGAAGCTGCGTATCTAGCTTATAATCTTCTCCTCCTATCTCGTTGTCGTCGTCGTATTGATCGTCGTCGTCGTTGTGTACCTTTAATTGACAATCGCAAAGTGAAGCTCAAGCTCGAGCCGCGATGATCCAAAGCTCTGTCGTGCCTCGGCTCAATTGGTCAAATCTCTCTCGGCTCGGCGAAACAATCTTCCTAGCCTTCTTCGCCTCGTCACGCCTTGCCTCCTCTCAAATCCTCATCTCATGTCAGACAACGAGAATACGAATGTCAATCTTCTGATCCGCAGCCAATGAACAGCTGATGGGGCTTCATCACGTTTTCGGATTTGATCTCGTTACGCTCGTTACTATAGCATGTGTAGGTTTTCCTGGCAGGGCTGTGCTTCAGCCTTCAGCTCTCAAGTGAGGTCTTGGCGAAGCCGCCGTGGAGGAAGAAGCATATCCATTTCCTCGGGACGTTAAAGCTACTTTTCAGCATGTACCTATATTGAGAAGTGACTTGGGACTTTCTGGAAGATTTTTGCTAGCGCATGGTGCAATTTGAGGCGAAAGCTTGAGTTGCTGCGAGTTGCTTACTCAAGAGGTCTTTTGCACTCTCAGACTTTCTTTGGGGATTCGGACACGGCAGGAATTTGGATGCGTGCCACTCATTAT
This sequence comes from Mollisia scopiformis, assembly GCF_001500285.1. Taxonomy (NCBI): domain Eukaryota; kingdom Fungi; phylum Ascomycota; class Leotiomycetes; order Helotiales; family Mollisiaceae; genus Mollisia; species Mollisia scopiformis. Next base: position 1,788,007 of record NW_017263583.1, read on the forward strand.
GATCTGCTTACTTATTTTATGTTTACTACGTCAGAAGTTTGGGATGGCTCATCTTCTCCCATTTTATGGTGCTGGAATGTTGTCATGTAGCTCAAGACGACAGCAAGGGCGACACTGTTTCGGTTGAACGAATTTTTCTGCACCATTTTATTTATCAAGTGTGTTTCCTGTAATCAGTATTGTAAAAGTTGTTGTAGTACAAAATACAATTTCGTGCTCCTTTCAGTATTCTAATGATCACCTGATCCCAAAATTCCCTATGTCTTTGAACCGTCAAGTATCTGCGAAGCCGGTGACCGGATACCCCGAAATACCTCCCTACGAATCATATTCCGGATTCCAGACTTGGTAATCTTGTCTTGAGTACGACGTGTGGAGCAAACTGCCTTACCGCGGGTGCGGCTGCTTTCATCCCAAAATGCTGCGCCTCACAGCCACAGTCCTGACCGCCGGTAAACCCCTGATTTTCCGAGCAACAGCCACTTAGGGCTTATTTACTAGGACAGAAGGTTAATGGCACGTTACTATCCCAGCTCAGCCTTATGTCTCTCATGACTGAAATTATGTTCCGAGAACCGCCATCTGCAAGCACGATTGGCGAGCGGTAATGATCCGTCTCGTGTTCAGTACCGGCTTGCTCCTTGCCCCAAAATAGAATTGACATCACTGATGGCTAAGCTTGCTGACAGTCTCGTGTTGAGAATGTTACTGCTTGACGCCTCCAAAAGGAAAAGATATAAAATGGAAGTCACAACCCACGAGAAAGAACATCATCACACAGCAAGCACATTCACAATACAAGCATCTCATCCAAACAATCTTCACTCTCATCATTAACAACCAAAACCAACCTTCAACCACTCAGACCAACCTAAACGTCAATATGCGTTTCACTGCTACCACCGTTGCCGTCTTGGCCTCTACCCTCATCTCCTCCACTTCCGCGATCATTACCGGGGTCGAAGCTCCTTCAACCGTCTACGCCTACAACCCATTTACAGTCACCCTCACCACCGCAGACTACATCCAATCCGTCTACGATGTCGCAGTTGCCTTCGGTGTAGCACCAGGAGCTGGTTACCCCGAGTCTCTCGGAAACGTCATGTCTACCGCCTATCTCGGTCCCTCAAAGAGCAACATCCTCACCCCCATCACCTTCGACGTCACTCTCCCATCTGGCACCCAAAACGGCCCGTACACCTTGTCTGCTGAGGTCTTCAGTCTCTTTGGTGCTGCTTATTCCGGATCTGTTTCTTCCTTCAACACTACCATCACTGTCGCCGGTTTCTAAATTTAAGAGAGTCTGTGGACTAGATGGGGAGAGATAGAATAATTTGCATTGCTTTGGAGTTTTGTTAAAGGCGGGCGGGGCTCGGCATCGGTGCATTACACGGTCATTCATTAGCATTAGCATTAGCATACAGGCGGCGCATGTAATTATACCTAAAATATTAGAATGGCATTCCTCGACAGACACAAAATCATTTCTTGCCCTTGTTTCTTGCCCTCTTTTATGATTCTTTGCTTAGCCTAGTGATGACTGAAAAGGAATCTTCTTTGTCAATTCCACCTGACTATGCGCAATGTTGACACTAACTTCCACTTACTCTGAACATTCCCGAGACGAAGTGTATTTCAGTATTCAAAAGATCCATCATACATTTACTAGTAAGAAGCTTTCTGATATTTCGAAAGAGAACTCGACCGACTCTCTGCCCTCCAATCCCATCCCATACAACTTAAACAGGCAACATAACCACAGCCCTCTCCTCACTCTGCCTCTCAGCACTCAACCTCCTCGTCTCCCCCACAACAACCTTCGCTTTCAACGCACTCCTAATCTCCTCCTTACTCCTCCTCTTCCAATCCCCCTGCGGACTATTACTCAACGGCCAAAGCACCTTATTAACCCTCTCGCTCCTCTTCATTAAATCAACAAAACTTCCATCAGCCCTATACGAACTCATCACCACATCCAAATCCCTCCTGATCTCGTCGCAGAAGTTGTTCAGGGGGAGATCATTCACGTTGTTGCCGAAGGGGATCTCGAGCTCGTTGCCCATGGCTTCGAGACCGAGGATGATGTAGGCAGCGACCATGGTAGCGGGAATGGTGTTCCAGCCGAAGCTGGGGAAGAGTTGAAAGGGGAGGATGTAGATGTAGAGGACGACGACTTGGGAGATGAGGGTCGCGTAGCCGATGGGTAAAGGGGTAGCGAGGACGCGGTTCGCGGTTGCGATGGTATCTGTCACGGCTGCCATTGCGTTTAAGACTTGACCATAAATGATGGTGCTGCTCAAAGTGCCGTTATTGATCACCATTTCAAAGTAGGCACTTAAATCTAACATGACTTCGTATGGCAGATTTCCAACTGGCTTGATGGAGCGCTTGATGGCTTTGCGAGGATTGCTGGTAGCCATGTTGAGGCCGAGGCACTCTCCAATTTCCTTCCATCTGCTTATGGGATGTTTCGGGTTCTGAAGACCTGGATGCTCTGCCGCCTTCGCAAAAGTATCGAGATGTCCGACCAGGCTCACCATGTCAGGGTAGAAAGTATAAGGTTCGAATCGGAGTTGATGCTTCACAGAAACTGCGAGAGCATGGATGAGGTTGATGGCGGTTCTGGAAGGTGGTCAGGACCAGAGGAACAACCCTGAAAGAATGGCTTACATCTTGGCCATTAAATCTTCTTTTCCTTGATCTCCTTCGCGTTCTAGGACATGCACCCAGATGTATCTAGCCAAGTTACGACTCTGGACAGTCAACGCCGTCCAGCATTTGCGACCTTCCATGTAACTTGAACCGTCAGCTAAAGGCGTAGCATTCAGAAGTTGATTTACCGTTCGTAAGCTGTTGAGCCTCGAAAGCTCAGAGACAGGCCAACAACGAAACCAAGAACGGTCAAGAGAATGCTCGAAACACCCACTGCGATAATATTAGCTTCTTCTTGCTGGAAACATACCAATCACACTAACGTGGCTTCGTGTGTTTCGAGACACCTGTAACAATGATTGACCAGAGCGTAATGATAAACATAGGTAGAAGCATCCTTGGTGTAATGCTTCCATGCAGACGCATGAATGTTGGCCACTTGGAATGTTTCTCCATTGCTCTCGGTCCGACCTAGACATTTTGTCAATGTTCAACTCTAAGCCAAATATTAGATATGTCATACGAAATACCCATCTATATTGATGTCGACATTTGGAATCTTGAAGTCCACGTTCGGCACATGCAAGTCCCCAGTATTCATGGATTTGATGCCCTTCATACCAACCCACATCGGATGTGAGAACATCCTTCTCGGTGATGCTGGACTCGACGAAGGCTCGATCTTGTCTTCGAAAGCAGCAACATGTTCCCTGACTGTAGTCTTCTCATCTGCAATATCGTCAGATCCTGATGATTCGATTCTGCTTGAGAGTGCTGCTTCAAGTCGGGCAATACGAGGATCAGGCTCGTTTGCTTTCATGAGGAGTGCTTCCAGGCGAGCAAGGCGAGCTTCGAATTCATTGAGTGGGTCTACAGTTGTGTCTGGGAGTTCCGGAATCTCGGGTTTCTTCTCGTCGAAGATAGGTACGGAGGAAGTAGATGGTCCATTGTCCACAGAAGAAGTCACCGCTGTGCTGCTGTCTACAGTCGTAACGACAGCAGCATCGAATCCTCCAGCATCACCTCCGGAGTCCATTGTGAATTGTAGTTCAAACTTCCAACAAGCCGTCCCTTATTGAGGATCCGAAAGAGGTCGATGATCGAAATCAGATAGAGCAGTTCCTCTGATCTTTATGGGCCTGAACCGTGTCTGGCAACGGCAGACACTGTCTGGAGGCGCTCACAATAGTTTACAAACATAATTCGAGTATAGCCTATCGCCAGCATCCGTCTTTCGCAGTGGCCAAACTGTACGAATAATGAACACATATAGTAGCCACGACTTTGGCGAGAATGCACGACAATGAAATGTGCTGCCGTTCTTGAACACTGTGGTCGGGATTCGCTGTCCGAGGACGGCATCGTGATATAAGATCCTCCATTGGAGGCTTATTGTCTTGAATACAGTACGATGATAGGGATACGCGAAAGACGTGGTGGAGAGTAATGGAGGTCTGAGACAAGTCATGATCAAGTGAAGCCAATATTTTCATCGAAGAGTGAAAATGACATCGTCAAAGATTATGGAATAGAATTTTTCATCACCTTTCAGGCAACATAAGCAGCAGTGAGGAGCAAGGTCGAGACCAGAAAATTCTTGCAGCATAATAAGGGAGCAGCTTAAGAGATCTTGACCTTCGATTTGGTCCGCTTTCGGGTAGGACTTGCTTCTTGAGGCTGAGACATATACTTCGGTCGACCCGTGCCGTCATAGTAGATCTTGAACGGGGTGGGGGAATTGGTTTCAACAATTCAGACATTGATTGGTTCTGTTTGAGCCCTTCATGACCAAACAGCAAAATTTGCCACTTTCCACCTTTACCAAAGATACTGTACATGTCGGCTTCTTGGATATCCTGCCAATGATCCGGAGACCGAGTAGCGAAGATCTATTGTCGTCTAGCTCTGCGACCTGTGACGAAGTCCGTGACTGATCGTAAACCAATTTCTAGGCTCTTAATGGAAGAACATGTTGCATAGCAACTTCTCTCCTGCAAAGCGGACACTCGGGCTTTTCTCTCACCCAGTCACCAATACAAGCCCAGCAGAATATATGACCGCAGCTCACTGCACTGGGATCCTTCAGTTCCTCCAGACATAACGTACACTTCCTGTTCTGTCCCTTGATCCAGGGCATAACCTCCGCTTTACTCAAGTCATACCTTGGCCCCTGCAACACGGCCGTATGGGTCGTCTTTCCAACTTCGACACTGCTATGTTGAATGTAATCTCCTCCTCCTGATTCGAACAGCAACTCATTATTCGAGGCCATAGCATGAGGGTCGAGAGATATTTCTACCCCTCCTTCTAAGACCGCACTTCCACCCATAATACTATTTGCATTCGCTGGGACCGGATTTCGTATCGTATTCTGGAGATGTAGCCACGTCTGAACACTCATCTGCAACACCAACAGCACCCCCAAAACTTCGTAGCCAACCCTAGCTTCCGAAGGAGCTATCCTCTTCGTGAAGATGTATCTCAATCCCCATAATCGTTTCGAAAGCTGGTAGTACGCACCAGAGAAATAGAATATCGTCAAAGTCAGAGCGTGTATTGGTGACGGAGAAGTGATTGTTGAAAGGTGCTCGAGGATGTATGCTTGGATCTGGTAGCTTCTGGTTGTGGTCTGCTTATTCCGTCCCATCCGCCGTAGATTTGCCTCTAATTTATTCCGTATTCTTGAACGGAACCCGGGGAGTACCTTCGTCAATGAATATGGCAGCAGTATGCTCGTGAGGATATATCCTGCTCGTCTTTCGATTGCGGGTAGCTTCAGAGTGTCGTCCTCGATTTGAATAATATCACAGTACTCTTCTCCCAATGTTCTGTTTCCAATGAATGTTGTCAACCCAAGGTATAGGAGTTCAGAAAACGTTCGAGCTTCGGACGTGTATGTATGCAGGAATCGAGCGCCATACAGCCGCCTAAGTAGATTCGACAGATGGTTGAGTAGGACTCCTTCGAAGTATGCATCTTTCTGATGAGCGCGAATGATATCCGGAGCTGCTGCAAAGGGGTAGTTGAATGTAGGCGCTTCAATCACCTTCTCTGATATATGGTCTGTCATTTTGTAATTGTCTGTCCTTGAAAACAACTAGAAAAGAGCTTTGCCTCAGAAACATCAGCAGCACGAAGAACACAGACCTCGGCATGTCAATATCGGCTTGTTCCGCCGTCTCACCTTAAAGTGTGGCTTGAGGTTTAAGTGGCTAGTGTTGCGGCTAAGAATAATTCTCAGCCTCGAAACATAATCTACGTAACTCATTCCTCCCTTTCTCCCCTATACACGAACTGAGCTCGACTTCCCTTCTCTCACTCCAGTCATTCTTTTCCCTTCGATGCGGCGCTCATTTCTGCGATAACAATGGATGGAGACCCGGCTGTGGAGCCTGAGCTTGACTCCTTCAGTTTGACGCTGCCTTTACCTTATAGAGTTGCTTTGGTTGTAGTGTTAGGTATGCTTCTGTGCTCTGTTTGCTTGGTATCTTCTCTGTCGCATTCAATTTAACTAACATTTGGACAGGCGTGTGGGCTTGGGGCGCAAATCTGCATTTTCTATCACTGCTTAAAATTGTTTGTTCTCCTCGAAACACTTGTCCCCCTTTGCGCCCATCACTAACATGCTTTCCAGGACGTGCCCGCTCTCCTACACTACCCACCACGCACTTCTCCTCGAACAGATCCTCCACATCATCTGTCGACTTATCGACTCGCCTCACTCCTCACAATCCCTCTGGCCCTGTCCCTGTTCCTCTTCTGGATCCTCTCTCACCGAAATCCGACCCTGGTAATCTACTACGATTTCCTCCCAATATCCTACCTCTGTGTCCTCTTAGGGCTGTTCCTCCTTCCACTCCGCCGATTCAGCTCCAGCGGACGGACGCGCTTCCTTACTACCCTCCAACGAGTCTCTATTGGGGGTCTCGCCCAAGCTCATGACGGGAAATTTGGCGATATTCTGTTGGCAGATGTATTAACATCTTACGCCAAAATCATAGCAGATCTTTTCGTCTCACTATGCATGTTTTTCCGTCCAGACGGTTCCGCAACGAGAAGACCAGATAGAGGATGTGGAGGCCAATATCTGGTTCCTATCATTATAGCGATCCCTTCATTGATCCGGTTGCGACAGTGCTTGATCGAATACGTCCGAGTACGAGCTTTAAATGCTAGGAATGGAGGCACAATAGGACATCACGGATGGGGAGGCCAACATCTTGCCAACGCCCTGAAATACGCATCCGCTTTCCCAGTCATCCTCTTCTCTGCTCTCCAACGAAACCTATCCATGAACCACGCCAACATAGGCCTCACAGAAGTATCCCTCTACCGCTGCTGGGTCATAGCCGTATTCGTCAACTCTTTCTACTCCTTCTACTGGGACGTAGCCAAAGACTGGGACCTAACCCTCTTCTCCTCCCTCTGGTCTCGCATCCATCCCTCCTCAAGAACAGCCTACACGCCCCTAAACTCCCACTCCTCCTCCTCTTCAACCTCCGCTTCCCATCCCCAAACCAACCAACCCTTCGGTCTCCGTCCGCGTCTCTACCTCGTCTCTTCCACCGTCTACTACACAGTCATCACCCTCGACCTCCTGCTCCGCTGCACGTGGTCCCTCAAGCTGTCCCCGCACCTAGACCACTTCGCCGATTTCGAGTCCGGCATCTTCCTCATGGAGTTTCTGGAAGTGGGGCGCAGGTGGATATGGATCTTCTTCCGCGTGGAGACGGAATGGGTGCGGAATACGGGGTCGGGCGGTGGGAGTGGTAGTGGGGGTCTGCTGGGAATGGGGATGGGGATCGAGGATGGGGTTTTGTTGGGGGATATGTATGGGAAGGATGATGAGGATGATTGATGGAAGGGATCCTGATGAACATTTATGTGAGTCGGGTATTTGATGGTTGTGACTTGGAAAAGCACCTACAAATAAATGATGGTGGGGGAGTGAAGATGTCGATTCGTGAGGATGGTGTACGATATGGATGTTCTTCAGATGTGGAGCATTGAGAATAGTAGGTGGAAGATTCTCGAAATCATCCCAAACAGAGGGGAAATCGTTGTAGAACAAGGTGTTGGCATGGAAGGCGTTGATCTATATACCACCTAGAAAGTTGAATTGTATTAAATCGCAAATCTGGACAATTGAAATCGATAGACCCCGGGACATTTCAAAATAGAATGACAAACTTGTCAAGAAAAGGGTAACAAGGGTACAGTTTTGAACAATATATTTGTTATCGATAGCCACTCACTCATCTATTTATTCTACGCCTAATCCCATCCACCGCAGAAGCAATCCAAACCAGACAGGAGGAGGGTATAGGCATGCTAGTTCCAGGTTTCCTAAATACTATATTGTTGACCACCCACCAATGAATGACCATCCCATCCTGAGAGCCAATGAATTCAATACCAGTACGCCGGATTCGAAGGATGAACAGCGAAAAATAAAAACGAACAATCTTTTGAATAGACAAACGACCTCCATGAATGGGTACAAGTAAACTCCAGTCCTGAACACCAGAAAAGTATCAGACTGCCGGCCATGTATGGTGTCTGTGTGGGAGAAAGAAACAAGCTTGGAACCAGGACCAGATGCAAAGTCCTTCGCCTTGTCTGCGTTTCGATGCAGGAAGGAAGGAAGACTGGTTTGGCAGACTAATCAAGTATCTTAGAGCCGAACGTGAGGTATCGTAGACTGAAAGTTGGGCAGCCCTCATGCTCGCTCAATCATCTTCGAAGTCCTTGTCCTTGTCGCCCTTGCCGGGACCGTCTTTGCGAATTGGAATCTTGATACCTTGAGTGGCAAAGCATTTACTGAGACCGGTGCTCTCCACAACACCGGGGAATCTCTTGGCAGAGTACACGGTGAAGCTTTCCGAGAAGCACGACGCCAGAACAGGCGCTCGGCCAGTGTTGACAGTGGTCGAGGAGACATTCTTTCCTGGTCCAGTACTAGCAGAACCTTGAACGCCAACATTGACGAAGGAGAAGCGGAGTCTGTGATAATTAGAATAAATTGTGCAAATAACGAGTGACACCTACCGGAAAGCGCCTTCTGTTCGAACAGAGAGGTCTTGAAGAACAAACCAGATTCCAATCTTGTCCTCTGGATCGGTCAACCTGAAGGCGCTGGCTGCAAGGCTTCCGATAAGATTTCTGGTGAACATGCCTTGTGGCTGACCACTGTTGACCGGAGCACGTTGGACAGCCATGTCTGCAGGCGTGTATTGACGATTGCCGTATGAAAGTTGGTGCTGGCCATACTCAGCTCCTTGGGGAGGAGGAGCTCCATGAATACCACCAGGTGTTGTGGTATAATAAACACCTTGAGGTGCTTGGGAGTAGCTTTGCGGAGTATATCCTGATCCATTGGTAGATTGGGAATAGCTTTGGTATTGAGAGCCATTGTTATATGGAGCTGGTTGACCATTGCTGTAAGGGTTCACTTGCGGTTGGTTGGGATAAGGATTATATGCGCCTTGTTGTCCTGGTTCAAGCTTGAAGGGTTGCTGTTGTGGAGCAATGTTTGAGTAGACTCCTGGGCCGTCTTGGTACGAAGCAGGGGTAGTAGAAGAGATTCCAGGTGAAGAACCAGAATGGCGGACCAGGTTGACTTCCCGGTGTCCAAACTCGTCCCAGAGATCTACATTCAAGACGAACATGCCATGCTCGATTTCGCTATGAACTGTCAACTTGTGTTCTCACAATGGCTGCAATCCACTTACTTGCAGTCTACCTCCTTTCCGGTAAGAATATCAGTTATTATCAGTCGAACACAAGGTGGAGGAGTGATTGGGCGTCGATCCTGCATAACGTTAGCTAAAGAAAGGACTGAGGCGCAAGAAGATTCCTGCTTGGAGCTGCATACCTTGTCTCCAAACCCACACATGCGAGCACGTCGGGGCTGTTGGACTACTACAAGCCTGAGAACCAACTTAGCAATTGTTTCTATGTATTCTCTGCAATGGAGCATACTCATATCTGCGACCATCGTGGGTCAAAGACTTGACTAGGGGAGGTTGAACTGCTGGCTGGGTGCCCGAAGCCAACGGAGCCAACCCATCCTGTACCTGCATTGCCTCTGGTGGAGGGGCTCTCGACACCATAGCGTGGTATGGATCATAAGTCGAGTGCTGACCCATTGGCGCATTGTGGGATAGAGGATATTGGGGCGCGCTGCCTGGAGCGACAGGACGAGGTCCATCATTGGGATTTTTTGAAGGAGTTCGGCCCATGTCGTGCGGTGGTGATGATTGCGGGGGGTATCCTGGATACATGCTGGTGGTGGTTTCGCAGCAACTGTGGTGCAGCTGGTAGATAGTATTTGCAGCTCGAGCTTCACGGGTGAAGCTGCGTGCGAGGTGTGCTCGACGGTTCGCGACTCGTCTCGTCTCGTCTCGTCTCGCTCGGTGACGGAGGGTGCGTGTATGTGGAGGTAGTAGAATTATGGTAGCGACTTATGTCCAGCCGCACACTCGTCGATTATAATTCGCGATTGCGACAGGTAACGTTGCAGTATGTGAATAGAATTGGCAGATGATGGAAGATGTTTGTATAACAAAGCTCGAGGATCTCTGGGAGTAGGACGGGGTCTGAAGTTCGAGAGTCGAGAAAGTGGTTGTGGTGGTGGTGAATGATGTATTGTAGGTAAGTAGGTAAGTAAGTTTGAAGGTCCGTGGCCTGGTTGAGGTCGGTGTCGGTTTGACAAGTGCGGTGCCAGTGCGGGCTTTCGCGAGTGGAAAGGGCAGCCCGAGGCTGGAACCGTCTTAGTGTCTGCTTAGTGCGTATTTAGGGCCGTCTCGCGGGCTGGGGGCGCAATGGCAGACGATCTCCCGGGGATGGGGAAGGGAGCCAGGGAAGGGAGACCTAGACAAACACGACCGTCAGATATCCGACAGACAAAGATGCGTATTCCTTTCCTTACTAGTACTGTATGGGTCGGTACGGGTCGGTACCTAGGTACGCAAAGATACGCAATACGAGACCAAGTGAAGAAAGACAAGGCAAAGCACCAGAAATAGTCGCAGTGTCAAGTCTGCCACTCGTGCAGACACTGAGACCGGGAGTGGTGCGATGATGTGTATTTATACATACATTATACTATGTCTCGATTGGTATCTACACTTCTGTAGGTAGCCGACAAGAGAGGAGGAGAAAGTCCTTGCGAGCAGATATTTCAAGACTCATGTTCATGTCAGAAAAGAGATGGACATGCCGCGCATCGTTCCAATGAGTCTCTCGCCCCAACCGAGAGTTGATCCTGCGCATGCTCGTGTATCTACCAATCCCCACTGCTCCCACAGGCTTGTCTCCGGTACGGGTTACGCAGGAGAGACGAGGTTGTGGTCTGGAATAACTCGAGTGGTGCCGCGTGCAGCCGTTCTGCACGCCCGTTGGGACCCAAAAGGGACTTTTCTACGTGGCCGGGTCGGGTCTGCTGTCGAAGGGAGGCGTAGTCGACACAGACATCCTGTCGGTCTGAGTCCAGCTTGGAACAGCTGGGAGCACCCTCAGTCAGTGATCAGAGGTAGAGCCGACCTGCAGTCCCTGCACACCAAGGGCCGGATTGAAATGTGCTGTGCGGTGCGGTGCGGGGCGGGTGCGGTTACTTGGGTGGTGGCTTGAGTTGGGATGCAAGAAGTGGACGCAGGGTGAGCGCACTTCTTCGCAGTGATGGAGGATGGATGGGGAGAGCGACAATGATGCTGGCGCACTGCCGTGGACGATTCCGCTGATCTGGTCGAACAGGGCTGGAGAAGCAGCCACGGCTATGCACTACAGTACGATCGAAAGAGTCACCTGCAGGTTATTGGGAGAAGGATTCGAAAAGCCAACATCCCCGTCGACATGGCTGAGAAAGCCGGAGGTGCATGAGAAGTTGCTGATGTCTGTCTTGCAAATGGACGACTCATTGCCCTTATTCTTGGATTCGACAGTGGGACTGTGAGTGGGAGTGGGAGTGGGAGATCAGGGAAATCAAGTCATCGCGGTCCAAGCATAAATCATGTCGGATCGTCGGATCAGATGAGATGAGATGAGACACGACGAGACGAGACGGGATGGGATGGGATGGGATGAGATGAGATGAGAATCTCAGGGCAGAAGAAGGAAATACAGCATAGTACCTACTGTACAGTACTGTAGATTCGCTAAGTCCTCGCTACTCGAGCCTCTCTGGTTTGGTGGGTCCAGCACGGTCCAGTCCGTACGATAAATTACTTCGGCTTCCAGGCCTTCGACGGGATCGCTTGTGGCTGGAGCCTAGCCAAAAACGCCGACATGGCATCGAGGCATGGTGAGGTGAGGTGAGGTGAGAATGATGGAGGAAGGAAGCACAGATCAGAGATTGACCATCCCCTGCGCTTTCCTATCTCAACCTTGACGTCGCTTCCTGTATGCCTGTCTAGCTCTCCGTCGCCTTATCCCTTCTCATATTTCCTACTCGCTCGTTCGCGCACTTACCCGTTTGCAATGTCTCATTACTGTACACCTACCTCCCTACCTCCCTACCTCCCTCCCTACCATCCCTATCTCAGATCCCTTCAGTCTCCAGGCTCGGTTCCAACTTCGGCTTCTCTCTCCGTTTGCTCTCCCGGAACCGTAGTCATCTGTCCAGGGTGAGTGATGCCGAAGTCTCATTCCAATCGTGGCAAGTCTCGGCTCCAGTGAACGTTCATTTGGTACCAGCAATTGCCGACTCTGGGTTGCATCGAGCAATTCGCAACGAACTACTGTACTTTCCGCCTCCAATCCGACAGGGAACACCCACAATCTATATTGGACCACCAATGAACACCAAACGAGGCTCTACAAACGGCGGTGTGGTGTAACCTGGATGACTTCCCCTCTTCTCTTACCGGTACAAAGGACCCCGACCGAGAGCTTGACGGTTGTTGAACCTGGTGATGACAGGTGCGAGACCAAGGGAGAGAACGTCCATTGCATATTCCTGGATATCCCTCAGGATGGAATAGCACATGCGTATCTTTTCACTTCGGCGCAAATACAGTAGCGCGAATCGTGTGACAGTCTCACCGACCCTCCTGCACAACACAACTGCCTTGCATATGCCGAGCCACCAGCTCGTCGGCCTTCCCTCACACTCAGCCATTCGGGAACGCCAAGTGCGCTTCCGGAGCCCAACTACAGGGTCTTGGGTCTCTCCTCGATGCGACATCGTGCGGGATGATTCTTCATGTTACTGTATGGGCGTGCTATCGATAAGTGGCGGTGCGAAGTGGCAGCCTTGTCGTCAAGTATCAATAGAAGTTCAGGGATACTAAAACGACGTTACAGTATCTCGCTTATTTTGCCCCCTTTTGTGAATTCTGAATTTTGTCGGGTCGGGTTTCAAGCGCTTTTCGGTTCGTCTTGCGGAGGCCGTAGGATGGATAGGCAATGCCAAAGCGATGCGGAGTTTCGAAAGGCCTTCTGCAGGTTCTATTTTGCGTTTGACTCTCTTTCAAGGATGCCTGGGAATGATGGCTGCATGGCTGCATAGCTCCATAGGCTTGTTATCGATATCTCATAACCACCAGGTACAGAGAGTTTGGTATCTTGAGCAAGTTCTGCGTTTGTGGCTTTAAAAGTGCTGTTAAGCTCAACGGCCATTCTGTTTAGCGCTTGCTCGCTCTTAAACAGATATAGCAATTTCTCACAAGTTTCTGATGCCCAGGGACAATGCTCAAAGAATGGACAGGACATGCATCAGGAAAGAACTTTGATTTTACATACCACATCTCTGTAGTCGGAAGCTTTCCTTGCCTAGCTAGGCGGCATGTTGAGCAGCTACGACTGACCTCTTTGTATTGGTCAATCTGCGCCACCTTGGACGCTTGTCATCGTTGTCTTCCGTATTCGCTAGCCACAATGCAGTCATGCAAGTCATCACCACATCACGTGTTCTTCACGAGTGGTACCAGGATTTTGTCTTAGTTGCGTCTATTTCCACCGGAGCTGGCTTATAAGCCACATCTGCTTATTATTGATGCCGTTTTTGTGTCGATCTTGACATTGAGTGATTGTCTGAAACGGAAGTCCCGTGGAAGCTCCATGGTCCATCTCTCTCTCTGCTAGGCTCCTCACCGAAGCCTAGTGGAATGTCACTAGAAGACATGTATTCCAAATTTGCAGAAGCTATAAACGCCTCTAAGATTTGTGGCTTCCTGTTGTGTCATCTTACGTGCCGAATCTTTTCAAATGATCCAATACCACGGGCCAAGACCCTGACTCGGTGAACCCTGATCTAGGTCATAGCTCCAATGAGGCTGTTGTCGAGAAGTACTCGAGGTCGACGATCAGACAATGTGTGAAGAAGCACAGTACTTTCCTTTCTCATTGCCCGCATGCTGCAATACCACCTTCCATATGCTTGTTAAAGCACTTCTTAAAAACAGGCCATAACCCATTTCTCTTTAGTGAGATCCAAGGATTGACGTTACTTTGACCCCTCCCTCCCGACCACTCGGTCGGTACGTGCTGACATTGTGCCGTGTTGGAAGCTCGACACGAACCAATACGGCCGTATTCTTCTGGATCTTCAAACAAACAATCGGTCCCCACTGCATGTTCGGAAGCCCTTCATCACCTGGTTTCATGTTTTGGTAGCCGGAAGGCGCAATCTGTTGCTCCTAAACTTCTCAAGCTCAATCTTGGCAATTTTATGAACCGAATTGCGTATCTTGTAGAACGCAATTACTCGTACTTTCCAAATAATCTCACTTTCAATGACTTGCTGGCAATTGATTTGTTGGATTTCGGTACTTGCTGACATCCCACCAATGTTTAGACAAGATTTCGTCTCTCAAGAGTCGGAGAAATCTCCGAGTCACAGCAGCGCCCATTCCCAAGGTGTTGGGAAATCCAAGTTCCAGAATATCGCGTCGACTTCCCACGCCCAGGGCACTGTTATCCTTCTCGTTCATAACTAGATGCATCTGTACAATACCCAAGGTCAATTGCCGAAGTGGCGTATTGAATTGTGCATTGGTCTCGAAAGATTTGTGCTCTTGCTATCGAACGTCGTGTGTCAAAGCAACTGTCGTCAGCATTTTCAGCTCCGAGACCGTTGCTTCCAACACATGTCGAGTACTTTGAGAGCAAATGGTCGCCGGCTCGAAAAGCCAGATGATCCTTGTACATGCTCAAGGGCTCAGCTGCAAAGGAAGTCTTCTTCCGACTTTTTACAAGTGTCCATTCCTAAATGCATACATCTTCCAGGTAGTATTCATAGCCTCCAAACTCTATTTTCGGCAGCCTTACCGCCGTGCAACCGATTCTTTCGACCCCACACAAGGGTGTGCATGCATCGTGCATATCGTCTTCTTCCATCCAACTCACCGAGTATTTAAAACTTGCTCTTTCAGTAGATAATCGACTGACAAACTTGTTTCTGCCCACTGAAACGCCCAATCAAAGCTGATCCATGACAGCCAACAAGACCCCACCTAACCGCCACTGTAACACAAACCATGTCTATCCGTCGATAGCTCCGACGCCGATCATAGCACCTACCAGTCTCGGTATAGATAGCAATTCTTCGGCTCGTCCCTATCTAAGAACATCGGGTGTTGTTCGGATACCGGATTTGATTAATCCCGTTCCGGGGTCATGGTAAAGCGGCTTATGATTCATGGGGGTTTTGTGTTATGGGGACGGCAGTAGTTGGGGTTGGGAGTATATGGACCGAGTCTGGGAATAGTTGCGAATAAGCTGGGGATGGATTGGCTTGAAAGTACGAGGTATACCTCGAGGTTATTGGGTCGTTGGGTTGTTGGATGGATGAATGTGAGGGGGCGGTTCGAGGTTCAGGCTGTGCTGCGTCGAGTTGGTGATGGTGATGTGGGGGTGGGATGGATGAGCATTATTTGTCCGTTCCGATCACGAGGGCGGGACTCAAGATAGAGGGGAAGTGGGATGAGAGAGGTGAAAGGGAGTTGGTGATGAGGTGCTGCAGCGCTGACTTTGGGTATCGGATTGGGAAAATGAAGTTCAGACCAAAGTGTGCGAGTGCACAACATTACTATGCTTGAAGTTCAAGCTATGCTGGGTTTGATTTGGGACTGTGAAGATTTAGCGGCTTCGTCTTGCTCCTTTGGCTGCACTTGTCCACTCTTCAAGCCTTTTCTTCCTTCCAATTTCACAGACTCTTTCATGTTTACATTACCTGTCCTTGACTTAATCTCAAGTTACGGCAAAATATAAAAAGCGTCTTGAGTGTAAGGATGCAGGAAAAAACAAGCAGCTAGAGTTTCGAGCTTCCGATTGCCTCTTTTCTCTCTTGTTCTAGGATTTTATGTTCCGCTTCCACTTTCACTTTATTTTTGCTTCTTTTTTCTTTCATTAGTACCTAGGAACTAGAGTAAAAACAAACACTCACCCGTCCCTCACTTCTTGGATCTCTTCTTGTCATCAGGTATGTAGAGGGGGATACCAACACCATTGAACTTATACCGAGCCTGAACAGCCTAAACGCCAGCGTGATTGTAGGTTATATGTATCGCCTGGAATAGAAACAACGCGAACTCCATCAGGAGTCAAGACCGCCGGTCAAGTTCTCCATGGTCACGACGTAAGCAGTGACTTCATATTCGTTCCATGGCTATGTTCGAATCAACAGCCCTGAATATGATTAACACGCTTCTAAAACACGCTTCGGGGTAGAGGTTAGGATGAATAGTGAAGTTTAAGTTTGCCCAAACTGTGCGCTTTGCCTGTTTAGGACGCAAAATCGTGCAAGCGAATTACTCAGGGGTAGCGAAAGGATTTTCAGATTTCTCCCTCTTTATGTACATGATAGCATGGAAAATTCCTGAGAGAAGGTACTGAATTCGGTTATATTGCTCGAGCATGTCAATATTTGGCTCGAGGACTTGTCACATCTCTTCTTTGAGAAGTCGAACTATTTTGCGACAGGCTTATTTTTGCAGAATGGAAAGATTGCAGGTATTTAGAAGTAATTGTGACGATAAGAAGCTTCATCTCTGGCTGTCGACGATGATATTGCACAATCATCGAATTGATTAGAAGTGCAGACTAAGGTCATGACAGAGTTCAAGTCGCACCTTCCTTTAAACAAAGCAGATTCGGAATATAAACATCTCCGATCAATTCACTCCTTTCAATACAACTATCATCAACATACCACAGTCGCTCCAACATACACATTCGCTTCCATCAGTATCTTTGAATTCATATCTGTAATACACTCGCTCCATTATCATAGTCCATCATTCGACTACATCCTCCCACAATGTCCTCATACGGTAGCTTCCTCGACGAACTTCACGTTGACCGTGGAAGTCCTCACTACGATCCACTCCTGCTACTCATCAAATTAAGCCTGACCTCGCGACCCGCAATCAGAGAGGTCCGAATCGGCTATCCTAGTCTCGTCAGGACAGCAAAACGCCATCGAAAACCAATGTGGAAATCTTCAGCAACAGCGACCTTCATATCTTACACATGGACAGAATCCATACGAAAAGTCCACGCACAAGCTAACACCGCTCAAAAGGCTTACATCGCTGTCCAAGAGGCCATGTTGGCGGAGTTGAGGAAAGAGGAGTACACGAGACAATATTATCTTGGTGAGCCTGAGAGCATACTATCGCATTAGGGTCGAGGAACAAGTGGCTAATATCCAGCATTGCAGATGTTCCCAGTTTCTTCGATCATTTGGAAATAGCTGAGTTCTGGCCTCCTCTCGCGAAGGACCCGAAGTTTATGATGAGGTGTACGTGAGCCGACCACCTCGACCGAGTCTCGTATCTTGTTGCGTGGACAACTGTTGACGATTTTTGCAAACAGTTATCAAAGCCTGCAAGACAGAGTCTCAGCCATCGACCATAAAACAATGGAAGAAGAAAATGAGGGAGAGCAGAGAGAAGAGGGACAAAACTTTCCACTTCAGTGAAGGATGAATCCTTTTTTGCGTTGCGAGTGCTGTGGCATTCCTGAGTTCGATGGGAGAAGGTTACATACCATTTCATGCCTGGAGACTAGCGCTGGAACATCGGGAAGTGAGGATCAAGTGTACGAGAGTGCAAAGTCGACATAGTTCATGGTTACATTAGCGTATATTCTGGAAATGGACAGCGTTCGTCGACGTCAACTTCTCGTGCCATCATTCTTTGATCTTGCACCATCGGTCTCCTTCGAAGCGATGTACGATGTGGAGGAGCAACGCACCTTGTACAGAGTTTATACTAATTAAGCTCACCTTGAGCATTAGAAACCACGGCGGCACGAAGAAGCTCCTGGATCACCTTTTCATGACATTTGATACCATAGAAAGGGCTGTGTTTAACTGTGTGGATCTTGGATTGCAACAGCTTGAAGATCGTTCAGCGGTACCAGCAGTATTCCAGCTATTCTTCTTGCAACGACAAGACAAGAAGATTCGATCATTCTACCGCTTCTTCCAGCAAATGAATGCAGCCCATCCACATTGTAAATACCCTCGTTCACACCGAAACCCCTCATTTCCACTTCAACTCATCCTGCCCAAAATATCATTGGTCGAAATCTCACCACCTTTCTCCCTCTTTCCATCCTCATCCTCCTTCTCCTTTCCACCCTCTGTCTCCTTCTCCTCCTCTCCCACTTCCTCATCTCCTCCCTCCTCAACCTCACTCCCCGTCGCCATCTCCATCTCCATCTCCACCCTCTCCCTCCACGCCCCAAACCTCTCCCCAACCTCCTCAGCCGTAACCCGATTCTCCGGATCCAGCGCCCAACACCCCTCAATCTTCTCCTCGATCGCTCAACTCAATCCACTTCCTCAGCTCCCTGATCCGGGATACGACGCGGAGTCCCTCTTCTCCGGCGTGTTTTTGCAGGATGAAGTCTTCTAGGGCGGTGACGCGGGTTTCGAGACGGGCTGTGCGGCAGAGGTTTGATGGGGATTGGGATGGGATGGGGGAAGATGAGGTGAGGTGGCGGGGGAGTTTTGGGGTGTGGAATGGATGGGGTTTGGGGAGGAGATGGATATGGAAGGGTTTGATGGGTCGGAACATGGGTTTTGATTGTATTGTGGGTTTGTTGAGGTTTGAGGAGTTTGATGGAGGGGAGAGAGGGATGGAGGAGTGGATATATAGATTCCACGATGTGGGGTTTGGTGGTGGTTGAAAGAGGGCGGGATGTTGCTCTCGCGTTCTCTCCTCTTTCAAAGGATGAAGAGAAACAGTTGAAGGATTCCCTGCTTGGCTTAACGGCATGATGCCTAGGCGCCCTTGAAGAGGAAGGTTACTTTTAGTAGCAGCAAGCCGATATTTGAAACGTTGAAAGATATTCAGGGAATTATTGGGAGCTTGTTGCTACTTCCTCTCTTTGTGTGAGTGAGAAGACAGCTGGAACATGATTGCTAAACCAACGGCATGTCTCAATGTTCTTTCATTCAATGAAGGGTTCTTTTCGATAGTAGCTAGCTGGTGTATAGACGTTTTTATTGATTTTGATGGTATGATGAAGAGCATGCTTCTGCTTCCTCTCTCCTTTCGAAACGGATGGGAAGACACGACCTAAGGATCTTTGCTAAATCAACGGGAATATGCCTCATTCTTCCCCCAATGCAGACAGGGCTTCTTTCAGTAGCAGCTAGCCGAGAATGAGAAATTTGAAAGATGTTACGAAACTGTGGGAACTTGCTTTTGCTTGCTTCCTCTTTCAGGTAAGATGGCAGGAAAGTGTTGAAAGGGCTTTGCTTGGGTTAAGGCAATATGGATTCATCCTTTACCAATGAGACTATGCGTTTTTCAGTAGCAGCTAGTAGAGAGTTGGGCATTTGAGTAGAACCAGGAATTCTGCTGAAAGGGTGAAGTTCGTATATCATGGAAGCAGATATGAATCGGTAAGGCATCTTGGTACCGTACTTCATTGGCCCTAGACATTGGAAAAGACAAAGAAGCAGGGCAATAAAAGTAAGGAGCGAAACTTCGCTTGGAATCGCAGAGGGCAGATCACAACCACCATATCAAAATGGACACCAAACCTTACACCTAAATATCTGCATTTCATTACTCCACTTATTCTACATCAACACAACGTCCACGACCTAGCACTCATACATCACCCCACCCCTCAACCTCCTTCTCCCAATCATCAACCGCATCTTCAACTTTCTCTTTTTTCTCCTTCACCACTTCTCTCTTCTTTCCTAGAACAGTAAACGAACTCTTGACGCCTATGTTTGTTTGCACAGGTCTCTTCGTCAACGCTCCACCTTTCGCTACCTGACTCCAACCTCCTGCACCTGTGTTGTCATCTTCCCTCTTCAGGACATTGAGATAGGTATCTACTGCACAGAGAATAGTGCCGGAAGCTAGCGAGAGAGCCGCGACTTTCTTAGCAACGCCGGGTTTCAGGGCTTGGAGATCTTTCTCGATGTTCTGATGCCAGGATCCAGTGACGGCGGTCGAAGGACGTAATACTACATCTCCGGATGGCAAGAAAGAGATTTCGAAGACGTGAGTGGAAGAAGAGAGTTCGGTTTTGAGATCAGCGTGAAGTTCATCAATCGTCAATCCGAATTTGGGGTTTGTCAATAAAAACGCATTGAATGGCTCTACATTCGAAATTGAAGACTTGGAAAGTGTAGCTGGTTCAGGAGCAGCAACTACGGGTCTGAGTCTGACGCATTGAGCGAGAGTCTTCATCGGACTTGAGACGAATCTTGGAGTCTTGAAGATGCAGACATGGCGATGAGGTTCCGGATCTTGAGATTCTGAATCTAGGCCAAAGTCTTCTGCAAGAGAGTGCAAGAATCCTCGTTGATGGGCTTGCATTGGCTTGAATCGAAGTCTCTTTTCCTTCTCATCGGCTGCGAAAACTCGGAACTCGCGCTCGTATTGCTGAGCAAACTTCTGGTTTTGAGTAAAGAAGTCAAGTGTCTCTTGCGAATAGGGGATATGGTCATCCATATGAGTTGCTGGATCGATGTTGAGAGCCGCGGCAAGTTTGGCATTACGTTGAATCTTCAAGCACTCGTCATTGCATTCCAATGTCTTATCGGTATTGCCAGGTGAGGATTTGCAAGCAAGACATTTGACAGCCTGCTTTTGGTGCTGGCAAGCACAAGTGATGAACGTCTTGGCCTGGCAGGGAGTGAGTTCCTTGCATGGATATGGAGCGTGACATTTGTCTTGGCAAGAATCCGAGCAAACAGTCTTTTGACGTCCACACGGCTGTTGACAAGGCCAAGTAGCATCCTCACATTGACCCGGACGGTGACAAGGCTTCGTACAAAAATGTATACCACATTTCAGCTTCTTGCCGCAGGGCAGACCACAACTGACTTCGGAGAACCAGCAAGGCTGATTCTTCAGAGTCTTCTTGCCGCAAAGACATCCTTTCTCAACCAGGAATGGACATTTCGGGCATGATTCGTCATCTTCGTGGCATTGATGCTTGACTGGTGGATGACCACAGGTACTTGGTCGTGTGCAATCGAACCTGCATTCCGGAGGGCTTGTTCCACATGGTTGAGGAGGCTGGAGTACAGTTCTACCACAAGCACAGCTGATTTCTTCGAAAACAGCTTCTAGGCATGATGCACATGGCCCCTTATGACATAGTAATGCACAAGAGTGGTTGCCACATTTCAAAGCTCGACCACAGGTTCTGAGGCAAATATGCTCAGGCTCAACGTTGTCGTCACCTGTTGGAGCAGCGTTCAAAGCTCGATGCTTACGCTTTGAAGCTTGTCGTTCGCCAGCCCGCTTCTCCCCAGGGCAGCATCTTTCACCACATTCGTGGCGACCACAATTCATTGTAGCCCGACAGACCCGAGGACACATTGGTGGTTCATCAGTACCTTGGTGGCAGACAGACTTTGAACTTGTTCGGCCACAGCGACATGTAATGTCGACGGTTTGCGTGCAGAATCTTTTGCACTCTCCATTATGGCAAATCTGTTGGCAGACATGTCCACAGGAGAGTGCTTTCTGGCACTTCTCTAGGCATTGTGGTATCGGTTCTGTACAGTCCTTTCGAGGTTCAGGAATTAGACTGTCGATGGGAGTCTTGCCACAAGGGCAATGGGTAACGACATCTGGTGAGAAGGGACAATGAGCAGGTTCAGGATCTTGAGGATGACAAGTACTTTCGCAGACGTGATCCGCAACTCCACAATCGTATGGTCGTCGACATTCTGTTCCGCAATTGAATGATCCCATCCAGGTCTTGTCATCAATCTGACTCTCCATCTCATCCTCGCGCTCTGAGCAGGGTAACTCTTTCTCCACTCTTCCACAGAAGCATTTTGACTCGACCATTACATCGCAGTCTCCACACAAGCCTTCATGACAACTTCTTTGGCAGGTGTGCAAGCCGCAAGGAAGCAATTCATCACACACCTGCTCGCAACTCCATCCAGCTTCGTAGTTTGTATCAATACATCTCCTGGAACTCGTCTCCTTTCCACAGAAGCAAGACAGTGAAGGTCCCATGCTATGGCACGGAGGGCAAGGACCAGCATGACACATAAGCTCGCAAGGATGTGGGCAGTGTCCAGCTCTTGACTTTCCACAAGATTGACCGCAAGAATGAGGAGGTAGTCCAGGAATTGATCGAGGTTCAATCTCCTTCTCGCACCAACATGTATAATTGTTCGGCAGCTCCCGCTTCGGAAGATTACATCCTGGACATCGCCATTGTCTGGGAGGTGGCAGCTCTCCGTTATCCACAGCTCGCTGCTGATGTGTAGATACCTCGTTCTTAGACCATTTCTTCACACACGAAATATGCAGAACTGACCAGCAAGTCTTGCATGTCCAGATCTTGGAATTGGGAAGAACTTCGTTTGTGCAGATCACACATTCGTATTGTCCATTTGCGATATCTTCGTGGGTTCTTGTGGCAATGTCTGGTGCTTGGGATTTCGACATTCGACGATGGGGAGGGTTTGGCGGTTGGCGGGGTCGTGGGGCCACTGGTTGGCCAGGAACGAATTCTGGTGCATCTCCTGCGAGAGAACCTTCACTTGCTGGCGGAGCCGCAGATGTAAGTTGTCCTCCAAATGCTCGTTGTCCATTGACCATAAGCTGTGATCCTCCTCGGCCGCCGCCACCTCGACCTCCTCGTCCATATCCTCCATGTCCTCCGCGTCTGCCACGACCTCTGCTGGAAGATTGTGCGGGTGCTGGACTTGATTCAGGAGCTACAGAGGCAGGTCGCAACGCCAAAGCGGGACTCGACACCTCTGTAGTCGTCTCTGTAACTGTGTTTGCTCCTCCTCGATGTGCCCCTCTCCTAGGACCGCGCCGATGGCGTGGCGGACGGTTCGACGTAGCAGGAGCTGGCGGTTCAGTACTCGCCATGATTGCGGTTGGGAGTGAAGAGTGGATTGTGGCTTGAGTTGCCGTCTTATCTGTTGCTTGAATTGTTTCTGTAATATTTAGAAAGTGGCGTATGATTTCTTCGCTCTTGATTATCAAGCTGTGTGAATGTCGTGGTTGGGAACAAAAATTTACAGATTGGTTATGCACCTTAGAATATACGGCGGCTTCGGATAGCAAAAAATAAAGAAAAGTAAAGGTGAATCCAATGATTGTCTAAGAGTGAATTCGTTGAATGGTATGAGTAGGAGAAAAAGAGAGGACGAGGCTGAACTTTATCAGTGGCAAAGGCTCCCTGGCAAAAATTTCGGGCTAGTGAGCCGAAGCGGATCTGCCGCAGCACCACAAGGAGTCATTCAGTCATTGCCTGAGTCATTGAGGTCTTCGACCGCAGCACAACATCTTCCTGCAGCATGCACAACGACCGCTTTGGAAATCTTATATGACATGTAGAGAAGGTTCAAAGCCGGGTAATGTAATTGCTTAGCTAAATGAATACCCCTGAATTGTGTAGCAGCTTCTGACAAACGCAACCTGGAAGTACCTGTATGCTGCAGGTTGAGTCTGGAAATACCTGATAAGTTCTTCGATATGGCTTTCAAATATGCTACTTAAGTTCAATTGGCCTACAAACTCATTGGGTGGAAGAATCCTGGACTCCGTCATTCTGGAAATTGTGGAACTCTAGCTAGCCTTAAGTCAGGATAACTTGGAGGATAACTTGGAACCATCAAAAGTTGTTAGCTGGGACTTTCTATATCCAATTGAGAGATACTTTAGGAGCACTTGAACACTGGATCCCAAGATGGTTGGAATCCTGGAAGTTCTCTGAAACTTGGGTTGAGACGAGGAACGGCTTCCATTTGAGTACGTGATCATGCTGATATCCAACTCTCAGCAGCTACAGTGCTCGAAAACCTTCTTCACTTCACATACTAATAGTAGTCTGGAAAATCCCCTGACTAGCCCCAATATATATAACATCCTTATCCGCACTTCCCCTTCCAAACCCACAAGAAGTCGACCCCGTAACAGTCGCAACAGTAGTCGGCTTCCCAACCGCCGGATCAACCTCAATCACCGAATTCTTCCCATTCGTAGCCACATAAATCTTCCCATTCGGCCCAAAACAAAGATCATCCCCCATCAGATTCGTCCACAGCGTTGTCACTGCCCCCGTCGCCTTCCCCGTCGCGTCAACCGGCACCTTGTGGAAGCTATTCTTGAAGATATTCGTATACCACACCACGCCGTCCCGATACTTAATCCCATCGATCCCGAACGGGATACTACCCGACGGCGTCATCGTCGGATCAGACAGCGCAACGGAGTACGCTCCAGTCGTAACGTCGAATCGATACACATCCCCCCTCCCCGCATCCGCCACCAAAACAGTATTATTGTTCAACACCGCCAACCCGTTCAGATTACTCGCTTCAGTAATCTCCTTCACGAGCGTCTCTTTCGGCGTGGTCCCCGTAAAATCAACCCGGTATATCCCCTTCCCTCCAATAACGGCAAATACGTCGGGTAGCACCTCTCCGATCCCACTGAGGCCCGAGGCGCCGGTGAGGACGATGGCCGTGGAGGATGTCTTGGCAACGGGGTCGACGGTGTAGAGGTTCGGGCTTTGCATGTTGGTGGCTAGGATTTGGCCATTGGAGCGGACGGCGAGGTTTTCCGTCGAGGTGAGCTTGACGACTTGAGCGGCTGCTTTTTGGCGTTGGGAGAGGAGTACAGCGGAAGCTAGAGAGAGGATGCTGAGGAGAGGGAGGAATTGGACCATGGTGACGATGGTTCGAGAACAAAGTGAAAGGAAGTAGACTTGACTTTACTAGTGTTGAGAGCTGAGCGAAGAATAGGAAATATTTGAGGTGTTAAGATGGAAATGCTTCATTAGCCATAGCGGATCAATTGAGGTCGCAGAACGGCTGAAGTGTTGAACAGAACTGCATAAAAGTACTCTTCTATAGAAGCACTTTGGGTAATATCGCACCAAAGAAAAGAATACAAACTTAGCATCGCGTGATTTAGAAGCTGAGATCAAGAACGGCAGTTGTATGAGTATATGTGAAGCTGTTCACAACGGCGAGCCTCACTGGAGGATATTGCCACGAGATAACTAGGACATGCCTCTGCACAAGATCGCAGAACGCGCGACGGACATTTAAACCAGACAGGGAGGAGGAAACTCATGTTGAGCACGAGAGAATAACAATGAGAGAAGAGGAGAAAGTTCCCGAGAAAATGTCAGAGCTACAGTAGCCGAAGCGGGATGTTCCACAGAACGGGAGTCATGCCTGAGTCACCTTCCAAGGTTCTGAAATCTTGCAGTGATCTGACCGCATCTACCATTCCATGTGCAGCATGCACCGTGATGCCCTGCATGGCGGACCAAGATTGAAAAGGAATGGTGTTGACCACGAATCAGCCTTGGTCCACAAGGCTGTCTCAAATCTAGAATTGGCATATATAGTGCCCAAGGGATCATCTTGTGCAATAGCGTTTTTGAGGAGAGAAAACAGTCTCGAAATCCATTTTGACTTCCTATTAAGCTCGAGTTTCCAGACAAGAGCTCCACCTGCAATATCGAATCAATACATGAAAATGCTACAATATGGTATCATAGAAACAAAACGATCTCTCCACGATCATTTTTCTTCATCCGGAGACTCCTCCATAATTCCTTCTCCTCGAGCGCCTTTCCAAGAGCAAGTCCTTTTGATACACGCTCGCGGTGGTATCTCTTCAGTGCTTTGTTCATACTAACGCCTCGCTCGCTGTCTGGCCCCTTGTTTACGAAAGATAGAAGTAGCTCTGCTCGAGGTGAGTGAGGTGTGTATACCACCATCTGACTCTCTTCTTGCACTGCTCCCTCGGCCATTGGTTTGTACTCGATCATTTTTGGGCGATCACTTGCTTCGCGGTGTTTCCGTTGTTTCCTCTTTGGACGCTCATCAGAGTGCTCCCTTGACGAAACTCGTTTTGACCCAATTAAAGACATGATGCCGTTGCTGATGGTGTCGACTCGCCCACGCTTGACAGTCTTCGTATGCTTGGTCTTCTTCAATGGACTACCTGGTGACGGCTCGGCAGCATCGCCTCCAGAATAGTCGGGAGACGGAGGGAACACTTCAGGCCTTGACATTAATCGATTCAGTCCACCAGTCAATCCAGAATGTAGAACAGGTGGGGCATCGGTCATGGTCTCGTCTTCGCGGGATGAAAGGTCATGAGTCTCGACATGAAGACGTTTGCGCTTTTTATCCTTCTTCTCCTCCTTGTGATCCCGATCCTTCTTTTCTTTCTTCCGTTCACTCCGTTGTTTTGGTGCTGGGGTCTCGTACTGGTATACATCCGTCGCGACTGGTCCGTTTCCGTATTCGATCAGATCATTGACGGTTTGTGCTGCATCTCCGAATCGAACTCGTACAAGCGATCTTTGGGTATCTTCCTCCTCTTCCTCCTCATCGTCGTCGTCCATCTCTTCCTCACGACCATCTGTAAACATGTGCATCGGCTCCGGCGCTGTGAGTTCGAGTCGAGATTGGTTTGGCGTCGAGCTGGCGACGAGGAAATCAAAGACATTGACTGGGCTGCCCTCTGACGTGAAGCCAGGAGCGGCTGAGGGAGGTGAAGGAGCAGCTGGCATTGGAGATTCGACGATTTCAACATGCGTATTCTCTTGATATTCGTCGTCGGCGTCTTCGACGTATGCTTTGTGTGGTACCAGGGCTTTTGAATTGTTTTGCTTGTTCTTCTTCTCCTTCTCCGGACGATATAAGGCTCCCTGATACTTCTCGGCTTCGCTGATACAGCTCTTCAAGGATGGTCAGGGTAAATCCGCTGAGTTGGCATGTGGGTACGTACGGTATGAGAACGATAATCCGTGCCTTGAAAGTGTATCATACAATCGAGGCACGAATATGATGCGCCGTAACATTGGTTCCGATGACCGTCGAGCTTCTTCTTCGTGAGGACATCTCCGCAGCCCTACAGTGATGAGGATTGAGTCAGATGCTGACAGGTACACGATAAGGAGGTGGGAATGTCTGGAGGCGCGTAGGGGGGAAATAAACAAAACTTACCTCGCACTGGAAGGAGACCATGATCAATTAAAATGTTTTTTTTTCTTTCTTCGGTCCTGACGTGGCAGATTTGTGGGGGATGTGCAGCGACTCTGGATCTCGTTGGGACGCGATGGAAGTGTGTAAGTTGGGTGCGACGATGGTCTTCAATGGATTCCAGCTTTGCGGCAGGGCGGGGGGGACTGTATTGGGTGCGATAGTAAGGGGTGTGTGGAAGTTGTAGGAGGATGTTCCAAGATACTTCCAACCCTATTTCTGGATCAAGGATTTGCGGGCTGTGGGTGCTGGGAAGGGCACGCTTAAGCAAGGTCGCGTCGTCGTGCCTCCGTGTGCATAAGCTGATCAGCGCTGCTGTTTGGCTGCCGCTGCTGGGGTGAAGGGCAGAAGAGAAAATGAGGGGCGCTGATTTGCTGGATGATGGGCAAAATCCTCCTTCACGAGAGGGATGTGATGTATGGTTGGTGGAGCGGGTGTTGTGTTGGTGGGCTGCTGCTCGGGCTTGGACTGGCGATTCCTTGAAGGGCAAGGGGCTGAGGATGTTCCCGCGCGACAGGAGGACGGAGTGATTGATGGCGACAGGGTCACAGAGACCGGACAGGGCACCAAAGACAGACCAGAGGAGCCAAATTGAGGGCTTGACAGGTCGGAGCAGAGGTCACGGAGTTGTGTGTTTCGGCTTGGGCCACAGATTGGGACGACGAGGGGTGACGCAGTCAGTTGGTACTTCGTACGAACCTGATGGACAGAGCGTTCGGTTTTGGGCTCTCGTTCTGGCTCTCCTCAGACAGACAGACAGACAGACAGCCAGACTTAAAAAAGGATGCAGGGGACTTCGGTTTCTGACGTGAACTTGCGTGGTCTTGACTCCTTTCGGCGTTGATCTGGGGACTTTTGGGTCCTCTCGTCCTTTTCTGGTTCCTCTGAGGCCGAATGTCTGGTTTTCGTGCCGATTGGAAAGGAGAAATACTACCACATTCAGGGGCTGCCGGAACGCCGTCGCTTGGATGAGGTACTGAAGCTCGTCAAACATCCACTTCAGCCCAGCCAAAAAGGGTGACCTCCTTGATTGGTTTGTATCAGGTTGGAAATGCTAACTGGAAGCTAACACTCAACTTATATCAAATACATCAAATACATCTTAGAATAATCACGCTGATATCATCAATATCATCAGGTTATTCGTCACACACCCATAAACAACTACAACCTGACCTATGGATTCGTGATACCAGTCGACAGACAGGTCAACTGATCTCATATCTGCGTTATTTACCCGATCGGGCGGGCGACTTTATCTGGTGTTTCTTTTGGCGGCCGAGTATCATCATCGTCCATGAATGAGATTCTTCAGATGAAATCCGGCTTTTGGGCTCCAACTTCAACCTGCCTCGTCGAGTCGAAGGTACATCAGACGACCCCCTATTGGAAGAGAGGGTTGGATGACGGATTGGGCCGTGACCTCTTGCAGCCATCAAAATTCTCACTGGCTGGCCCGAATGCTGAGTTTGGGCAGTGATCGTGTGAGTACACATTGGAAGGCTGTCTGTCGGTTGTCTGTCGGTTGCCATAAGTATGCTGTACTATACCTCTGGCCGGAAATTCGGTGAGGAGTGGGCGGAGTGACGTTGGGCTGCGATGCTTCTCAGGAATGAATGAACAAATGAACGAACGAGAGAAGCATGAAGTCATACTCACGTAACCCTTTGAAAAGATAAGATGTTTTCGGCGGCAAATTGGATAAACATATAAAGTGTATACAAGAACAAATAATGCTATGTAGAATCTTGGATAATCCTGTAGTAGCACGACATTGATACTCTCATCTTTATCCAGAGAGAGGTTCTGGTCTAGATGTTTGGGTGGAATGACAGCCTGTGTGCCACATGTCAGACTGCCATCATATGGCCCAGTAAGGCAGGCTGGGCATGTAGTTATACATGATCTCGAATTCTGTACAGGAGAGTAGCAGTCTGTATAACATCAGTCCTACCAGAATCCACATTTGCCCTAACCCTCATGTACCTATGTATGTTCCCCACTATTCGCGGTGCTTCACATGAAAGTTCGGTCTGGACCCGAAGCGGCAGCTAAAACTTGCGATGCGCTCTCATTGGTTTGCCTGCTCCTACAACCTCTCGTCCAATTCTTCTGCAGCAATCTACAGACCATCATCGCCACTGGTTGACAACAACAACCAAAATTTATTACTCTACTTCTGACACGAAATCGACGCGTCGACGCCCCTTGAAAGCATCTCTTCTCGACCATTAGCTGGACTATTGATTTTCCCATCCCGCGCATGAACGGACCTTTGCCGAAATACCCACTCCCCAAGCTCATTTCCATTTTCATGCACGCATCGTCCTTGCCAACATCAATCCTCCTGGCTGTGCCCTCGCTCACCGATATCCAATTCTGCCCAGACGAGGCATAGGCAGAGGCTCTCTCCCTGGTCTACTTGTGCATACATACGCCATTGAGACAATCGCAGCCTATTCAGGCCACGAGACATTCATTCCATTGTCAGGCAACCGAAATCGAAACAGCTAAAGCCTTCTTTGTCTACCACCACAACCACGCGCCATGTCTTCCTCCCAAGATAATTCGGCCAGCTATCTACAACAGATGACCTCTGTTCTTGGTGCTGTTGCCAACTACATGCGACTTCCAGTTATAATCTCCTCGGTACAGCATCCTTCGTTAACTTGAGGCGGAGCATGTCATCGTACTTACCATGGCGGCAGGGCATCGCTGCTCTCTTGAGTTCCCTGTTATACTTCAAGCAAAAGTATTGATGATCTACCCGCCTCCGCAAAACATCAGTTAACCTGGAACAGAGCTCTGATCTATCCCTCCCATGTCCCAAATCAATCCCGTACAACGGTTCCTCGACCTTCGGAATTCGGTATCACGGACTTCGAGGAGCTTATGATCCCCACCCCAGATGGCGAGAAGCTCTCCGCATTCTACATTCGTCCGCCAAATAAACGTGCGCAGAAGAATGTGACGGTATTGATGTTCCACGGCAATGCCGGAAATATCGGCCATCGAGTACCTATCGCGCGGATGTTTGTGCAGAGAATGGGATGCAGTGTGCTCATGTTGGAATACCGTGGCTATGGACTCTCGACAGGATCTCCAGACGAGACTGGTTTGATGATCGACGCTCAGACTGGTTTCGACTATCTACGGAAACGAGCAGAGACCAGAGATAATGATATTGTAATCTTTGGGCAGAGCTTGGGTGGGGCGGTGAGCATACAACTTGTTGCCAAGAATCAGAACGACAAGAGAATGGTTGGATTGGTGTTGGAGAATACTTTCCTGAGTATGAGGAAGTTGATTCCATCGTATGTATCCTATTGCCTTGGCATATGTTACCGCTAACGTTGCCAGTATCATCCCACCAGCCAGATACCTCACACTCCTCTGCCATCAAGTCTGGGCCTCCGATACCTTCCTCCCATCTATCACCGAAGTACCTATACTCTTCCTATCTGGCCTTCAAGACGAGATTGTGCCGTAAGTCCTTCTATCTCCTTCCACATTTCATCTGAATGATGACCCAATATTCCATCCACAAAACCTGATGTCCCTTCTGGGACTTGATTATTAAACCGAGTGAAAACTGTCTGACAACAACTCTCCCTTCTTCATGCCAGACCCGTCTCTAGACAAAAGACTAATGAAGAAAACAGACCAAGCCACATGCGTCGTCTCTACGAAATCTGCCAATCCCCAACAAAGATATGGAAGCCCCTTCCGGGAGGAGACCACAACTCGAGTGTAATCGAAGAAGGCTATTTCGAATCGATAGCAGATTTTGTGGCCAATTTGGACACGAAGACCGGATGATTCGTTCTATCCTCCAGCAGGAGACAGTACTGGGAGACATAGATCGATTGCTTGCTTGCTTGGGTGGTACTCTGCTGCATCTTTGCGAGGCGTTCTGCGTTCGGTGCCATCTAGTATATGGCTTGTGATTTACGATTCACGATTCACGTTGTATGATGTTAGTATCTAGAGGGGTTGAGGAGATGGCGTTGGGTACTAGATAGATATCCTCGACCTGAATAAGACTTTGCTTTTTGCATGCATAGGATTCTGAATTACTGAAATGTGGACCTGGCTTTCATTTGTACTGTTTTCTTTTCGTCGCTTACGCCTCTGGGCTTCTTTCTCGGGTGTTGGGAAATTGTAGGCTGAATTTGTCTGTACTTCACTTTCAATTATCAAGCACTTCTAAATATCCAAGTTGGAGTTCGTGCTCAAGCAAGTCAACGCTCTTAATACTCTTGCCAAATACTCTAACATCCTCCTTCTGCTACTTATCCATAATGTCCCATCTTATCCTCGTGATATTTCGCCCGAGCATTGGCTCGAAATTCTTCTGCTTGCTTGTCGTACTCGATCTTTTCCTCTAGGCTTAGCAGCTCGTATTCCTCAGCCGCTTTCTGCTTTTGAGATTCTCGAATTGCTTGCTTCTCGTTCCAAAAATGTCTTAGAGCAGGGCGTTCTTCATCAACTTCCCAGCTACTCAGTTCCCCACAATGTCCGGGCTCAATTTCAATGTCCGACACACGTTCAAAGTCTCACTTTATTCCGAGGATCCTTCTTTTTTCAAAAAGTTATTTTATTATGAACAAAGCAAATGTCACTATTATCGCCAACACCAACCTTCAATGCAGATGGACAGATGCAGGGGTAGAATAGCGGGACAAAGAATAGACGACAAAGATCAAAATAGGATGAATGTCCGTATTGATTTTGAAGTCGAAAGCTCAATGTCCGTCATTTGGGCCCCGACTTTACGATATGGCTTGGGGTCGTAGTAAGCTCTCGATCAGTGATCTCGGAGGATGAATACTTGCTTTCGTTGGTAGGGGTATTTATTTTATTTCTAAAAGATTAACTATAATTTGTTTGGGATTGAATGTCAGGATTTAATGTTAGGATTTCTGTGGGACATTGGCATTTGGGTATGTCAGGTTCTGCCTTGAGGGAATGGACATTGTTTGGGCGCATTTTGCGCGAAACGCGCGGAATGCGCAGAGAGCGCAGAAAGTGCAGAAGCCACGGGATCAATCTAGGTCCAGATCTTGCACATAGAAAGAAAGTGAATGTTTGGAATTAAAGGTTGGTATTTGCAGCTTCGTTTTGCTAAGAACCCTGGAATTGTCTTGATGATTCTACGTAGTGAAAGTACTCATGTATTGACAGTCATTCTAGATCGAAAAGTCTTTGAGGTAAGAATGTCGGGAGCTGGAAAAGTCTCGTTTGTTTAAAGTGGACGATGGTTTAGAGAGGAAGCATGATCGAAGAACGTGCTTGTATCTTCTGATCTCAAAGTCGTATATTCAAGAGTGTCCTGGGACGATATCTACTAAACGCCCCCGATGCAATATAATGCTTGTCTAAGACTCCATGCTAGCCAAAATGCGAACATCTGTCCGACCGTTATGCATCCAAACGCCGATTGATATATAATTCATAATCATCACATCATACAGCAATCCCACTCTCCCACCACCTCTTCCCGTTATACCATCCCACTCCAAGATGTTCCCAACACCACCACCCCGCATCCTTCTCTCCAAACCCTAATCTTCTTAACGGAGAGATAGGAATAGGCTCATAAAGCCAAATTCCTCCCCTCGCAAAATCATCCGTCAACCACCACCCCGTCCAAAACAGCCATCCAAACACATAGAAAAAATTCCCCATTTGTCTAACCGTCCGAGGCAGGGTCCTGATAATGGGATGCAATAACGCACAGAGGGTACTCTGAACAAGAATTCCCACAGCCTGCAACATAAAAAACATAGGAGCATGCCAATGAAACGTCCTCGGAAACTGCGAGATCGATCCCCCAGCATGAAGGAACCCCGAAATCCCAAACGCGAACACTAAAGCGGAGATCCTCGCTGCAGCCGACTTGGCTTTCACGTACCCTTCAGCGATCAAAAAGTTAGAAGGCGCAGAGAACGCAAAGCGGAATGTTTGGTGCCACCAGCTGCCCCAGAGCCCATTGAGTCCCTTCGTGGTTATGTTGGAGAAGGAGCCCCAGGATGTGGGGTAGTACCAGGGTTCTGCGCGGAGACCGAGGAGAGAGGGGCCGAGGGTGAGGGAGAAGATTAGGGGCGCGAGGAGGAATACCATTTCTAGGGAAAGTATTATGGAGAAAGAGCTAAGGGCTTGACGGATGAAGCGGAGGGCAAGAGGGGAGAGACCTTGTAGATAGGAAGGTAGGTGGTGGGTTGTGGGTCCGAAGATGAAGTATGGATCTTGCATCATGAGGACCTTCAGGACGTCTAAGAGGAAATATCCTACCACAAAGGTGGGAAGTCGAGCTCGGGCAAGAGCGGAGAAGGTGTCGTAGCGGCGGAGACCTATTGTGGATTTTCCGCTCCGGGAAGACGCGGAGATAGGTTCGGAGAGCTGGGTCATGATCGATGGTGGTGGAGAGGGGAGTGGTGGGATGGCCCAGTTCCATCCCGGACCGCGGAAGTTGATAACAAGGTCAATGACCCATGGGAGGCGGTCTTTGAGAGTGTCTGGGTATGATTGCCAATAGTATTCTGCGACGAATTGTCCATCTTTGGAGATTTCTTGTGATTTGCCATTCGCGGTTGCGTGCCCATTTGTCTCGATTTTTGCATTGCCATTCTGTTTCCGTTGTTTTGCTATCTTTTCGTCCGAAAAGAAATTTGCAGAGCTCTCTCCCTTGGTATCCTTCGTCTTGGTACTCCCATTCATATGTTCGACTCCACCAGCATTCTTCCTCTTAATCCACCTCCTCTGCACCCTCTTAACATCGAATTGGGGTCTATTGAACACCAACCAGGTACACGCCCAAACCACACCCCAGGCAGCCATCAACCCGGCTGCGAAACCAGTCGCCATACTCATACTGCTCGCCTCCCACAAAGTCTTCCATTGCCACCAGGCTATCACTCCCAAAACCGGCCATCGTGCAGCATATACCCAAGGTCGGTTCGTATGCGGTATACAGAGGTATATAATCAGGAGGACGTAACCGTACACATGATATGGTATGACGAGTGGACGTAGGGAACCTTCCGAGACGCGGGCAGAGAACGCGGTACGGTATGCATTCATCACTTCGCGTGAAGGCGGTGGCGGACCCGTCGAAGTGAGATGAGGAAATGGAGAGGCCATTGTTGCTGCTGCTGTGATTAATTGTTAAGGAAGCAGAGAAAAGTCTCGGGAATAGGAGAAGGACTCCATTTGTGCGACGAGTCAGCTGTTATGCAGCCTACTTTCAGTTCTCAGGAAAGTTGTTTGCGAGCTTGCGAGAAGACGCGTTTTCAAGTTGGTGACGTCAAAGAACGCCAAATCTTGTCGCGAAATTTCTTTTCGTTTGCAACACATTTTTGAAGGGAAGAGCGATGTTGATTTGTACCATATGTTCATGATGGAGTCTGTTGCTTGTTACCATGTGTTCTCGAGTGAGACCGAGGCTCGGAAAATGTTTTCGTGATGCTTGGCTGGTCACGATATTTGTGGTGTGATACCTATCGAACCATCTCCATTGCGCTGTTTGATGCTTCTCGAGAATAACCTTTTTTTTCATGAAGTTGAGCAACTTGTTGCTACTTTTGCACTAATTATGCAAATAATTGCTTCCGTTCTTCTTTATTTTGTGGTCTTTGAAAGTTCTAGGGCATTTGTGATCAAGTGAAATAGGCAAAGAGACTTCAGCAGCTGAAAGCTAGAGTCAATCTCCTAAGCTCTCTTTGAACCCTTGAATTGTTCTCGTCTACTTTGGAATCCGAGTTGAAGTAGTTTGCCAGCTGGATGTAGTAGTTCGGTGGTGGATATGATCATTACTAGGCATGATAAAGTCGGGACAGCTCGTCACCTCGTGTTTTGTGGCGTAATTGATTACAGAGTTTTGACTTTACAATTTACACTTGGACAACAGGACACGGCAGAGCAGTGCGAAAGTAGACATGTTTCAAATGTCCATGACGGAAAGCCAAGCGAATCGTATTCATTATTCTGATTTATATGTCATTGAAGTTTTTTGGGGACGATGCATTAGAATCAGAGCATATCGCTTTCTCAGCTTTCGGCATGACATTCTTCGACTTTGGAAGCGTGCCGTCATTTACGATTACTTGTACGACGTCCGCAGACCGCTAGATTACCAGCATTGTCATTCCTTTCGTCTGCCTAGGTAACGGAATATCCGGACCTGAATCCAATTTCCGGTGGATGAGATTGCATGGAGAGTACGAGATGTTGATCGACGGCTTTGGTATCAAGGCGCTTTCAACCATCCGTGAGTTCGGACGGGAAACCCAATGCCAAAAACGGTGATATTCGGCCGAGACTGAAATATAAGCCCGATGCCTTAATTCCGATGTTTGCAAACTGCAACAGTGCAATTCGAGCTGCTGAAGGATTTAAATTCGATCAACTCAACTCATCAAAGCACCCAATATGGCTAGTGTTGTTCCGAATGAGAGAAGATAGAATACAAGTTCTCAAATCTGCACGAAGTCCTTTAAGTCCTTGGACGTCCCTATCTGCTACGCCATATTGTCTTTGCCCCTAAGCCGAACGCAATATGTGCCTGAGAATTGATAGACCCCACAACTCTTGTATCCAAAGTTTATGCTTTTGATTGTCATCTTACTTTATGGTTGCTGTGCTCTCGTCGAAGCTAACACCCCATTGGCAGAAAATCTGTTGGACGAACGATCCTGTCAATATCAAGATCGAACTTGTTTGAGACTTACTAGCATCTGCAAACTGATCCAGATCTATGTCTATATGGATTAATTTACTACTGGGTGCTGTGATATAGCCATTGTTTTGAGCAGAATTTATGATGTAATACCCGCTATCGATAGGTTCTAACATCCATGTTCGAGCAATCGGAGTTGTAGTCAGCAGGCCTAGCATACATGAGCATGCTCAGCTTCTTCTTTGCAGACGAGTATTTGGAGAGCGATATTCACTGACTTGGAATTGGTGTCCCAACCATTAACGGGTATGAGGGTATCTGTGCTGTGAACGTTGGGTCAAACTGAATAGCGCAGAGAATGCAAAGGGGGAGCAGTAATCTCTTGCTTTTGCCATATTGTATTGCAGGAATGCCATATGTTCCTGTTGTTCTTACTTATGAAAGTAGCTAAGGTAGTTACTGTACCGAGAAAATCATTCACGCGGCTTGGGATCCGACTATTATATTTCTTGCGATAATATTGGTCTACAAGTTTCACTTGTGTTCGCAGCTCACGAGCCAATTGCCATTGAAAATCAAAACTGGTACCGAATATTTCGGCGTTTTCCCAGACACGGCTCTTTCCACTGAATAGGGAATTGTCCGGAGCTGTGAACTTCAAATCATTGTTGACATCGCGCCACCCGGTGGCCAAGCGGCCCGTCGAAACGGACGATGATGATTGCACAAGGATACGAAGATTACTCCCCTTGCGTCATTGATTTCCATGCTCAGAACATTGAGTTTTCCTTTTGTGATTACCAGAACATCTGCACTACGAAGTATGCTTTCCTTTTCTTTAATACGGATCTGGAAATTGCTTCCCATAAATGACCGTGATTGAGTAGCGCAGACACGTCAGACACGCATGCAATGCATGTCTTGCATAAACTCGAGATGCTCGTGGGATCCGACACCGAAGATTGTCCTGGCTTTTAACTGCAAAGCGAGGTTATGGTCGTGGAACGAAATTCGAGAGCAATATAACATTGTAAGCGGTCGAATTTTTCTCGAATCCCGGGATTAAGTTGCTCGACTTCCAATCAATGATTTTGATAAAACTCCAAAATTCATTTTATGTCTACCAAGAGGCTTGCTAGGCGCAAGACTTGACAATAGTTCAGTAGAAAGCTGGAGAATTTCATGGTAGAGCTTCCCGTCTGCGAAGGTGGCTTGAATGAAGGCTGTGATCTCTCAGATAGCAAACAAATTACATTGTAGAGGCAATTATGCCTCTTGGTGTATCACTAGAACGCCAAACCACCCATCCTCCCCTGGAAAGCACACACAAAGAAGGCTCCAGAACACCGAACTCCCAATCAATCTCATCAAGTCCTCATTCAAGGATCATGAGGCGCATCGAGGTCGAACGTTGTCCCCTCTGCAGAAGATTCGGGTGGGGAGAGCAATTGTCCTTCGCTAGTACTCTGTTTTCCATCGTCTTGGGAAGTTTTCGGCTCTGGGAGAGCGAGGGCATGCTCAATTACACCCTTCAGTGATTCTGTCGTCTTGAGCAGTGATCGCATTGTCTCTTTCATAGTTTTGTTGTATTCTGAATACTCGGCGATTTCTTGACGAAGCTCCTCAACCAGTTCCTTGTTTCTCGCCCTCCAAGCAGCTTGTGATACTCGATTTTGCTTCCGTCTCCGGGCGATGGCTTCTGCTGATGGGCGTCTTGGGCCTGTTGTATTTCGTGTGTTCGGCTCGGGGAATGTGTTCGCCTTGGTAGATCTTGGTCCTGGCGAGAATTCTCCTCCGGAAAGCATATCCCCTGAAATGCTACCTCCCCAGTCCGAGTATGATATGCCACTTGGCTCGTTGGTCAGGCCTCGAGCGTAATGAGGACTTGATGTGTTGATCTGCTGCACATCAGCCTAGACTTCAAAAACCTTTCATCTTAGTTGTCGAGAAGTATGATAACTTGTAAACATACCGACAACCCAAGTGTAGCTTGTTCAAAGAAACCACTATCAATTGGAGTCGTAGCTAGACTTTGCTGGTAGAAAGCCGTGCTCTCCCAGAAGCTGTCTTGACTGTAATCAAACGGCATCTTAGGGTCTGCTTCCTTTTCTTGTTGAGATGCCATCGCAATCTCAGTGTCATGCTGTGGCGAGTCCATTCTTTCTATATCTGCCGTTTCTTCGACGAAAGATTGGAGCAGAGTTCCAGTCGTATGTAGTGTTTCAACGAATGTGATCTGCCGGCGGAAGGCTGCTCGCGAGTTGGACCCAAACACTAGCTTCCAAAGGCTGAGCAGTAGT
Source organism: Mollisia scopiformis (assembly GCF_001500285.1). Lineage (NCBI taxonomy): Eukaryota > Fungi > Ascomycota > Leotiomycetes > Helotiales > Mollisiaceae > Mollisia > Mollisia scopiformis. The sequence goes on from NW_017263583.1 coordinate 1,826,099, forward strand.
TAGTTTGATATTGCAAAAGTTGTGCCCCATAAACTTTATATCAACAATGCAACACAGATGCTGAAATTTAGACCAAGCCCCTCCTACCCAACCGTGTCACAGTATCCACCTATTCCATTGCGATGGGAAAATCCCCGTCGATGTACCGAAGAAAGCTTGGCGGCACAGCAAGCCCTCCATTGCGCTTACCCTGCATCGAGTCCTTTGTCAGCGCCCTGCTCTGTCTTCTCAACCGTAGGCGTCAATTAGTGGCTGGAAGACTTCGCTAGCTGATGACTACGGGACCGGATGGATGACTAGCACCCCTGATGTAATCAAAAACTCAGACCATTTGGGTCATCACAGGCGCGGGTAGGAATTATGCGCGATATTTGCCACCTGGCGTATCAGAACGTGGTTGCAGGTCGGTGAACGGGAATATTCAATCAGATTGAGGTTCCTATCGGGAAATGCGTCTTCACGATATGCAACACTCTTAGAGCGAAGCTGTGATTGGCAAGTCGTAAGCCGTCAAATTCTAGAATCTAGCGTATCAAGATAATATCGGTGAGGGAGCTTTGGTCTCAACACTCTTTTCAGTCTTCTGTGCAGAAACTTGCAATTGGGCTTTATTCTGCTTCATCTATCCGGTCATGCGATTCGGCGAAAGGATCAAATTCGCTCATTACTTTAGGGTCACTGGACTGTTCCCATTTCGAGGCTTCTCTCAGGAATAGTCAGCCTCTGACAATCTCCATTTTAGTTTCATGGTGGGTTGCGCGTCTACAGCCCCTACCGTCCCTCCCTGTATGCGGCGCTGTCAATTCGTACCTGGGTATCTCAGACGCTTCCCCGCCGCAATTCATGGGATTGGACACAATAGTGCTTCCTGAAAGACTATCCGTAAATGGCAAGCATGTTCTTTATCTAGGTAGATCCTCTTCCATGGAGAACTTGCCAAAATAGGCCTTGAAGATTTAGTCGAATACGGCTCCAATGGAAGTACAGCCCTCAGGGTGGGGGGTTTTTTTGGAAGTGGGGAAAATAAGCTTTTGGTATCTGCACTGTTCGTGTAGCGGAAGGTTTGTCAGTTGGCTTTCGGGTCAACTACCCCCGGCATAATGAGGTGAAGGAAAGCTTCAGGTCCCACCTCACACGTATTCATCAACCTTCAACCAAGAGTTGGATCTGATCTTGCAGGCAAACTTTCAGGTAGGCTTTAAGTCTACCGTCTGAGTTACCAGTGGAGGCTTGACTTGCAAACAGGACCCCACCAGGTCTCCGGAGCTAAGAGTATCAAATGGATCAGCCTTAGGAAGATCCGCCGATGCAAGTCTTAGGCACGGAAAGTCTATCACTACCTATTTATTCGTAGGAAGGCGATAGCCGTCTTTACTAAATACTCGTCTCTTGTGAGGGAGGATGGGGGGATGCGGCGGTTGCGGCTGTAGCACAGCTTACCGCATTGGGCTCGTTTAGACCTCGTTCCGAATCGGTACACGATCTCCACTCTGAGGTTGTTTGCAACGAAGGATGCACGAATCCATGAACTAAGATTTCACCGTTGAGATGGTGGATGAAAGAACATCTCGCTCACTCTTCTAAACTGACACTGTTTCACGTTTGATGCGCGAATTTGGAAGTTGGAAGGCATTTTAGTTGACTGACTCGCAACCTTCATCCACCCTCAGGTTGGGTTAATTTCTCTCTAAAGCCTTAATTCCTTGATGCAAGAGACTTTTCATTGGATTCTGATTATTTGAAAGCTAAGCAGAAAATACTAGTCCTGCTTGATCAATACCGCACTTCCTAGAGATGTCCATTCCATTCTCTATCAAAGCTCCCACGCGACAACAGTCGTGAAGAGCATCCATCCTGTTCTGCATCATCGTACTGTAAAGAGACAAGAAGCTTGATCAGGTAATTTGCCAAACATTCATTGAACTTTGGGAGTTGATGTGGGTTGCTGGAACCCGTCTTGAGCAATAGCTTACACGTGACATCGACAATTGTCGAAATCCTCCAGCTATATTGAATTCTCAAACCTTTATGGCAAGGAGACCCCGCTTCACTTGAATGCAAATAACCTGCATTGTAAGTTTTGAGATGTTTGGTTCAATAGCTATATGCCTACACGTTCATAGGAATAGTGAAGTTGTGGTTCAGAGGAAACTGCTATGCTGGAGCTTGGAATCACAATTGAACTAGGTGAAATGAGCTTTCCAAGAGCTGGCTTGTTTGACGATAATCTGATCTAATCAGATTGTGAGACTAATTTTGTTGTGGATCGAAGATAGTTGTAGCTCTTTGTTCCCTGCTCCCTCCTCGCCACTTTGAGGGCTAGTTGGACGGAATGTTTTGTGTGAGGTGTTCAATTGTGACAAAGGTAGCAAGCAAAGTGGGTATCCTTATGACTGCCAATTCACTGGAAGAAATAGCCTCACGTATTGAGCAGACCAAGCAAATGAAAAATCAAGACAATGCACATAAGCATCATGGTATCGAAATATACCGTATAAGGACACCTCGAGATTAGAGCGTTTTCTTGGAGAGATTTGCAAAGCGACTATAGAGAACTTCAATTTGATCGTGAGAAATGAAAAGAAGGAGGAACACTCTGACATTTGAAATATGCTGCACCAGAGCAATACATCACATGTACAGGCATGATCAGAGATACTCTTGCTATTTCACATTTGGCAATCTCCACGCGACATTCTAATGCTCAACAATGTACAGCTGACCGCAGATGAGGAAGAGGAAAACAAGCATCGCACCACGTCTCCAAAAAGTTTGAATTTGTGACAAGTTTTAGGGGAGAGGTTTGGAAGACTTGGTATGTCCACAACTATCTTGATCGAATTCTGTGAAGAGTAAAACACTGGCTTCTTCTCAAACTAGCAGGTCAGGAAACCTGTTGTTTCGACGATCGGATATAACAACAGAAGACTGCAGATTTCAATTATTGAGTGAAGAGATTTGTCAAGTTTGATTTGTCAGGGGTAATCCGCTACGCGCCTTTGGGACTAGCTATAACTGTATCTGGCTGAAGTAATCAACGTGACACAGCTTTTCACCATCATAAGTACCTACAATACCAGCATGTACATCAAGATGTGCTCCAGTAAGGAAGACAAAACTCTCTTGAGTCGGGCTTCGGAGCGCAGATGTGCATTTGAATTATCAAGTCCCAATATTGCAGATATATCGGGGTACGAAGCATTTTGGCACGCGCCGTTGGGTGGGAAGTGACAATGTCCTCTTTCCGTACGTTCACTGGTTTCTCGTACACTTGCGCTTATTCAAACCCTCATATATGCATTCTGGGCTGATCTCCTGCAGCTCAAGATAAGGGGGGCGACCAAGCTCTAAATTCGCCACGTGATGTAGGTCAGGTCTTCCAAACGTCCCAGCCAGTGAAAGGAGACCAAGATGGGGACTCTATGTTCATCAATGTTACCGAATCCCCGTCGCTCGACAAAGCATCACGTACCAAGGTCAGAGTTCAGGTCATGCGAGACTTTCACCAACGCCGAATACAAAAAACAACCGGGAAGACGAAGTCTCAAAATGATGGACATGATCCAACGAAAGTCGATATGAAAGGTCAGACTCAAAAGTTCCGACTTGGCAAGGGGGTCCTTAAGCGATGGGTACCCGTAAAATCCAAAGCTGGAAGACAAAAGAGAGCACCAGAGGCGCAGAAAGACAAGCCCGAGCGAGAGTTCGAACCCAGCGTGGAAACCTCCTATGCAAATGCCGAATTCAACGAGAACATGCTTGAAGACGAAGATCTGCTTCACCCTTCTTCAATCTGGGAAACTGCTAGACTGTATCAAGCTCCATCCAATGGGATGCTGGATCCATTTTCGGCTATGGCTGTTCTTATCACTCCTCGTACACAGCTTCTCCTGCATCACTATTGTAAGCACCGAGTGCCTTCCATTACACCTTTTCTTTCTGAATGCTAATATAGCTTCTGATAGTTAGCGATAGTTTGCTCTCATCCTGGCTCATGATGCCAATGAGGAGGACTCTACTCTCACTCGCGGTGCATGATACTGCTATGTTTCACTCATTCCTGTGCCACTATGCCACGAAGTTCAATGTTCAATTCAGGACCAACAATTCAACAGAAAGCATGTATCATGCTACTACGACTGCTTCATTAATCAATGAAAAGCTCTCGGACTCATCTCAAGCACTGACGGATGAAACTATTGGCACGGTTGCAAACATGGCTGCATATGAGGTACGAATTCATAACTAGTCGAAGATGCACATGCTCATAATTAGTCTTCGAACGGCTCTATGTCTAGCATGGTTATTCATATGGATGGATTGGAGAAGATGGTAAATCTTCGTGGTGGTCTTCATGAGGGAGGATTTTCTATGATTATACAACGCATCATTGGATGGTAAGCTCCCGTATATCACGGTATATGGTGCAACTTGTATCTCTAATTACCATATCTAGGGCCGACTATCATGTCGCAACTGCTATTTTACAGAAGCCCCGCTTCCCGCCTCTATTACTTCCAGAGACAGCTGGGCCTCAGGACGACCACAGTCTTCGTACAGGGCTTCCACAGTGCTGCCCGTTCAAGGGTTCTGGCGCCCCAAACTTTGAGCAACTTTCATATGGGATTCGAGATCTAGCCGAGAAGCTGCGAATCATTCGCCAAGCGTCTAAGATCCCCTCGGAAGACATTTGGTACAGCGACAAAATATATTTTCTCCAGCGCAATCTTTTCGACCTTGCCCAAAGCGGCTCGGATGCTACTCCACTTGATAGAGTCTGCGCATTAGCGGCCCTTATATACTGCGGCCACTGTCTTCGCGATATTCCTCTGAGCTACGCTGTTACCGCTAATGCCGTGACTCGGCTGAAGAATTCTCTTGAGCTCCTAGAATTGACCTCCCTCCACGAACAGCATTTGACTGACAAATGCTTCTGGATTCTTGGTTTTGGCGGGGTTGCTGCTGAAGGAAAGCCGGAACAAGAATGGTTCGCGGTCAAGTTCCGAGCGATGTCCGATTATATGGGATTGCCAGATTGGACTGTTGCTAGATCATGTCTCGACAGGATTCTATGGCAGGTAGAGCTTGACGCAGCTGGCGAGCGCCTTTGGGAAGCGTCTCCATAATGCACTATCCACATGCCCTGCAGAGACAGTCTTGCGGCCCCTCAACCCCGAGACTTCATTCTTGCTTCCCTGCGCTCTTTGTACCTGAAGGCCAGGCTAATGCTAGCAAAGTCAATGACCGGCAGACGTGCGACGAAGAATACAACGGCGCAGAGAGGGATGGCGATTGCGAAGTAAATCGCCAAGCCATGTCTTGTGATGCTACCATTCATGCTGAAAAGACTCGCCACGAATGACAGTGGTACAAAAAGCAACGCAAGATTGGTCAATCGAGTGACATTTGCTGCTTCCCTCAATGAGCGACGTGTGTCTGCGATCTGGAGTACCGAAGTAACCACTGGCACCATTATCTCGAGTCGATGACCGTAAGTATAGACCAACCCCATGATGTGTTCGAAATCTTGAATCATCATGGAATATTGTTCTAGCCCTGAATTGTCCTTGGTGTGGTGTTTGAGGAAATCAAGGGCAGCCTGCAATTTGCTTGAGGTCTGCAAGCAACGACGACCCCATGTTTCGAGGGATCGCAAGTCTGAATCAATTTTTTGGAGTCCGTCTTTCTGTGACGGAGCTTCTGTAGTATACTCAAATTGTTTGATGCTGTTGCTCATCACGGAGATGTAGCTAACCCACTCTGCGGCTGCAATTTTGAGAGGGTAGTAAGACAGAGACAGTAGCGTGGGTTGCTCGTTGTCGAAAGCGGGAGGCAACTCTTTCGTCCAGAAGTATATCAAGTCTTCGAGAAGCGATGATCGTTCAGGATATCCCCTATCATCATCGAAAAGCGATGGACGCTTCGAGAAGTCTTCGTACCCACCCTGGAACGGTCGTGACGGAAGGACCATTTTCTTTTCTGGAGATGTGTACTTGTCTGAATTCGGCTTGTCAACCAGTATTACGCCTAGATTCTGGTCAATTTCAACCGCTCAGAAATGGTTCATCGTACCTACCTAGCCATGAATTTGATCTTGTAGTTGACATCAAGATGGAACAGCTTTGTTGTTCCAGTCCGATTCGTGTATCCTTCATGGGTGGCAGAATCACCACCTTGCGTGGCACATTGCAGTCGCGTGACATCTTCTTTGGTACCATCGTACATGGACCGAAGTCGACCGAGCGCTGATACTGAAGACTGAGGAAGTTCTGGCTCAACATTTTAGACGGCAGGATGGCCGCTGATGGCTTAGATGATGTGATCTCTACCTTTGGTCCATGAATATGTGATGCGAAGAACAGCGGATTAATATCCAAGCCTGATCCTAGCGTTTCTATGACAGCTCCATTGAGATCCTCGACAATGATGAGACGGCCAGAGCCATGAACATCTGAACATATGATGGCCTCGAGTTCTTGTAGACCGAGATCGACTCGAGTAGGCTTTTTACAATCGCTGCGGAATTGAAGGCTGGCAATTCTACAACCATATCTCGCATCATCATTTGCAATGAATTGACAAAGATTGATGAGGCAGGGATTCCGCTTGCTCTGCGCAAAGACGTAGTCTGAGTATGAGGGTGCCATCCTCTGTACTTCAGCAAACATTGAGATGGGATATCCAACTCCGACTAGAAGCCAGAAAGCCGTCGAATTCCTCGTCGAGCACAAAAGATGTCCACAAAGCCTAGTCAAGCTGACACTTTTTTCAGGCAGCTATCGATGCTCAGCCGCAGTGTGCCTCGTGAGAGCTGCAAGTCGGAGCCAGAGCAAATTCTATTCGCTCTCGGTTACGCCCGCTTGACAAGTTTGCTGCATGCCTGCTTGGACGGGCGTGTCGAACCCATTTCAACAATCAAAAACAAATTATTTTCGACTTGGCAATCAATATCACTGTTCTGCAACCAAGGTTGTGTACACGGCAACGAAAGATCTCTAGCTAGACCATCGATCGAAGTAAATTCCAGAAGTTGTTCTGTCAATTACCACACGAGGCTGGGACATTAATTGACCTCAGCTGCGATCCCTGTCGCTGCGTTGGCGGTCAGGCAAACTGAGAATGGAGACTGATTCTCTCTCAGTCTTCGAATCCAGCAACAGGATCGACAATTCAGCCGACGTAATTGGATCCTTCATTGCAGATTGGGTACAAATCAAATACTTCTATTCCGAAGCAGCTAGTCTTGCGCAAGAGCTTTGCGAAACTCTCCTTGCTAGCAACGCCATTCGTGCAATCGTCACCCATCGAGTCAAGCAAGGCCATCGGTTGGAAGCGAAACTCAGAGAGCGAGTGCGAAAGCTAGGGCGAGAGTACAAGACCGCCAGAGAAATTAGAGATGATGTCGTTGATCTTGCTGGAGTGAGAATTGCTCTCTACTTCCCAAGTGACAGAGAGAAAATCGACAAGATAATTCACGATGCTTTCACTGAGGTTAAACACAAGACATTCCCAGAGCAAGATAGCAACCGAGTTTCTGACTCAATGTCTCTCGTCACAGAGACATCTCTCGACTTCCAGCAACGATTCCATGGCTATTCAGCCGACCACTACCGAGTTCGGATGAGGGTTGAAAATTTGGCTACAAAAAAGCTTCGAGACGACTTTCAGAAGACAAATCCGGTAATTGAGATTCAGGTTGCATCAGTGCTGATGCACGCTTGGGCGGAGATAGACCACGACCTCGTGTACAAGACTCTTACTAGTGGACCTGCATCTCAGCAAGAACTTCGACTTCTCGATGCCACCAATGGTCTTGTGCATACTGGGGAGGTCTTGCTACAACAGCTGCAGACAGCTATGGACGATCGTGTGGCGTATCAAAACAAGCCCTTCAGCGAGCAGTATGAGCTTTTGAGCTTCTTGCGAGGGCAGATCAAAAAGGCTAAAGGGTCGATGGAGCACTTGGATATTCTGCTTCTCGTATGTGATAATATCTCCTAGACCATTAATCCTCTGAATGGCTCTACTAATACTTCCCTAGGTGCTGAAGATAACAGATCTCGATTCCCCACGAAAATTGGGAGAAATTCTGGAAGGCTTTATGATTCCACCCAAGAGCAACGCTCCTATCGCGCTCATTATCTTGGAGCATATATTGTGTTCGCTTGGTGAAGATCAACGTCGCAATAACAATCTTTATCTCAGACCTAGATCGGTTGTACTCAGAGAGCTCGAGATTGACAAGACAAATTCCAAATGCTATTCGACCGACGTCAGCACGCGTGATAAGATTCTCGATCAAAGAGACATTCTCGAGATGGCCGTATCTGTTGCGGATATTATGCGCTTCCCTGAAAAGTCTATCCTCGTTGTCGAAGGCATGCCGCAGAAGTTCAGAAAGTTCTATGCCCTTTATAATCTGGTACATTTCGCTACCATTCGTCCTGATAAAGAAAGCAAGGAAGGCGAGAAGTGGTTGTGTGAGATATCACTAAGAGAACTAGATCCACTTTGGACATGGTTCGAGACCAATGAAGATGTTTTGTTCCGTGTTTCTTTGCTACTAGCGAGAATGAACGTGGAGGAAGTTGATCAAGAACTGATCAAGTTGCGTCCATCAAGCGGCTTTCAACGTCTGCCTTCCGTATACGAGCCGAATGCGGGTTATCTGAGTCCTAGGCATATTAGCCCTGGTAACATGAGCCCTGGATATTTCAGCTCAGGATCACTCAATCGAGGCGATGATAATACCGACTCGAGGGTTTCTAGGACGCCAGAAGGATCCAGAAGCCCGACGACCAGTCCAATACCCGGCAACCAATCAAAGAACCAACGCCCCGAGAGAGGATCTCCTGCTGCACGAGCAACCCCCCAAAATTTCGATACTGACGAGGAAAACGAAGAAGACGATTCACCAGTCGTCATACCGGAACGTACCAGACGACCATATATTGAATCAACCTCCAGGCCTGAGTCAGAAAACAGGCTGGACCGCGACAAGGGCGCTCCCATAGAATCGAGAGCAGAAAAACACAGAAATGAGGCCGAAAGATCGCCAGAGCACGAAAATGTCACACCTACGCCTGGAAAGCGAAGATATGCATCGGAGAGAGTACCACAGATGGATTTCATAAGCACAAGATCGATGCCAGAAGCAAGAGTAGAAAGAGAAGAGTTCATGAACGATCAGCCCAGACTCACGTCCCGGGGTCCTAATAGGAACGCCTATGTCGAGGAAGAGAGTTCTGATGGTTCTGACGCAGAACCAAGAAACCCAATGGTAAGAGTCCACCAACAAAGTGGACGGCAATCATATAGGCCATCAAGTCAACTACCACAACCAAGGACAAAGCGAAGAGAGTCCTACCACGCCACCTCAAGTCCAGGCGAATATACTATGCCTGAGGTTCCCGAAGTTCCGGAGCCGCCCGATTTAGAACAAGATCCTGAACGGGTTGCCGAGCCAAGATATCGCGGGCAGTCGTCTGCATCTATGACATCTATGCCAGTAGCTGCAGCACCTACGAAACCAAAACGAAGAGATACCGGGCGATCAAGGAGAAACGACTACTATCGGTCCAACGAGCCAGCGCTGCGCAGGAGATTTGAGCCATTAGGTGGGAGAGCGAGATCAATGGAGGAGCCTGCACCATCCTTTAGTGGGCCACCAGCATATTTCCCAACAGATTACCGAGAGCCGCAACCACAACGACCTCAAGCCCCAAGATTGTCAACGTACTACCCAGTGTCCGCACCGTCTGGCCCTCCTGGTTCTGGTTGGTAGTCAGGTTAGATGCCGCGCCAAGTTCTTGGTTGCGGAGGCTACTTTCTCTTTTGAAGGAATGGACAATCGTCTTCAACATTAAAGTAGTCTATACGCACTATCATAAAATAGCAAGGCCGTCAAATGAATTAGTTCGTTACTTGCAGTTCTGTAAGACACAGAAGCGCCTTTGCTCGTCATTTCCTCGAAACATTTTACCACACCGCTTTTTGACGTTCATCTACCACGAATCCCCTTCATTGCCACCCTCTCTTTCTCCAACTTTGCACCTATGCAGCCACAACAATAAACGAATCAAAGTACCAAACAGGACCATTCAAACAAGAATCGATATCGATCTCGATTGTATCCTCGAGTATGCCTCCTTGGAATATTGCAGAATATGTAACCCCTATAATGTCACTCATCAGCTACACTCTAATTCAGACAGCCCAGTGGAGCTCAAAGGAGGGTCAAGTGGATTAGAACTTACAAGTTGTCTGTCCCGTAAACTTGCTCAAATCCATCTGACTCCAATCATCAATGGGACTGTCTCCGGTACCAGAGTATAGCCATCCCTGACATCCAGTCGTATCACTATTTTGAGCATCGACTCTGACCGCAAACGACAAGTTATACGCAGGAGGAGAGTTGAACGTTGGAGAGATTATGCCAATGCCAGGATTATTGTTGCTGAGGAACTCGACGCCCAGCATGCTTTTCAACGATACCAATCAGCTCTGCACATATAACATGGAATGCAACTTACTAGTTTCCTTCATATGCTGGATTACTCACAGTGCCTTGCACCTCAGTCATACTTGTTGCTCCCGTCGTTCCATACTCATAGAAAGTCCACCCCGCGTCATCTTCCTCAAACCCACCATTGAGAATCATATCTGGTGTGGATGTTGCATAGCATGGAGTTGCTGCAATGCTGGTAACGGTGCTGAACAGCGTCGAGGCACTCAGGGTTAACGTCTTCGTTTTGGTTTTGAGAGTTGTCGTGCTGATTGAGATTGCCGACACGGTCTGGTTGACAGTGACATACTGTGTGAATGTGGTGCTTGAAGTGCTAGCTGGCAAGGTTGAGGTTAGAACTATGGTGCTTGCTGCCTGGGTGTACGTCTGAACGATAGTGTTTGGCGGCAGGGTCTGAGTGATTTGGATCGTGGTTAGGGGTAGAGTGGACACATTGCTGGCTGTGACTGTTAAGGTCGTCGTTTTTGTCTTCGTGCTGGTTGATATCGACACAGTGAACAAGTCTGTCTGCGTGATATAAACTGTAATGGGCGAAAGTGTCTGCTGCACGGTCAAGGTGGACGCAGGCTGAGTAGAGTAGACGGTCAACGGCTGCGTGGCGGTAACAGTAAGAGTAACTGTCTGCGTAGCAGAGGTCAAAAGTGGGAGCAGAGCTCCAAAAAGGATTCTCGACAGCATTTCGTTGTTGTGGAAATAGGATAAGGAAGGATGTCACTTAACATTGAAGGTCATTATGGCTTGAAGATTCTTCACATTCGTAAAGTCTCACTTGAGAGATTATTTGGGATTTAGCCTTGACCACGAATCAAATCAAGGTTCGGGTACAGAATTCTAGGACTCGGGCACTCTCTAGGGAAGTCACCTATGAAGAAACAGGCGAGGCGAGAGGAAGCGAAAGACCGAATATTCGAGACTCGTGCTGATGTCTGTGACATTAAAGTCGGAAATTCTATCGATAAACAGAAATACATTGTAGGTCTCAAATTGAAACAGTCTTCAGTCGCTGGCCTGAAATCTGTACTCTTCGTGATGAGGTGCAGAACTTATGCGTGGCCAAATCTGCTAGTCATGAAGAACGCGAAATGCGCAAAAGAATTTCACGTAAAGTAGAGTGGTGTAGCTAGCTTATTAAAGAAATTGAAGGTGTAGTTTAGAGAAAGATCGTTGCAAAGGGAAGCAAGATCCCAATCTGTGTGCATGTCTCAATTGCTTTTTGGGGCGTGCTGCTGACTCGGCTTCTAGAACACGATCACGGCATACGCCATTAGGAAAGGTAGACCGGATAGCCCTGAAAACATGACAATTTTTTAATACGTTTCTCGGCACGCCTTTTCCTAGGGCTCTGATTGCATGGGTGAGGTCGTCGATAGCATTTGGCATACATCATTGAGATGTATAACTGTACGTCAGCGAAATTTCCCATCACAGAACAGCTGATGCGCTCAGGCTTGACGCTCAGAAATCGAGATGGTTCAGCGATGTAGAAAGAGCATTTCTCATTACTTTGACAAGACGAAAGTAACCATTGATCGTCCCGAGACGCTCCCGCTAACCAGCCCGGAGCTAGAAATTGTGGTAGCTGTGTCGCTATAGTCGTGGGTATTGTCCGTGATCCATGCTTTTGTCGTATTCGCCGTGAAGTCACCAGCCGTGCTGATGCTCACACTTGCATCACTAGTCCCAGTATTGAGGACCAGCACAGCAAGGGTACCATCGTCTCTCAAGTAGGCGCTCGTTTGCAATCCACTTCCTCCCGATACTCCAACTCTCACGCTCCCAGGTGTCGCAGCTCTGGCCCACTGAGCAAAGGCCCAAAGTCTCTTACTGACTATGTAGGAGTCTCCGTCCACTCTCACAAGCTTCGAATTGGTTGAGCCACCCTGAACACCGACCCAGTAGACATACGCACTACAATTTGCATTCACGACAGCCGTGTGAATCAGACTCGCCCAGTGCATGCCCTCGCCTGCCCCGCCGCTGCTATACCAAGCGGATTGCCACGCTCCCTGAAGATCAGCATTCTCTGTCTGCCAAACTCGCTTACTCGTGCTGATCGGTGAACTGGGAGAAGACGTATAGCTGTGCGAAGTGATTATTGCGAGGAGGGATTCGGCCCCTGCTGACTTGATCTGGGAAGTCATTGTGCCTTGATTGGACCAACCCTCACTGTCGCAGCAAGCAATACCAGTGCTAAGATTCGCTGTATAGATGGTGGGGGCCAAGATCTTGATAAAGTCTGCTGCTTGTGTGCCAGATGAAAGCATGCCTGCATAGCTTGCACTATTCCAGCGTCAGAACGAGTCCTAGAAATGACTTATCTAATCTTACCTGTATTCCGGCTCATTCAGGAAGCCTACATAAGTGATGTCTATGCCTGCAGCTTGGTAGAACTTGATGTAGGCCACGAGATAATTGGCGTAAGCTTGTTTCCAGTCACCACTCGAACATTTGGTCCCACTGACACCGCATAAAGATCCACCATTATTTTCATTACCATTGGTCTTCATAAAAGAGGGTGCACTCCAAGCATCAGCATAGAAAGTTCTCACACCTCGAGCATATGCTTGCTGTGCAACGAAGAGCTGTCCACTATCCTTGCCGTCCCACACGTAGTCGGGCGTGGCAGTAGGTGATCCGGGATTCTTGGGCTCGATTGTGTTCATGTGGTCACTGCTTGAGTCTGGGGAGGATCCAATGCCGATTCGTAAGATGTTCATTCCTGCTCCGGACGTGGTATTGAATAGTAGGTCGAGTACTTCTTTCTGCTGCTTATCCGGTAGCTTGACAATCACATTTGCTCTTTGAAATGCTTCCGAGAACCCAAAGCCATCCATAGTTTGATATTTCTTGCTGACATCGACTGTGATGGCAATATCTGACTGTAATTTAAGTAAGTCTGGAACTGCCACGGCCTCTTGCAAACCCGCAGCAATGATGACCCATAGTCACTGCATTTCCAGCTTATGAATGTATACAATCCGCCGCAAATGAAATAGGTGCTGCGAGTTGCGGAAGCTACGACTCGAGATCTATATGCGCGAGGTGGGGCGTGCTTCATGAAAGGTTTGGTTAACAAGGGGCTGAATTATATACCCATGCTCGGCTGTTATGGTCGTCCCGAAATGATTGCATTTGCATTGCCGACAATCCAAAGACTCGGAAGTATTTTGCTTCCGTAGGTAGACAGCGTTCCCCGCAAATGGCAAGGATGGTGGATGAAAGGGTTGATCGTGAATTTGCTTCTTCCCAACCTTCGCAGAACGAGAGGAGTCGTCAAGAATCAGTTACTGACCAAGGTTCATGCCAGCATCCATGTTGAACCAATCCATTGAATCGAGCCAATCTAGTCGATTATCGGCCATCTGAAAGCTTGGAAGATACATTTCCAGCTCGTCGCCCGCGTTGTTGATGGCCTCGTTAATCTGGTCATCTGACATTGCAGAGAAGGGTAGAAGTTCTGACATCTGGATCGGCGCAAAAGCCGCTTGATTCTGATATGTTGGCAATTGAGGTTGTATAGGAACATTTCGAGAGATAGGAAATGATGTTTGCTGTAGTGGCTGGCTCAAGCCATCTGGTCGAGCTGGAAAGGAGCCCACAACTTCTCGAAGATGCCTGCCATACAGGGCCGACGTTCCATTTCGGTGTGGTGGGTTGGAACCAATTCTTTCAAGCAAAGCTGCTGTTTCTTCGATCAATTTGCGAATGGAAGGGGCTAAGCTTATGTTTGCAGCCGAGCCCATTGTGCTCAGATAGAAGGCGAAGCATGCGGCGAACGAAATCATAATCGCAGTATTATTGGGCATTGATTTCAATCGATTCTCGCCCTGAACAGCGGCTCGCATAACATTCAACGCGGACGAAAGACCTGCAGCTCGAAAAAATCGTTTCACCTCCACAGGCGCCGTAGGATGATTGATTACACTGCTGTAAATAGAGAGTCGCCCATGGGTGACTAGAATTTCAACATATGGCGGGATTGAGTTGTCTGAAATAGGTCAGCGTTGTCGAGAAGTAGGTACAGTGCGAGTGCAGCCAAACCTTTCATCCCCCCAGTTGCGAATGCCCATGTTGTATACCATTTTGTGAAAAAGCCATCGATCATGTGCTGAAGTCTGCAAGATGAGTAAGACATCTAAAGAATGCTCGTTGATACTCACGATTGAGCCGTATTGTCTCCATTCATAACGCGTATGCCATTTCCGTCACAAGTTTTCTTTACATCTGAGATCAAGACCTCCTGCGAGACATCAGTAGTTGTAAGAGAAAGGGTCATCATTAGTGATTTCTCACAAGATCGCGCCTTAGCATAGCTGACGATACCATCGAGCCATCCCAAACGTCGGCGATATCGGATTGATGCCAGTTGTCACAATGCTCGATGATGGGCGTTAAGGGAACCGTAAAACCTCTTCCTCTTGCTAGACAGACACTGTATGGATGAGAACGTGGATCTTATCATAGACAACCGGACTTACCCTCGGTCCAGCACGAACAAAGCCAACCAGATTCTTTCGCGGCGACGGAGCAGGCGCCTACCAAACTCAGACGCAGGATCTACATCATGGAACCCATCAAGATCTAATGCCTTCCTTGCAGAGATGTAATCTGAAGGTGGCCGACGTTCATGGATTCCTTTAAGAGATGGACTTGGAGACGGAACGATGAGCTTATTGAGAGAGATATCGATTGCTATTGTCAAAGCCGCTCCCATGTATGAACACGTCTCATCGTCCGCCCAATGCTTCCCAGGCGCCATCCAGGGAATATTGACCATGAAGCCTAGAACTATTTCTGGCGATCGGTGTCTCTTCACCATGATAGACTGGGCGAGGTGCTTGCAATGAGACGAGAGTCTTTTCGAAATCGCTGCAGCAGTGGGAATGAAAAGTGCAGAAGCAGCCATGATGGAGGCAAAGAGAAAAGAGGATCGCTTTCGAACGAAGTCCGGTGTGTGTAATTTTGCGTCGAGGCCCCATCGAGTATGTGAGAGATTGTCGTAAAAGCTAGCTATGTTAGTCTTGCGACTTGGAGAGAGGGATGTATTCTTACTATGCAAAGAGTGCAATTGCTTCTTCTTCTGTGACTAGACCTAGGTCAATTGGATCAATATCAGGTCCAACGTCAAGACTCGGACGGAATGGGCCGAAGAAGTCTTGTAAGTCCTGATCATTACCGGCACGTGATGGATTGTGATGTATTGATGCGCTGGTGGCGAAGGAAGTCTGAGCATTCGGAGCAGAGAGATCAGATGCTCTGGCCAGTAGTTGTAGAGGATTCTCTGCATCGTCAACCGCAAATTGCTCCTCAGCAGAGCTTTCAGGAACGGTCTCATTGATTTCTTGTTGTGGTAGATGACCCGCACTTCTGACTGATCCGGCAGAGGTTGGTCTTTGAGGGAGCAGCCCTTGTGCTTCATTCAAGAGATGTTGTAAATGGAACGTATTTCGATCTTCCTCTGATTGGGTGCTCTTTGTTCTTGACTTTTTGATAGCCTGTTCAATCGCGAAAACTGCCTTTGAAAGGCCATCGCGTTTACTGAATGCAAGTCAGCAGCTGCAAAGCCAAGGTTTCGTAATTCCAAATCGATCTCCTCCCTGAGGTAGGAATGGTGGAGAACATACTTCTTGATTCCCTTCTTCCGACCAACGCGATAATCTGATACGAATCAGAATTGCAATGATCTCACGAGCTCAGGGATAACGTGACCGACCTGGTATGATGCACTCTGTTTGGGCTTGAGAACATTTCTTGCACTTCAGATCCCCTGCGTTCCGCAAGCACCGAGTTTTGCTTCGTCTACAATTCAAGCAAGCTGCTTGCTTCTGGCCCTGGCTGTCGCCCTTCTCCGCCGTATTGGAGCTGGATGGAGACCGGTCTTCCATAACATCAATCCTGCTACGCGTTGTGAGGACACTCCCATAGCGACCGAGGAGATTGATGGGCTGAGATATTCCAATGAGTCAAGGGATAGTGAACAACGAATCTATAAGATATGGTAATTGGCGGTCGGCCCGGAAGAACCTGGTGAACTCAAAAGACAAGAAGCAGGGTGAAGTGAGGTGCGATTCGGAGCCGACGAAGCGAACCACACCACGTGATCGACCCCGCATATGTCTTGAAAAAAGTCTTCCGATCTCTCGAGCTTGAACCCACCCTGAAGATCCTAGAAAATCATATTGCTATCTTGAGAATTGCCAAATCTATCCGTCATTCATTTCTCCACACAACTAAAATTCTGTTTGAAGCACAAAGAGACTCAGAAATTGCTCAAGATGGTTGAGATTTGGAAGATAGTTGTGAGCACGAGAGAACAATTGATGCTCTGCGGGTGTCATTCATATAGGTTTCTTGATGTTCGTTTATTCTTCATACTATTCTCTGTATATACAATTTCCCCAGAAACGCCGGATCGCTCAGTGAACTATATCTTGTGGTATACTCTGTGCCTAGAAGATCCGAAGACTCTAGCACCAAGTGCTGCTATTTGTTGAAGAACCTGACTTTACTGTTGATTTCTAATTTGAGATTGCCTTTCCTCCAAGTTGTCACAATGTATTCTTTGCAGCAAATAGTCGTTGTAGTTGTTCCATGAAAATAAACATGAGAACGGTGTTTGGACTTTCAAAGTCAGCGCCGTCATATTTTCTTGGGGCATCTCAACCTACGCAAGTCGCAACCATGCTGGTGTCCAGCCTCTCAGTAACACTCCCGGCCCTTCACTCCTTATTGCGGTGACGATGATCTTCATGAGGGACGGAGCCTGACCTTTTGCTGAAGCCGCGTTCTGTAACCTGCTTTTCAGTACGTCTGCCGGCGCACATACTGTCGTTGCGACTGTCCCTGCGATCAGAGAGGCCGCAATGTGTACTGGAACTCCGTCAGATAATGGGACGAAGTTGTTTGAGAGGAGTTGGCGCTTCGCTGAGGTGTATCTAGACGTTTGTCAGTGTTTTTCGTATCACTCGGCTCCCTAAGACTCACACTGCGATTTGGGAAACATCTGCAATAATTAGCACTGCTTTTACACCATTGGAGATATACACTCACTCATCAAGATACTCCTGACAATATTCGGACCTAATCCTTTTGTGAAAGCACGCACTCCCTCCTCCCTGCCAATTCTCACGAGGCCGGCTAGCGCATTGGGATATCGATATCTTTGTTGAGTTTCCTTGACACCATCTGAGCACATTCTCACCAAGACGACCTATCCATATCAGCAAAGCTTCCGCCCATTCAGCAAGACTCATATACTTCTGTGGGATTTCCAATCATGCCTGCAAGGCCTCCAGCGAATCCCGCACAAGCAACAGTTTGTGCTGCTGATAGCTTCCCCCCAGTTCTTTGTTGCATTTGTCGAGCTAAGGCATCGTACAGGGCGAATCGTGCAGTGGAATATGTCGTCTGTCTCAGGATCGATGCGGAGAGGCCAGACCAGAGAGACTGTATACCTGAGATGCGTCAGCCTCTTCGTTTGAACTTTGGACATTTAGACCAACCATCACGGACAGCAAATGTATGCATTGCTTTCAGCATTGGCTGCTTCGAAGCGAGGACTTGCATACAGCTGCTATTCGTCAGCTAAAGTTCCTTAGCTTTTTCTCTGTGGAAAGACTTTACTATTTGGTCCGATCAAGAGGATGAGCTGTGTCAATGTCAGCAGGATTCGCTGTTCGTGGGTTAAGCACTCACTGAAACAAGCTGCCATCGATGCAGATGCACCACTATCCACATATTCAGCATGACATATCTCTGTTAACATGTCACACTTACCCCAGCCAGAAAGGTTGCTGTGCCTTCGCCATCCCAAGAATTGTAGAAAATCATACAACCTCAGCCCATTTTGTCGCTTTCAGCACGTAGCCAAAGTATAAGTCGTTTTGGTAAGTATCTCCAAGGCATTGACCAGACCAATTCGGATTCAAAAGTAGGTCCCGTTAGTGTACGGACCCACGGATGTCATTTTCTTGCTCTCATGTGCATCTCACGGCGGTTAAAGAATCAGCCGACGTGTTCCAGTACTCCACAGAACGCCCTGGTTTTTCCCTCGGCAATTGGGGAGCGGGAGGCAAAGAATGCCCGAATTTTGACCGCCTGCGGCAGAACGTTTTCAACCGTCCGGTCTTTGCATTTCCACTACTGTACAAATCGTCATCAACATCTAAAATATACTCACTTCCTTTCTTTCTCATTATCCCTTCAAGTTGTTCAATTGCATCTTCTCAAAATGGCAACAAGAAGAATACCCTCAGCTTGTATAGCAGCAAGCTCTCGCCGGACTACATCATTCATACCCCACTCCCGCATTATCCCCAGATTCCACAGCTCACGGCAGCTGCACGCGACATGCATACGATTGGAAGGGCAGAAAGCCAATGTTGGTGCGAAACGAGACCCAGCACCGAAAATTGTCAGAGGGCAGTCGAAAATATTCAAGAATGCAGATGAAGCTGTTAAAGACTTAAAGAGCGGGGCGATAGTTTTGAGTGCGGGTTTTGGACTTTGTGGTACTGCTGGTAAGGAGACATTTATCTCAATCTTTTGATTCAATGTACTTTGGGGATAGGCATTGGAAACTTTTGTTGTATCTCGCAGCTGCGCCAAAGCAGGTCCCTCGAGCTTCTTTTGTCTCGAAGCATTACGAGTATGCCGAAGCGAATGGAATAAAACTTGAGATCTCGTTCTCAAACAATTGCTTCCCTCAATAGAGCATCTTGTCACTAACTAATAATTGTGCGAAAACAGATACAATCATAGCAGCAATCGAGAAGAGGGGAAAGGACAGCTTGGACAATCTCACAGTCGTCACAAACAATGGTGGTACAGCCAGTGGAGGCGGACTTTCTCCTCTGGTCGTATCAGGGCAAATCGACAGATTGATCATGTCATTCCTGGGTAACAACAAGGCGTTGGAAAAGAAGTATTTGAACGGCGAAGTTGCAATCGAGTTGACCCCGCAGGGAACGATTGCAGAGAGAATACGTGCTGGTGGTGCCGGAATTCCTGCTTTCTTCACTCCAACAGGTGTTAGTAAGTCATTCCGCCCTCGTCATGTCGAATGTGAGCTAAGTTTGTCTGCAGATACACTGCTACAAACTGGAGATATTCCTGTCCGTCTAGGACCAGTTGACAAGACAACGGGCAAGACCACTATCCTCGAAGCTGGAAAGCCACGAGAAACCAGAATCTTCGATGGCAAGACATACAATATGGAACAAGCTATTAAGGGCGATGTTGCAATTTTGCGAGCATACAAAGTAGACGAAGCGGGAAACTGTCAATTCAGGTGAGTTCTCTTGGTTTGTAGATGGCACAATTATCGTTGACTGACTTGTGAAGATACACCACCAAAACTTTCGGTCAGATTATGGCCAAAGCTGCCAAAGTAACAATCGTCGAAGCCGAAAATATTGTCTCAATTGGCGACATCGATCCCGATAATGTCCATCTTCAAGGAATTTACGTTGATAGAATCGTCCCAGCCACTGTCGAGAAAGTTATCGAGATTCGAAAACTCAAGGAGGTCGAAGGACAAGGTGATGGCAAGAAATCCGACTCCCTGCTTAGACGAGAACGTATCGCTAGGCGAACAAGTAAAGAATTGAAGCATGGGTACTATGTCAATCTTGGTGTCGGGATTCCTACTTTAGCACCTAGTTTCTTGAAACCTGAAACCAAGGTTTGGATCCAGAGTGAGAATGGACTGCTTGGAATGGGACCGTATCCCACTGAAGAGGAAATCGATGCGTAGGTTCTCTCCTTCTGCCCTTAACACTTACTCTAACAATCACTGATAGCGACGTAATCAATGCCGGCAAAGAGACTGTAACCATAATCCCAGGCGGCTCAACCTTCGACTCCGCTGAATCTTTTGCCATGATCCGAGGTGGACACATCGACGTCTCCGTCCTTGGTGCTCTCCAAGTCTCTGCCAATGGCGATTTGGCCAATTTCATGATTCCTGGAAAGGTCTTCAAGGGAATGGGAGGTGCGATGGATCTTGTGGGCAATCCAGATCAGACTAAGATTGTGGTTGCAACAGATCATGTGGCGAAGGATGGAAGTCCAAAGATTGTGGAGAGCTGTGAATTACCGTTGACCGGAGCGAGATGTGTGAGCACTATAATTACGGATTTGGTAAGTCTGCTAGGATGCATTGAGAGAGCGAAGTGTTAACGTGTGATAGTGCGTCTTTGAGGTTGATAGAGAGAAAGGTGGATTGACCTTGACTGAGCTAGCGCCAGGAGTCGAGGTCGAGGAAGTGAAAAGCAAGACAGGGGCGAAATTCAAGGTCGCAGATGATGTGAAGAGCATGGAATAGAAATTTCCGTCATGTATAGAATGCATTCACATCGATGCACATAGCTGGTCTTTGTCATGTTATATATATTGTACATATCTATCTACAAAATTTCATATGTTTTGCTATCTCTAAATCATCTACATCAACTCTATATTCACAACTTGGACTTGATTCTCTCCATGCCGGGCGCAAAAGTACTTCCCTTCCCTTCCCCAATCGCTTCAACAATCCTATCAACAGCCTGCAACAACCAGGCATTGCCCTCCTCTCCCGCTAACCACTCACCACCTTCAACGACCTCTTCACCTTCTGCGTTTGCACTCCCGTCCTCAAAAGCCTTCCTCAATCCAAAAACATGACTCGTAACTTGAGGTCCGACACCCGTCTGGGCCCTCAAACAAGCCACAGCGATCACACTCGTTAACACCCTACCCACCTTTCCCCTATTCAGTTCAGGCGGATCAGAAAACAAGGCACCATATTCGTGGTTCACGATGAAAACTGGTAAATCTGGATGCGAGTCTGCGAGTTTCGAAAACAGTTTCGAATCGAAGGGTCGGTATATGGATGTCCAGAGCGAAGAGCCTCGAGAAAGTGTCGCGTTTATGTTTTGCGGTGAAGAGGTTCGACTGGGCGTTGTAGAGAGGGAGGAAACTATTTCTGAGGGGAGGCTAGAGCGGAAGGCACCTAGGCAGTTGATCGTTCGTGGGACCTGGGTGCATTGTTAGCATTGTAGCCGCAGAGGGAGGAACGAGACGGGGAAACGTACACCGTTGAAACCAATACATTTTAATCCCACTTCTCTCATCAATTCTGCTGTTTGTACACTTTGGTTCTTGTCTTTTGATTTGTCTGTCACTAGCTCGTATAATTGAGTCAATCCTTCAGGGGAGTTCATCGTCATTGTTGCTGCTGTCTATCTCTGGTCAGCTTGCTACCCTACAAATTCAATCGTGTCCCCAATTGGATATCTGGGACATTGTCAACGCCTGCACATACAGATAAGCTGAGCCAAGCTGGTACTCCGACATTCTTCCCTTTTGCTTCTGTTCTCAAAGCTTCATATATACTCCGGACATGAGGTGATGCGGGAGTTGTGTTGGGTCGTGCATACGGAGCTGCAATGAGCGCTTTCAATGAGGAAGAAAGTTTAGACATCGTGACATCAACTGCTGCTGTATTTCTTCTTACACAGCTGCGTTCAGTTCATCAGAGAAATAGTCTAGTTTGACTTGATCTCACAAGATATAAAGACGTCAAGCGTGCGATGTTCGGAGTTGTCCTTATCGGCAAAGGACCACCGAAGCACCTCCCCACAAAATTCCCACAGGTGGCGTCTTCGCTCATTCTTTTGTCTCCGATGCCAATTTTCTGACCCCGCGCTCATCTCATACGCCGCGAACCTAAATTGGTAGCGCTGACCGACTTGACTGACCATCAAAACTTTAACTGGATGGATGCACGTATCCCCGTCTGGGTGACATTTGGGGCACGGAGAACCCTGGCTCGAGTGCTGTACGTACCAGGAAAACAAGCTTACACGGCACGGCTTCTGTACAACGTTAAGATGCACAAAAGAGGGCAGGTATGGACAGGGGAGGAAAGATGGAGGTGATAAGAGCTGAGACCCCAGATTCCCGTTCTTTTGTTTTTGTTTGCGGGCCCTTCTTGATCACTGAACCGAATTGATTGTGCTTCTTACCACCGAGATGGCAGAACTCGAGAAACGTGACGGAATGGCCGAAGAGAAGTACATGGAAAATGTCCACGAGAAGAACCCGACTGCTGCGGGACAATCAAACGAGAATGCAGCTCTCACGCGCAAGATCCTCTTCAAGCTCGACCTCAGGTATGTGCTAGACTTCTCCGTGTCATCTTCCTCACAAAAAGCTGATATTGATACTGTCTAGAATTCTTCCAATCCTCGCCCTCCTCTTCCTCTGCTCATTCCTCGACCGAACAAATGTCGGAAATGCGAAGACCTACGGTCTCGAAGCCTCGCTCAAAATGACCGACCACCAATACGACACTGGACTCGCTGTTTTCTATGCTACATATATCGTCAGGTAAATTCCCCAAACTTTTATACTCTGCAGGCCAAGCTGTCACATCCTCGGCAGCTTGGCATCGTCGATCATATGCTAAGATGTATATTCTCCAGTGAAATCCCAAGTAATCTGGTCCTTCGGAAGCTCTCCCCGAAGATCTGGCTCCCAGTCCTGACAATCTTCTGGGGCATCGTTACAATGTGTCTGGGCTTCGTGAAAAATTACAGTCAATTCATGGCCGTACGCGCCATTCTTGGCATTTGTGAAGGTGGTCTCCTACCTGGAATGGTGCTGTATCTCTCAGGCATGTACACGAGGGGTGAGATGGCGTTGAGACTCGGTCTATTCTACACGGCGGCTAGTCTGAGCGGCGCCTTTGGAGGCCTGTTGGCTAGAGGGTTGACAAGTATTGGGAAGAGAGGAGGACAGGCGGAGTGGAGTTGGATTTTTATCATTGAGGGGCTATTGGTACACACCCTTCTCTACGAGCTGGGGCTTGAGCTGATTTTAGGCAGACCGTGGCCATTGGGATATTGGCATACTTTCTCCTTCCAAATAATGTCGAGACAGCTCCATTCTTGAAAGAGAATGAGCAGATCTACGCTCGTTCGAGACTCCATCTTGACATGCCTTCTCGTCTTGCAGAAGATGGAAGCGAGCACCACCACGAAGCCTTCCGATGGTCAGAAGTGCGTCGCGGCATCTTCAACATCTCAACCTGGCTCTCGGCATGCGCATATTTCGGTATCCTCGCTGGTCTTTATTCCTTCGGTCTCTTCCTCCCCACTATCATCGTGGAGTTGGGATACACGGCCAATGAAGCCCAACTTTGGTCCGTGATTCCCTATGCTGTTGCATCCGTCGTAACAGTTATCATCGCTATCGTGTCAGACCGAATGAAACTCCGTGGAGTCATAATGCTCTTCGTTCTCATTCCAGCTATCATTGGATATGCAGTCATCGCCAATATCTCAGTCGCTCATCCAAAGGTCAAGTATGGAATGACGTTCTTGATGGCGACTGGAATGTATGCTTCTGTGCCTTGCGTACTGGTTTGGAACAGTAACAATTCTGCGGGACACTACAAGAGAGCAACAACAACAGCGTTGCAGTTGATGATTGCGAATAGTGGTGGATTTGTTGCCACTTTCATTTATCCAAATAAGGATAAGCCGCAGTATCACAAAGGGCATACTGTTGTGCTTGGGTTGTTGGTCATGAGTTGGTTCCTGTGAGTCTGCTTCATGCATTTGATGAAGAAAAAAGCTGACGAGAATAGAGTGCTAGCTAATGTGTTGTATTGCCACAAGGTGAATATAGATAAGAAGGCAGGGAAGTATGATGAGTTTATTGGGTCATCGGACGATAGAGATCCTGATTTCTTGATGGTGCTGTGATACGAATGTGTCCTTCGAATGAAATAAAGCTGAGGAACATCAAATATTTCAACACAATATGCATGATGATTTACTTCTTGATGATAAAAAATCAATCAAGAGAGCAAACCGCTTTTGACCAATGTGAGAATTTGTAGTTGTCTCGCGTCGAGAGGAGAAGAGGACGATGCAGAAAGCATGAAATCAGAAACTAAACTTACCTCGTATTGAGAAGCATATCATGGAAAACTGATTGCTGATATAAAATGCCAACGAGAACGACTGATATGCAACACTGACCTGCTCTCGAAGCACGTTATTTGAGCTTCTCTCGGACCTACCACTGGATATCAAGTCATGCCAGGACAAAGTCCTATAACACAGTCCTGTCAAGCAGGATCAAGCCCCGAGTCAGGTACCTCTTTCTTGGCCTTGAGCTCAGCAAGTCGCCGTTTCTCGACTTCTTTTCGAACTCGATCGAATTTCAACTTGATCCTTCTATCAACAATCTGGTTTATCTTGATGATAGGAAGCTTCCAATTAGGTGAGAGTCCTTGCCAGTTGCCAGTCGCAATTTGTCTCCACCTGAGAGCCTCGAGCCGGTTCAAGTCAATATCAAGTGGAGGGATCTTGGGGGATGCCTTGAACTTGCTGCGATCTGACGCAGATGTTTCCGAGCTGCTATAATTGTCGAATGCTGGAGCTAGCACGTCAGAGTCGAGAAAGACATCGTCTGATCTGTGCTTGGACTTCCACGATTTGATATCAAGCCAGGGCTTATCTTCGATAACAAGTGTAAGGACTTCCAAATTGCCAAAACAGCCCAAAAGCTTCAGTAACCAATCCTCCTTGTTGGACCATCTATTGCATCCAGCGATTGAGAGGGCTAGATGTCGGACCGACTTCAGTTGACCGGCAGATCCAACAGCCAACTGCGTTATAAAACGATCAAGTCTTTCCTCGGGACCGTAGTCTAGATCGACCCAGGACCATGGAGATTCTTCAGAAATATGAAGAACGTCAATCTCGGGATTGAAATAGGTCTGTGGTATTGTCGAAGGGCCTGAAAAGTATGGTGTGTATTTGCATGCTTGGAAAGCATCTTGGCAGGTGAATATGATTTCGGGTCTGTAAGAGTCGGATTCGATGCCCCATGTCCCGGGAAGTCGCCCTGAATGTGGCGAGTCTAGAGGAGTCTTTCCTGAGTCCGCAACGAGCCTTCGGTTCGATTTATCGGGAGATGATGCCAACGGTGTCGATCGCCTGAGCATTGTTGTCCAGAGGTCTGACATTCCGTCCCATCTGGAGTCCGTTCTTGACCCCTCCCAAGTTTCCTCACATTCTGACTCCCAACCAAACTGTAGCGACCTTCTCAAATTTAATGTTCTTGATATGCGAGGCATATCTGCTCGCCGCGCTGCCCGTGATTCATCCATTCTTTGTGCGTGTGCATTCCGCTCTGGGTCCGGTCGTAGCTGTTCGTGACACGAGTTCGTCTCTCGTTCAACGGCTTGCTGCTCCAACCGCTTCTGCCGTTCCTGCTCAACAGGATTACGTACTTTGCGTTCATATATGTGTACTATCCGAGGGCCAGGCATTGCCATCCTCCATATTGCGTGTCTCAATTCTCCAGGAAGGTCTCGAAATTGTGGGAACGTTGGTGGATTGGCTGCGGATTCGAGAGAAGACAGATTCACATCTGCCAGTGAAGTCTGCATCTTGGATGTCAGAGTCGATATAACATGTTGCTGAAAGGGTCTCTGAGGAATTTCATTGGTGACAATACTGTCAATGCAATTGAGAGGTTGAAGTTGGGTCGAGATCTGGAATGGATCCGCTGAGTCAGCAAAAAATATGCCCCGCAGAACGAGCTTCGTTGTGAGATCATCACAACAGCGATCATGGATGGTTGTTGTTCTCTGGACTCATAGTCCTCATTGAGCTTGTACGGTGATTCCTCCACGAGAGTCATCAAAGCTGTTGATTACTCGATGCAATCGAGGTTCCAGAAGAGGTGACTTGAAGTTATGCCATGGTTCTCAACACGCTTCTTCAGTACCAGGTCGAGTGCTTCATGTTCTCCGTCTGTGGTCGTTTCTTACTGAGTTGATTTGATCAGTAGCCTGGAATGTTATCCCTTTGAGCCATCCGCTAGGTCTGGGTATGTGCCAGCTGCCTTGGAAAGTCACAGTCCATCCTCAACTTCTCAGTGGCATTCCCAATTCAATCCAGTCAAAGTCAATTATTCCGCCCCAACGACATTGGTAACACGATAATTCAGTGTCTGCATTGTACTGAAGGCTATCGCTTTGCGGAATGAAGTGGGCGTTGTCCTGCCTGCGGATTTGCGTTTGGAACTTCCAGAGATGAAGTCGGGATTGACCCATGAATCCAGAACATCTCACCCATGGAACGAAGGTTTTGAGGCGTTCTGTACGGCATAAACTGTTCTTCTAGACCATGATCTGGCCAGTTCTGGTCCTGATATCCTTCAGCTGCATGTCAAATGCTCCCCATTTCTCGTCAACATCGCGGCCAACGTTATCTCTTATCTCTCTTCATACAACGCAAGGGCCACTATCAACCCAGCGTTATGGGTCATCATATGAAATTCGGGCCCAACGAATGGCTAGCTGAAATAATATCAAGATTATCGAAACCCCTTCTCAAATCACGGACTTCCGCGCCTCATTTATCTGACTATCTTGCCGGCTCTTATCTACGATGCTGACAGCATGGTTTTGCTGCATCTCCTCATGCATCCAATGAGCCAATGAAGTTTCCCCAGACCAGCTTTTATGTTTGTGGGTCAGGGCAGTGAATCTGTACAGTTGCCCACTTTTAGTACGCCCTTTTGTCGAGTATTGCTTTGTACGATGTACAGAAGCTCCCCACCCAGTGGTGGGCCCGCTACTTTTGAAGAAATGGGGATCTGGGAAGTGAAGATAGCTTATCTGGATTATCAACCTCATCTTCTCCCTTTCTTCTCTGATTTTTCGTCACCTTCCATACCCCCAAGCACAAGATGGAATTCCAGGAGAAAAAGGGTCCCGAGCCAGATCTCTATCAAACCGATTCTGGCCCTCGTCAAGGGGAAGTGACTCAGGTTAAGAATTTGAGAGATTTGGAAGCTGTTCCGGGATTTTGGACCAAAGTTCATGAGTTGAGCGAAAAGTTGGGTGCCGAGACCATCGGTGTCGAACAATTGCCCGAAGAAGCCAGGAATCCCAATCAGAAGCCAAGAAGTGAGCATTATTTCTTCAGAATTCGAAAGTTGCTAACAGCTTCAAGGTACGTTTTTCGTTTGGAGTACGGCAAATTTCCATTATGCTGCCTTCACCACCGGAGCTCTGGGGCCACTCCTTTTCGGCCTCGGATGGTGGGATTCATTTCTCACGGTTATCTTCTTCAACTTCCTCTCAGATCTCGCACCGGCAGTCATTTCTTATCTTGGTCCTAGACTTGGAATGAGAAGTATGATCATCGTCAGATATAGCTTCGGATTTTACGCAAGTAAGGTGATCGTTCTTCTGAATGCTATTACTTGCATTGGTTGGATTGTAATCAATACCATTGCTGGCGGAGGACTTTTATACGACGCTAGCGATGCCAAAATGCCATTGGTGGTAGCCATCATTATTGTGCTTGTTATGTATGTACCCCTTTCCGTCCCTCATTCACAGGAACTAACGCGAAATCAGCTCCCTCGTCACGTCCTTTCTCGGATACAAAGCCATCCACCTCTACGACAAATACGGATGGGCTGTCCTGATCGTGATTTCTATAATTGTGATCGGGTTTGGAGGCAAGCACTTCGTCAATGTCCCCATGGCAAAAGGTGATGATGCACGTCTCGGTGTCCTCTCATACGGAGCTCTCGTCTTCTCCTGGGGTATTACTTGGGTTCCCCTCGCTGCTGATTATTCGATATACATGCCCAGCAAGACACCCAGTTGGCAGACCTTCCTCTGGACGTTTTGCGGTATCTACATCGGCTCTACGTTTGCCTTCCTCATCGGCATTGCTCTCGCAACTTTGATCTCAAATCCAGACCCTGCGTATAATTTCCCGGCTGTATACGACGACCGAGGAATCGGGGGCCTGGTAGGAGCAATTTTCGAAGGACATGGGACAGGCGTGAGAGGTTTCGGAAGATTCATCGAGGTCCTGCTTGCGCTCAGTATCATGGGAGCCAATATCCCCAATATCTACTCATTCGGCCTTTCCGTCCAAGCAATCTCAAGTTGGACGCAAAAGATTCCACGGATAATTGTAACATTATTTGGATTTGCGGTCGCTGTCACGGTTTGCTGTGTTTTGCGTAATCGGTTCGTTGAAGCTCTCGAGAATTTCTTGAATGTACTTTCATATTGGTGTACACCATTTGCTGCCGTGGTTATGACGGAGCATTTCATATTCAGGAGGAGCATTGGCTACAATGTGTCGGTTTGGCGCGACGGAAAGGGCTTGCCTACTGGTATTGCAGCGATTGGATCTTGGGCTTGTGGTATTACAGCTGCATTCATGGGTGCCGATCAGACTTGGCTTGTTGGCCCTATTGCCAAGGCCATTGGTGGTGCTGACATTGGATGGGAGTTGGTGAGTACTTTTGACGTTTCACATGTGCATCGACTTTCAGCTAACTTTTTGACAGGGTGCTGCTGTTGCTTGTGTGGTATACCTGGTGTCGAGAACCCTGGAGCTAAAGACTACTGGCCGTTAGGAGATTGTTGCACGACAGAACTGCGTTGATACTGTGCGATAGAGATGACTTGCTAGACCATTTGTGAAAATATAGATAAAAAAGGTAATCTAAGAGAATTAATGACACTGTTTTATGATCTCCGAGTCCCAAATTTGACTTTTGATGTCCTCTATGATTACGAACGCCGAAAGTAATTGAAGAAGAAAGAGGCATCGAGCATTAACCTCTAGGTTGAAACCAGCAGACCTTGTACAACATACCAGTATTGGTGGTTGTAGTACACGCTGTTCTCTGTCTCTTCAATGACCTCCAGTAATGGTCTCATACCCTGCCATTTGTTCTTCTCCCCATCGACCAGGAATTTCGCGTCAAGTTTCTTCAGTATCTCAATCTCCTCAACCATCTCCTTTTCATTAAATGTCGTGAACATAGTGCAGTGAGGTGCATGGACCAAGTATCTGATCGTTGGCGTCCAATCATCAACACATTCCTGTGAATGTCCTGTCTGGAACGCAACAGCAAGATCCGGCTTCTTGTATGCTGGCGATTTGGCAAAGTCATGATATGCGCCTTTATGCATCTCTATACTTCTCACTTTCTTCTGTTTCGTGCATTCTGGACAGCAGTCAAGGACTATCCTCCCACCTGCATCCATCGGATTTGGTAGCTCCAGGCCAACGAAGGAGCAGTTAACCTCTTTGAGGCACGGAAGAAGATGAAGCAATTCTTCGAAGAGCATCAAAGCATCGAGCTCCTTCGCGTTGGCTCCAATCAAATGAAGATCCACTTTTTCTTTCGTCCCAAGATCCGGATACACGGCTTCGAGACCAGCGATGATGGATATCATCATGCTCATTTTCTCCGTCGCAGCTCGCAATGCACTTGCCATTTCGTCATTTCCTGCCAGTGGTTTAAGATCATGAGACAACAGCCCTTCAACCATTTGTTTATCTGATATCTTGGTGTAGTAATCGTACCAGGAACTAGCTGTGGATATTGGGAGGTAGGTTGTGCGAGGTGTGCCGGTTGGCATGGAAAGAGAAGGCTCGCCCGTTTCGGTATAGTGAGCCACAGCGAAGCGTTCTGCAGTCATCACCTCTCTGAGATCGGAACAAACAGAGTCGTGCAAAGAGAGATCGCATGACGAGCAGTGGGCTGCAATTTGACATTTGGGGCAGAGCTTCAGTGTTGAGCCTGTGGGAAGCTGGAAGGCATTCAAGTGGCAGCCAATACAGTATGGTTGGTACTGAAGGACGCGTTCGTCATTGACAGTAAATTTTGCCTTTTGGGTTCTGAATGCTGAAACTCGCGTCCACTAAATCGTCAATTAGTAAGTGGAAGGGCGATTGGGGATGGATGGAGAACCATTCCGTCTCGATATTCCTCCCATGTTTGAGATTGCTTCGGAGAATCGAGGGCATTGATACCCTGAAGTACCGGACACAATTGCTTATGACCTCTTCTCCAGTCCTTCTTCTGGCACTCAGCTGAGCAGTAGCTGAATCAAAATATCAGTACCAGATATAGTGAGAGTCGGGAAGGAAAACATACCAGACGCGTCTGCAACCGCTACATCTGTTCAGCTTCGTCGTTGCCTTGTAGCATGTGAAACATATCGCACCCTTGACCGCTGAAACCGGCGTCGGGAATAACACGCGCTCCGATTTCGACATCTTGAGAGTGGCGCGCAATAGATATCCGGGATCTTCTATGGGTGTCGTGTTTATTTATTCCTAGATGAGTGTTTAACGAAGGGTGCGTAGATGGCGGGGTCGAAAATTTAGTGGTGGAGGGGTTTCAGGGGTCTCGCTTATTTTAGCGCGTCATAACACAACGTCCTTGTTGTCAGCCCAAGATTTCATTTCATCAACGCAATCTTTGAACTAGTAAGATTTTCTATTGTCTAACTATCTAACAAAATTTTAAAGAGAGGATGTTTCGGGACTCAAAATCGATCTGGAAGGCTCTCTGCACAATATCACGGTCTATGCATTTAGAGAGACCAGGTTCTGAACAATGATAGCTAATGCTTTGCATACCCACGGACAACTACAACCAATTAGAACACTCTGCAGAGTGTGCTCTCTTTTTGACTACCTTCTCCGAAACCTCCTCAGACATTCGCTTCCTCAGTCTTCTGCCTCGCCGCTCTTCCCTTCTCACTCCAAGGAAAGTGCCAAACGGGAATCGTAAAGAAACTGTTATTGTTATCTGCGATACCAGCAATAGCCACATACCAGGCCAAAAATGCAGCTAAAAGCCCAAACATTCCTCCTGCTTTCTGACATGCAATATTCTGGCTACCGCCTGTGACATTGGGAGTCAGGAGATAAGATATGCCTAGAAGCAGGAAGGTCATCCAGACGCTGAAAAAGAGGGTACAGAAGACGACTGTGGATTTCATGGTGCAGAGCCAGAGAAGGAAGGTGAAGATGAACCAGCCCTAAAGCAAGAGTTAGCGTGAGTTGAGCTTTGGACGGGGTTGTTTAATACCATGAGGAAGAACCCGAACGCGTAGTTGAAATGAACCGGATTCGTATATGACTGTGCGATCTCGAAACCGCCTGGCGTGAGCATGATTCCTAGAGAAATCCAGAAGCCTCCGTAGCTAGATAATGCAGTGGCACCAAAGGTATTTCCTGCTGCCATCTCCCTGCCTTTGTCAGTCGATGTATCCAATTAAAGCTCCCAATGTCCGGAAGCCTCAGGACATTCATGGGTAGTCCTAAAAAGATTCAATCAATGCCAAAACGTACCACATTCCAGAAAGTAATTGAATGAGACCACCATAAGCAAACGCAGGTGCAACCACGAGGTTAGGTTCTGAAACATCCCTCGTGTGCCAATTAAGCAGCGACAAGACGAAAGTCGTCAGTGCGAACCCACAGAGACCCAACGGGGCTGGGTTAGCGATATTGCTCTTGGGTGGTTTGTAAAGACCTGGCTGAAGGTATCCCGCGAAAGCAGGGAAACGCGCAGAGTCACCAGTGTTGACATGTGCGAGAGGATTCCCACCATAATCCCAGTGTGAGGCATACCCTTGACGACTGTTGATGGAGCCTGCGCCATTCTCAGCTGGAGCAGAAGCTTTATCGTTATTGTGGGCGGTGGTGCTGGAAGAGCTGCCGTTGAGGACTCCAGTGGACGACATGTCGAAACCCTGAAATAAGGTAGAACTGTGTGAATATTCAAAGCAAGAATTTTGAATGCGGAACGACAGTCTTAGAGGAGGTTCCCCTCCATATGAAGGGAAACCCGAACGAGAGATGACGTTCCAATTGAGGGGTTGACCAAACACTATTTCGGTAACTCGTTTGCCAAAGACACTTGCTTCGCCGATCAAGATAGCTTAGATCTATACGGAACTTGCAGTTCAGACTGATGCTACTGCGATTGGAGTGCATGACATCAATGGTATATTTGACGAATTGATATGAGAGGTCGGTGAGAAGAACCGAAAAGACGGTGCGGCGGTAGTGGTAGAGACCATCTCCACAGATCAAGAAATTGGCGCGCATTGAAGCTCTTAAGTCCGATCTAAGATCTCGTGATCTTCCTTCTCTTTGATAACCCGATGTCTCATTGATACCGGGTCATTGCGCTGTCTTACGGAACTTAATGATAGCTGGAATGTTCTTCGAGGCCAAAAAAACAAACCGAATGGCAAGAAACTCGTCAACGAAGAAGAACATCGAGATGCTCAAGTCACGTGAAACCTTGCGAACTTAATTCTGATCGTCGAGTTTCTAGCCATAAAATTAGGTATATGAATGTACCGAAATCGAACGGACGTTCATGTCATAAATGCTGACCTCGCCTAGGTATTTTGCGTTCCTCAGAGTTGAATGGCACTGCATCACATTATTCAGCTTATGTAATCCAGTGCCAATCTACACTCAAGTCTATCGCTGTCTTCAACCTCCTCAGAAAACTTGCTTCAAGCCCTCACAGTATCTCGTACCAGAGAACACCTTGCCATATATACGCGTTATTCAAAGTCGAAGCGCTCCGTTGTCACACTTTGCATTCTTCTATTGTTTAATCGATGCACTTCTTTGTTTTCAGCCACCTTTCTTTCAACGATGAGACCCACATCCGCGCGCGTTCTTTTCGGACCATTCATTGGACCAGTGTACAATGGATCAAAGAAATCGCAAATATGAGTATACCGCGCCTAAAAATCTCGTATACATTGCGTGAGACTTGCTGAAAGAGGGTCACAACGATTGTGCGCAACCCCCATTCCCTTTTATCACGATGCATATGACTTCAGCAGCCGGCGGTCCGGCTCTGACTATGCTGGCAGAAAGATATACGCATCCAACAGGAAAGGAACACAAGGTCATATCATATACAGGATTGTCTGGCATGACACCACTCGTATCGCCGTCAAGCCCCACGATCAGAAGTCGAAAAAAGCATGCACAACTTGATGGCTACCAAAGACGTCGATTTCAGGCAATATCAACGAAGGAGCTCGAGTCTATGGGTGCTTTTGCCCCCCGTTTTTTCGATTTTCTGTACGCTGTTAACATTCCGATTAACCCCCTCTTCCATCGCGACAAATGGGACTATTCGTTGTCGAATGCTGCTCCTTCTTATCGCTTGCCGGGTGGCCTGGCAGGGTACTGGGAGGTATGTTATGACCTCACTTTCGCTTCTTAACTCATCCCAGTAGGCTCAAAACGATCTGGTTTGGCAGATGATCCAAGAGCCACTGAAGCTAGCTAGTTGCTTTCTGGAGAATCTCAATGTCATCCCTTGGTAGGACGGATGATTCTCAGCGCTGTTATAGACTAATGGACGTTCAGGTCGATTATACTTCTCAATGGGGATTACACGTCCATAGAAAACGGCATTCCGGATGTGTGGAAAGGTGGCAAACTCCAACGAGTCCGCAGACGCCCAGGACTTCTAGGTGTTCCACCGGGGTTCAGACCGAAAAGAGAGAAAATGTTCAAGAATATAATTTTCAGAATCACGAGTGGGCACACAGAGCCACATGCAGGATGGCAGAGTGGGGATTTCTTTCTTGGTCGAACTTGGTCAGCTGGAGATATGACTGTGATTGATTTGGCCTTGGAGGTGTTAGAGCCGTTCTTAATTAGCGATATATCTCCAGCGGAGCGCCAGCTTGACGTTTTTCGGGTTGCAGTTATTCTCCTGCACGAAATTTCCGTGAGTAATCATCATACTAGAGACATGATGGCATGGCTGATATTCTCTTCCTAGCACGCCATGTGGTCACGAGCTTATCAAGGGCTTGGTAGGCCAGCCCACTTCCCAGAACCATATTTCGAGGAGCAGTGTATTGCGGAATTGGGATTCTCATTTGAAGAGGCGGTATGGACATTTGATATCTGCGAGAGCCTGAATACATCTAACATATTCAGGTTTTTGGTGGGCGGCCGACTTACCTCACCGCCCTTGGAACTGGGAAATTTGTGGATGGAAATGGACTCTCATGCGGAGCAGTTTATTCTAGCGGATGGTTCAACAGTCTTGCAGCGAAATATGTCCAACCTGAAAGACCCGATTCTTTCCCTGCAATTACACCGCTTCCGCCCGATTGGAACGAAATGAAGTCATACCCTATTCCGCTTGAGTATTTCCAATCGCTTTCCCATTCTGACTTCTGGACAGTCCATGCACGAGCATATCAGGACGCAATCAAGATGGGCCCGAAACTATTAGGGACGCGGCTTCTCATCACAAATCAAACGCTCGATATCATGACTGTGCAAGACTCGGAGGATAGGACACAAATTCCGATTGATGTTTCAGCGGCGCCAACTGTCCAGTCAGCGACAGAGTTCGAAAATATGAGGAGAGCGAGGGCACGAAAGATCATTGAAGCCGGAACGAACATTCAAGCTAAAGCTAACGCAAGACTGCCTCAACTTCAAGCGACAATGAATAGCGACATCAATGCGAGGGGAAGGTCAAATAGCGCGTCGAGTGGGAGTGGGAGGACCGAGGATAGCAACGCTCCACCATGCACGCGATATGAAGAAATCAGAAGATATTTGTTCGCGAACAGCGGACAAGGAAGGTTATGTCTTGACACCATGTATTTTGATATGCCAGAAAATACTCTACTCAATCACATCATGCTCCTAGGAGGCATAAGACTGACGGTCCAGGAGTGGAGAGGCTTTCTACGGCTAGCAAGTGATAGGAACGAGTTTCTTAAGTGAGTCTTTCCTTCAAACAGCACATCCCCTCCCAGTCTTTAACTAATTGAAAATCAAGCTGGGTTCCCACGGGACGTGGAATTGTCCGATGGACAGCCCTTCAGGAGATCTACCCCAACCCTTCCTACGTCTCTCCCTTCTCACAATTCCAACTAGCCCAATTCCAAGCAATGTCAACCCATAACAACTGGCCAGCGTCTTATTTTCACGACATCGACCCTAACATGTTTCTTGTGGAGGCGAATAACTATTTTCAAGATATTTTGTCGAACACCATATGGGATGCGAATGACCTGAGAGCATATATCGATCATCATGATGCGACTATGACTCTTTGGTGGTAGGTTGCTTCCTTTTATACGAATGAAATGCTAACTTGAGGCAGTTGGGGCCCAAATGGAGTTATCAGAAGATTGTGAACAATTTCCTCAAAGATTACGGACACACTTTTTTTTCAATCGTGATCCCAGACTAACGAGCATTACAATTCATTGAAATCAAAACCAAATCGGTTCGAATAAAAGCGCTGAAATTGAATTGACCCACTTTTCCATTTATCCAATAACCAAAACCAGAACCAACACCAACATCGCCCATCTCGACAACGACGCATAGTTTTCTGAGATCCTGCTTTCACAAGACCTAGAGTCGGCGAGACGACAAGTAAAAAACATGAATAGCAGACTCGCTCCTCCAATTCCTCCAGCAGGTGAACGAAAAGATTACATCTGCAAATTATCCACCAGAGAACACGGTCTTTGGATTCTCAAACGAGATGATAATATCGCAGCATTTCAAGATGCCATAGCTTCTGGTCTAACAGACGATCAAGCCATGGAAAAGCTGGGCGGAACTTTCTACGCCACCGGTAAATAACCCACTGGCTAGCTCTCTCATTCCCCTTATTTAGGTTTCACTAACAAACCTTCCAATAGTTGACAGGGCCTCGAAACCTCCCAAGGAATTGATTCGAAAAGCAGAAGCCGCTTACTCTCTTCTTGCAGAGAGTGGAGAGAGATTCCACGCAGCCCTTAAATCATCAGAGATCGAGAAATCCGTATGGTATTTTATCGTAAACACCGATCCGTGGTTTCGACCTCGTGGGAGTGCTCGTGGGACATTGTTGCTTCACGATAAAGTTGGGAGAGGTGTCTGGGTTATCAATGGGTCAGATGAGGCTAAGTTTCAGATTTTCAAGAATCGAGAATCGGGTGTGGATGATGTGGATTTGATTGAGGAGAGTGGTGGAATTCATTATGAGAATAGTGAGTGAGCTACTGTTCTATCAGCTCGAAGAATGGCTAATAAAGTTGGACTTAGTGGAAGAGTTGGAGGCGGCTGAATCTAAAGCCAGAACAATCCATGAATAATTGACCTTAATTGGTCTAACACACTGTTGGTGGCCATGGAACGGGGAGGCCAATCTGAGGAGAGCTTCGAGTAAACAATTCTTCTTCCAGTTCGCAATCTCACCACATTCATTCGCAACATATTATTAATCGTTCATTATTGGTCACTGGGGACATCGTCTGCTGCCATTTTTCCTCCTTCTAGAAAGTAGATCGTCGCCTTCACTCAATTAAGCTTTGCCAAGGAGCAATCGATATCGGGATCTGAGTCTGAAAAGAGACACCGGCAGCCTTGATATGCACAAGATGTCACCAGAACAAGCAAGCCGCATTCATTCCTATGCACCTTGGAGCACACGAAGCACAAGTGTACTTCGTATGTCGTCTAATCAAAACCACAATTTTTGTCAGACCCCGCGAAAGACCCCGCTGTCACGAATCGTGAGAAACTCTCCTCTCGATCCCTCAAAATCGTGCATGGAGTCAAGATAAGCTTCAAGATTCTCACCTCTAATTCGTCGTCTCACATACGATTTCCTCCATGCATCATGCACGCAGCTCTCCTCGCAAGGAAAAAGTTCGGCTCATGGGTCAAAGAGGGGCAGGCACCGCACTTGCATCTGAGGAAACTCGGGACGAGCAACGGCAGAGCCTAGGAAGCTTCCTTCCGCCGCATGGAGACTTCCGTCATGGGCTATGAGTAACTGATACTTGTGACTTCTCAAAGGAAAAGCTGCCGGAGACGGGTCCTTGGATCCTGAATGATTGCACTACGGGTTGTGGAGAGGAGACGAAAACGGTTGCACTTGCACATGTAGACGTATCGCGCGCCGGCGCGGACGAGAGGTGGAATAAGTACCTCTTGACGTCTCCACCACGTGCGTACTAATGCCGATTCTTTATCTTGATTCTTGATAGCATCTTCTTTACTCATCAAATTGCTTGATTCATTTTGGAGCTTCCAGTGACTCTGTTGTGTTGACGAGATGGTAAGTTTCCTTTCTCGACCTCGGCATGAGCATGAACTTGAAAAACATCATCTGACGTATGTAGCACATCATAGTTATAGGCTGCGGCCTAGCTGGCCTCACAGTTTCGATTGCTCTGGCGAAGGCGGGGCATAGGATTACTATTATTGAGAGCGCGCCTTCCATTCAATATATTGGAGCTGGTGATTATATCCTCCTCTGTCCTGCAACACATCGGATTACAAGGCGTCAGAACTAATAGACTATGTACAAAAGGCATTCAAATATCTCCCAATTCCTCCCGTATCCTCCGCAAACTCGGCGTCGACAAATACATTGAGCAGTTCTGTGTTGACCCAGTTGACCTCCGTATGATGAGATGGCGAAACGGTCAGATCCTCGTTGAATGTCCTCTGAAAGAACCGGCGCAGAAAGAATACGGCAGTCCATATTGGCACATCCATCGCGCAGACTTACATCGAGGACTCTTACAAGCAGCTGAAGAGTTGGGATGTCAAGTACATCTGGATAGCCGAGTCATCGCAATCGATCCTTCGAAACCATCTCTGACAACCAAGGATGGAAAGACGTACGAAGGAGACTTGATCGTGGCTTCAGATGGCCTTCATTCCATGGCACGAAGTGTCGTTCTGGGAAAGCCAGGCCCACCAGTACCAACAGGACAGATGGTTTACCGGGTGACCCTTCCGGCACGAACTTTGAAAGGGATCCCGGAGCTGGAAGAAATTGTTACCGTGCCAAGGAATAATCATTGGTTGGGTCCTAATGGTACTGTGCTGAGTTATTTGTTGGAAGGCGTTCATGATACCCTGATAAATTTTGTGTTTACGTGGGTTCTGCTCATCCGGAAAACCTTCATTGGAGTTGACGAGAAGCAGGTGCGATGTTGAAGGTTGGATGCCGGAGGGTGTAAATCAAAGACCCGGGGATCTTGCAACTGTGAAGAAGCGTTTTCGAGATTGGGACCCGAGGTATGTGGAACATCGATGTTTGTGGAGTGACGGCTGACATGGGTAGATTGGTGAAGATGCTGGACCACATAGGTGATGTGCTGGAATGGCGTGTAAGTCTCTCCACGGTACAAGGTAACATGTCTAACTCTCACAGCTTTTCACACATGAGGAAATGCCGAGCTGGATTCATCCATCTGGTAAAATGTGTCTGATTGGTGATTCTGCTCATGCAATGACTCCATATCTTGCCCAAGGTGCTGCTATGGGAATAGAAGATGCAGCTATTCTAGGTGGACTTTTGGAGAAGTACCCTTCAACCGAGACCCTTCATGATGCACTTCTCAAGTACGAGAAGCTGCGCTTGAAACGAACGGCAAAGGTTGCGAGTGCGTCTGTTGATTCTAGATGGTTTACCCAAATGGAAGATGGGCCAAACCAGGAAGATCGAGATGAGTATTTGCTGGCGCATCCAGGAATTCAGAAGGGACACCGGAATATCCGATCGCAACAGGAATTCTTGGATTGGTTATTCGGCTATGATGCCTATGAAGAGCTAGGATGTAATCTTCTCAATGGGAAGAATGGGTATAATGGTGTGGAGCATAGTGGCGTAGCTTGAATACCAAAATTACCAAGCATCAAGACCAAGAATCGAGAGCTTGAGAGGTGATAATCACTGTATGCAATCCAGAAAGAATGCATGCCCATGCTTTTTCAACGTCCAGACATTCGGAATGGCTCCTGTACATCGCCAATCAAGGAATCAATACCGACAGAATCAGGTGCCGGTATTCATGGTTGACCCATGTGATTGAGTGGCGGCTTCGACATACTCCCATGATGCTGAGCAAAAGGTGTATCGATTGCTCCCCATTGAGTGTAAGCTGTATGCGGTGGAACGGGTGCAAGCAAATCCTCTCCCTCAGCAACCTCAGGAAGGTGATTGTGGTAATTCCCACTCAGTGTAGCTCCAGGCCCAGCCATGGTCATTGGCATCCCAGGGTAGCCATGCTCAGGAGGCATCTGGTTTGGTGCAACATAAGTGTCCGTACCAAAGAAGTCTTTCAAGTCCCAAGGTAAGTCAACCGGATCTTTTTGAAACCATGTCTGCAATACATTTCCAGACTGACCCTGTGGCTGTGCACCATAATCGAAGTGGATCGCGCCTTGTTGTTGTTCCATGTATTGTCGGTATTGTTCGGGTTGTTCTGGTTGGCTAGGTTGCGTATCGAAGATGCCCACAATCTTTGCGAGTTGTAGAGACACTTGAGTTAAGACTGTGAAGGTGGGACACAATTTGACTCTTTGAAGCGCCCCCATGACATCTCGGACAGCCTGCTTACGAGCATGATCTTCTGGTGTATCTTGCTCATCCCATGGTCTGGCCAGGAAGTCGAGAGCGAGAATAAAGACTGAATGGTAGATGTAGTAAGCATCTACCCACTGAACACCATCAAACATTCCATTCGCAATCAATTGATGCAACAAGAGAGCCGACTTCATCGAATATGTCCCACAAGCATGACTTAAATTTAGCTCTTCCTTGTCAAGATCCTGAGAACGAACATGTCTGCCAAGTTTCCGTGCTAGCTGGACTCCAACCTTTCGAAGGATAAATGGTCGCGTGACCAGGGCTTGGGTGTTGTGGAAGTGAACATGAAGAAGGATAATGGCTCGACGATGCTTGGGAACAGGTGACATGCATTCGAGACGAAGAGCTGGAGGTAAGCTGTGATGCCAAGAATCTAGATCAAGCAAGAATTGAACGGCGATGCCCATCTTTGGATGCTCTCCCTGCTGGGTCGAACCGGTCTGTGCAGCGTAGATTTTTCGTCTGATATCCGACAGAAGCTTCATAAGTCGGACAGAATATTCGATGTATCCTGGCGGTACTGAAGATCCACCATCAAGCATGAGCTCGTCGGGGAAGCTGACATTGACTTCGGAGTCATCAATTGCACAAGGTCTACCCAGAATCGCGCACTGATTTTGCTCAAACATATAAGCTGTCCACCAAACACGCTTCCGTACCTCCCTCTCCATATCGTCAAAGCCTCCAGAAGTCCCTTCTCTATGCATGCCCAAAGCCATCGCCATCCGGGAAGCACATCCTAGTAACATGAACGCACTGTTGCGCTCGGTACAGTTGTGCTGATAAAGTTGGAGTAAGAGAATCGCTTGGACGTTGATGAGAGTGGTAGCGCTGATGAGTTGGTGCATTCTAGCTTGGACGAGTTGGAGGTAATGCCGTTGTATTTGCATTGATTGTCTTGCGTCCCGTTCCTCCAGTGCCTGAGCGCCGAAAACCAAAATCATGAAGACGCAACAGATCCATCCCGGTTCAAGGTCGCGCATGAGAGCCTGTGGTTGTGACCACATAGCTTCGTACCTCATCTGAAACGTCGGTCGGTGAAACAAGAGATAATTTGGATGAACTCTGTCAAAATAAGTTTCAAGGAAAGTGTCTGTGACTTCTTTGCTAGGAAGGAGGGAGAGAACCGTGGTTCTCTTCAGCCTGCTAGAGAGCGCATTGCTGTCGACTGAAGCTGGAAACAAAGATGGCGCACGAGATTTGCGAGTTGGTATCCTTCCAGATGGCTCCCCTAAGCTTCGATCAATGTTGTCTTCGGATGAGTCCTCGCTCTCTTCCTTGACAATAGGTTCCAAGGCCTTGCTCC
Organism: Mollisia scopiformis; assembly: GCF_001500285.1. NCBI lineage: Eukaryota > Fungi > Ascomycota > Leotiomycetes > Helotiales > Mollisiaceae > Mollisia > Mollisia scopiformis. Next base: position 1,867,222 of record NW_017263583.1, read on the forward strand.
AGTTCGATGCTGCAAAGTCAGACGAAATCTTTGCACGTTCGTCATCCGGCTGTATGCTTCTCAATGCAGCATTGAACTCTGCGACCATGTTCCGAACTGTAAGCACGAATCCAAAAGAGCTTGACGGCCCAATATAGTGAGATGGTCCTTGGGGCATAGGAACCAACTTCTCTTCCACAACCTTGCCTGACTTTCCATCTGGATGTACACTTTCGGAGTCTCTTGATGCAATCGACGGACTTCCTGCGCTTCCTGCAGAGTGTTGAGGAGAGGAAGCAGCTGGTTTGGGAGGTTGACTGAAAACCTCTTCCGCCACCGTTTGCTCGTCAAATGTAGGTATTGCAATATCGTGAGCTTCTGCAATCGCATATAGAGTATCGATGTTATTGGTATCCTTCTGCGGGTATAGGCCTTTGATCAGGGCATCCAGAACCCTATACCGTATACTGAGGGTCTCAACGCTGCCATATATTCGAGTCTTTCGAGGCAAGGTCGATTCGCATTGCACGCCGACCTCGAGACAGCTCTGGCATGGCTCATTTTGATCGCTGCCACTGGAACGCGAGCAGCGTATGCGCCTCTTCTTACATCGATCGCAGCTGACCAGAGCTCGTCGTCGCAGATGGTCGGGGATACGTGCCTTTCCGGTCTTCTTCGCCTTGGCGTGATGGTCCATGGTGCAGTCAGCTCTTTGCGGCGGAACACCCGCGGGTTCCGTGGTCGCGGTAACGAGAGAGGGAGAGGGGTGTGCGGCGGCGGGATTGTCAGGAGATGAACGGATAGGCTGTGTCCCCCTTCTTCATGGGCGGACGAATGGTGATTGGCGATGTCGAGATGGAGTATGCGACACAAAAGCAAAAGGGCAGAGAGAGGGTTTCGGGTTGCGGAGTGTGGACAAGAAGGGACTGGGATTGAGACTTTCGTTTGGTGGAGCTTGGGGAATGTGGTCCAGTGTCCAGACCGTGGGTGTTGGAGAAAGTGTGGAGGGGAAGGGGAAGGGGAAGGGGAAAGTTCGGTGGAAGTGAGTGAGGGAAGAAAGGCCAAGGGAGTCGGCACAAGTTAAGCTTTCTCGGGACGCTGAAGCAAGCAGCTGCAAGCAATGATGCTGCAATGCACTTCGCAACTCCGGCCAGGTTGAGATCACTGAGACTGAGACTGAGGTCTGGTCTGTCTTGCTGACACAACCACCGGCTCAGAACCGCAACCGCAACCGCAACCGCACCCCACGAGGACGGTACTGTAACAACAAAAGTCGAGTACGCCGAACCGGTAGCGGGTTGCCCGTCGACTGACTGTGCCGTTGCACTGTTCGGTTGCTGCAAGGATGATGACGGGACTGCAGATTGGAGAGCCAGGAGAGGACAAGGAGAAACACCTCGCAGCTTTCTTTCTTTCTTTCTCTCCTTTCAAAAAGGATGATGACGAATTCCAATAATCACGGGCGCTCCTCTGCAAAATGAGGCTAATTGAATGGTGCAGTCATTGGCCTGTTGACGTCGCTTGAACCAAAAGAGTTGGTCTGTTCGAGGTCAGTCAGTCAGTGGTGGTCTGGTCTGGTCTGATCTCGTACGCCCAGCATGTTTGGGGCTACAGCAGACAGGGCTAGATTAGCTAGGCCGGGATAGGAAGAAGCATAAAATACAGTACAGCGAATCCCTTGCGCCCTCCACCATGCTCGAGCAGCAAACGGGGAATCGTTGCCCACGTTGGGCTTGTGCTGGACTTAAAATAATACAGTAATATGGAGAAAGTGTTCGAGAACCTGCGCTGGGCCCCGGACTTAAGAGGGGAAATGATCAAACATATATTGAGGTCGACGTTGCCATGTGCCTTGATCCATGACGTGCAGCATATATCGCAGGGAGGGATATATCATGAACGCGCGCCCAGCAATGTATTTCTCAATTTCTGGGGTGTTCATGTCGCCCTCCTCTGACGATAGCACTGCAGCAGCGTGTCTCTCTCCAGGGTGCATGTGCCTGAGTTGAGAATGGCTTCGCTGCAGAATGATGGAGGAGGCGCTAGGGAGTTGTTCAAGCACCGGCCGCTCACTACGACCATATGGCACCCCACTGCTGATTTGTTCCCCTCAAGGCCATTCGGTGGCAGAGACAACTAAGTCTGGTAACAAACAAGTGTATAACTGGTTGCGAATAATTCTCTCACATCCCATTTCCCATCACTCGCATGAGGAGATCCCTCCCCAGGACCGAATTAAGTATATAAATAAATCTCATCTCACTCTGAGATCCCAAGCATCGTCTTTCCGCGAGCCGTCCCTGGCCCCGCCCCTTTCTCATCTCAGCTCACTGATTGGGGTCCCAGAGGGCACGAGCCGAGTGCCCAGAGCTTCAAATCCCGAATATCACTTCATGTACAGTACTGTAACTCGAGCACGCTCGCACTCCCACTGATCCCACACCCCCAACGCAGCCCCCCAGTCAAACGCGAGTTTGCCGGACCCGAGCCTGATCCTTGGGCCGTTCTAGCCGGAGCACCCCCCGTTTCGAGTGATAGTCAGGCTCTGTACTGTAGTTCTCGAAGTTTTGCCGACCATTCAACACCCAGAAAACTTGTAACCGATGCTCAAATTCACAATACCGGGGAGCGTGAGGTGGGGTTTAACTTTAGCGGGACTTTTTAAATCTTAGAGGGATGATCCGCTGGCCTTGGCGGAGAATAGCTCGAGAGCGCCTGTGGCGTTCTGAGACCCAAGCCTCAACCCCAGCCCAAGTGCCCAGAGATTTACACTTCAGCTCCCCAATCTCTGGGGGGAAAAGAGATGTGATGGTATTTAACAGAGCCTGCTGCTCCACTCTTCCATTCTCGTACACATGTTGCATGTTACACAAACAGTTTGTGTCGACTCAACCAGAGATTGATAATCGCATGCAGTCCCCTTGCGATATTCAAGATGTCGATGGATGAATCCAAGAGTGGCCGCGAGGAACGTACGACGGAGGATGCGACCAAGTCTTTCAGCGAACGAGATCCGGAGAAATACGAAGAAAGCAATGGGTTCAACTCTTCAGAAAATCTCAGGCTCGACAACAATGGCCTGCCACTCGTTCCCCAACCCAGTCGCTTCAAAGATGATCCTTTGGTCAGTACATCCAATGCTATTCCTGGTTCCTTTATCTCTGTACAACCACCACGAATTCCTCTGACCGTAAGCAATAGAATTGGCCCTCATGGCTGAAATGGGCAGTCCTTATCCAAGTAGGCTTCATGGCCTTCCTGGGGCCTTACAACTCCGCCCTGATCAATCCCTCCCTCGTCCTCCTCTCCAATGCCATAAATGTCTCCTCGAAAACTGCCGCTTACACCACCACAACTTCCATAATCCTCGGGGGTATCTCGCCCTTCATCTGGACCCCACTCACAAACTACCACGGGCGACGACCCATCACTCTGGTCGCCATCCTCTTGACAATCCTCGGCGGCATTGGTTCGGGGGTGTCGTCCAGTTTCTCGGAATTGATGGGGACTCGAGTGGTGGCTGGTTTTGGATTCGGAGGGATGATGAGCGTAGGAACGGCGTGTGTGAACGACATGTTCTTTCTGCATGAACGGGGAGAAAAGACGGGCGTCTATTCGTTATTCGTTACCAACGGTGCTCATGTTGCTGCGTTAGGTATGTCATGTTCTGTCGGCCGTCTGTGCATGCATCTTCCTAGGATGTTTGGAAACTGTGCCGCATGCACGCTTCTTCGCTTTCGGGTCAATCATCAACTTTTATATCTACCTGTGTAACATTACTAACAATTCGTCTTCAATACAGTTGGAGGTTTTCTCGGTCAATCCGCAGGTTGGCAATGGGACTACTATCTAGGAGCTCTCAGCACCGCTCTCTCATTCATAATCGCTTTCTTCCTCTTCCCCGAAACGCTTTTCTCCCGCGACCCAAATTTCCTCTCGAACCGCCACCATGAACGAACATACACCCAAATGCTCTTTGACTTCAAAGGCAACATGATCCCCGGCCGCCATCTCCACGTATCCGATTTCCTCCAATCTTTCCGCATGCTCAAATACCCATCCGTCCTCTTCCCCTTCTGGTACTATACCTGGTCCTGGACTTTCATAAATGTCATGCCCGCCGTCTCCCTCGCAACTATATACACGCAATTCTATCACCTCAGCGCTGGACCAATTGGCGCCTGTCTGGGCATCTCTCTCATAATCGGCTCAGTCCTCGGTGAGCTCTCCGCTGGCAAGCTCTCAGATATCGTTATGCTCTTCTTCGCGCGCCGCAACTCCAACATCCGTAAACCCGAATTCCGTCTCTACCTCTGCACCCTCTCCGCCATCTTCATGCCCCTCGGCCTCATCATTTTTGGTGCCACAGTCGGAAAATACAACCAATACGTCCCCCTAGTCGGCCTTGGAGTCGGAGTCTTCGGTCTCCAGATCGCAAGCACAACACTCTACGCCTACGTTTCCGATTGCTACAAACCCCAGACGCCAGAATCAGGTGTACTCTTTAACCTGAGCAGAGGGTTAAGTTTCGTGGTGGGGTATTTTGCGCTGCCGTTTGCGGACAGGGTGGGGTATTTTTGGGCTTGGTTTACGTTTGCTGCTGTTTTGTTTAGTTTCTTCTGGCCGATACTGGCGTTGATGAGGTGGGGAGAAAGGTGGAGGATAAGGTTAGGGGAGCCGAGATTTCATCGGTATTTGTGATGTTTGTTATGTATGATCACGATTCACGAGAAAAGGCGTACCGGACAAAAGCTAGAGTATGGTGCCCCAGAGTTTGTGGGACAATTGGAACAAGCATCAGTAGAGCTGCATGGCGAGAACTATGACCAAATCGAGATATCCATCTTGCAGGGGCCCGCTAATGGAGTTCAAGTTGGCAGCCACGAACAATACAGCTATGTCAGCTTGCCAGAAATATAGAGACATGCAGCTTCAATTTGAAGAGTGCATCTATGCGAATTGTGTAAAGATTCAAAGTCCGTCAGTAATTGAGTACTTCAACGCGGCATGAGTTCCCTCCTCAAAGCAAAGTAAAATAATTGAGCGGCAAGAAAGTAATACATGATTAGGGAGGTACCCTGTAATTCGTGATGTCCGTCGTACCGTCGTGCTTTTACAACTTTCTTCCCTGGTCATTTGTGAGCTTCGATTCAAAGAGAATGCATAGATACGATCTGTATGAACATCCAAAGTCCGTCGCTCAGTGAGTACTTTAAATAGCGTAAGTCCTATTCCCATGTTGAAGTAGAATAATTGAGTAGCAAGAAAGTAATACATGATCAAAGAGGTACTCTGCAAACGATGTCCGTCGTATCCTCGTGCTCTTACAACTTTCTTCGTTAAAACTTGGCAGCAAGACATCAAGACAGCAAGACAGCAAGGGTACCTGAAATAGTGAGAGATAGTGCTACAGCATGATGACCAAAAAAACCGAGTGAGTGAGCATTCAATCACTTCATACATTGGAAAAGCGTGATGTTTTGATGATTTCTTTTGATCTGCATCTTATGCTCTATCCGCATTCATGCATAGCTTTATAACCACCAGCTCCACTGTCCAACTCCAACATTATGTTCACCATGGGTGGAATCGTTACCACCTTGAACATATCATCCCCTTCCTTTTTCCTGCTGAGAAAGAGCCGTCATCCCATCGTCTCTGTAAATACAACCATTCATACCGTCATGCCCTCCTCCGAATGTGGTACACAGACAGTAAATGCCGAGAATCGAACAGAATCGAACACAAAACAAACGAAACCTCGAAATGGCGTAGTTGAGATCGCTCATCAAGCTGCCTTCAAAGCGCCTGACCGCTGAAGTGCAAGACGAAAATCAGAAAACCAGAACTGAACTCCACAAAACGCCTTATCTTCCGTCTTCCCTTCCATGTGCTGTATCAACCATACTAGATTATCATCCGATGATCTACCCTATTACAAACTCCGCCTTTCGAAACTCAGATCCGTTTTTCGAAACGCCATTATTACAAAAGAGCACATGGAACTTTTAGTCGGCAGCCAGGCGTGCAAAGTGTTTCGACCAGATCCATCCAACCTCGTCAGAAGGGTCGTCTTGGTTCTTTGCCAGCCAGAGCTCGCCCTTTTCACCAATGACATCAAATATCTGGGACATTGTTAGTATGTAAATGGGACGACAAGGGGGTAGACTTACTTCACCAGCTTGATATGTCAGGTACGGGTAGCCTGCCTCAGATTTTGTGGCACTGATGTTGAACTCGAACAAACTAGCAGCAAGATACAAGACATTGTACCCCCCAGAGATGTTTCGGTCACGAGAGGAAGCTCTCGAAGATCGTTGACTCTCCTCAGGACCATCTGGCATCGGCATAGCAGAATGGAACAATCCGGAATATGGTCTAGAACTTGGCGGTTCCCAGTGAGAGTTGTATGTCGAGCCGGACTCCCGTCGATGAGGGGTATTGTAATCACTGTTGCCTCTGGCCATTCCAGTATCCGAAGTGTGACTGCGGGATGTACCTGGCCTTACCATGGTTCCATGATGAGGCCGTGAACTGGAAGCAGTATCAGGAGTCGCAGGAGACCCAGAACCCGCTCGAGAGTGACCATTCGAGTAAGGCATGTTTTGGTACGCGAACTGAGGAAGACCTGGACCATTCGACATGAGAGGAGAAAAGGAGAATTGACCACTGTTACGCTTGGCAAACTCCGGAGTTGGAAGACTCGGGGACTTGTCGCTGTTGATGGATAGTCCACGAGATCGATTGGAGAGATTGGAGGGCCGAGCTCTTCGCGATTCATCGTCTTGCGTCGACTGTGAGCCTCTGGTAACACCACCATTACCGAACGAGCCATTGTTGATTCCTAGTTCCTTCAACTTGACTTCTGTGTATTTGAAGTCCCTGTGAAACATCTCGAGAATGTCGTTGTTGTCTTTCGGGATTTGGCTGGCTTCGAGAACTCCACTCAACTTTTTCTGCCAAATTCCATACCATTCAGTCTTCAAGAAAAGGAGACGAATCTGACAGAGTCTACCAAGGCTTTTGGTCAGAGCCGACAGCTTCGGCAACTCAATCTTGAGCGTCTCGTTGAGAGCCTCATACTGTGCGACCTGGGCTGCCAATTTTTCGTCAATCTTCTTTCCTTGCGACTTGTAGCTGAGTGACTTCTCATAATCGAGACGGCGTTTGTTCCGCTTCTGCATTGCATCGCCGGGCTTATTGTACATTTGAATGACCTTCTCCAGCGGCTCAACCACTTCTCGTTGTATCGCACCAATCTATTACGGGTCAGTGTCATTGAGTCGTTAGGAGTGAGATTCTTACATGATCGTCAATGGCAATGGTTCCCATATCCCGCATTGAGAGGTTGAAGCGAACCCATTTGCTCTCAATTTCTGGATATTTGCTTGCACTCATCCGCATGATCAATTCCATGGAAGAGAAATATTGCAAAGTCTTTGCAACATACTCCTTCTGGTGCCGGGCGTAATCTTCAACATCGCGAAGGACAACTTGTAGGCGCAGGAACTCAACACCAAAGGTATTGTGCAATGCTTGGTAGGCCTCATCTTCTGGAGGTCGATTTGCATTCGATTGAAGCTTTTCAGCTCGTCGACCAAAGGCCTTTGCAAGGTTAGTGCGTACGTCTGACTCCTTGCGTTTCCGGCCTACGATCTGGCTGACCACGTGGAGTCGTTTCTTCATTTCGTCGATACCCTGCAGTAGAATAAGAAGCTCTTCTCGAGCAGACTTCAAGGCTTCATAGTCCGGATGATCTTCAGGTGTGCTCTCGGCGAGTTCCTTGAGAAGTAGCTGATATCGAGTGATACGTTGTACAGGCTTCACCAGAAGTGCATCAAGATCCCAGGCCTTTGTCAGATCCTTAGCAACAAGATTGCACTCACTCAACCAGACTTGAACTGCGGCATCTTGCTGTAATGTCGCAAGGCGGGAGCTGGCGATTTCGCTATGCTTGAGATAATCCGTGTAGATTGCTTGCATCTTCTTCAAATGCTTGCTGAAGGTGGCACCAATGAAAGTTTTCCGGTCTTTCTCATCGTCCGACTCGTCTGTCAAAGTTGCAGCAATTGAGAACCTGTCAGAGACAGTGGGTGAGGTTGACGATCCAGAAGGAGCTACGGCTTTGCTTTGTCTGGCACGTGAACGAGGAGAATAGATGCTCGACGCAGCGGATTTGAGCTCGTCCAAGAACTTGGCTGAAAAGGCGATGATGTCAGCTGTATTTCGGAAGATAGTCTTGACATCGGAATGATCAAGCTTGGGGCATGCCTCTGCTGTCCCTTTGTAGATCTCCTCGACGACATTCATATCTTTCAAGTACACTGACTCTGTCTCAATCAACTCTTTGATGACCATCTTCCGTTGATATAAACGCTTCCTCGTCTTCTCGGCAGCCTTCTTCTCCTCTTCAGTTTCCAAACTTGGCTCTGGCACAGCTGTAGATTTCGAAGATGATTCGATTGTTGCATCATCAAACGATATCTGTGTACTAGATCTAGGTGTTGATAAAGAAGCTCTGGGAGAGTACAAATCATCGCTCGCTCTTCTCGACTCTGTGTATCTACCATTGTCGTTCTGGCTGGACTGGTACAAGCTTGATGCTGGGCGCATACTCGATGTGGTAGTCGGTGGAGGAGGTGTCCTACTTGGAGGCGCTGGTGATGCATCATCTGCAAGTGGAACTGGAGGCGGAGAGTACTCTGGCCATAGAGGAATTGATGTTGAGCTGCCGAAGTCATGAGACGAGTCAGAGAAACCGAGGCCGAGACCTTCCCCAGTAGTCAGAGGGGGAAGTTGATGCCGAATTGAGAGCTGTGATGATTGTGGAGGGAATCGAGGAGACGGCAATGGGCTGTAGCCTTCTGGTTTGGGTGGAACCACCGAGGACAGCTCTTTTGGCGGCGGGACTGGCTTATCCTCAGTCTCGTAAGTTGTGACGGGACGAGAATACCCCTCTCGTTCTGAATATTCATCATTTGTGCCCACAGAGTAATCTGTCCAAGCAGATTGATGACTTGAGCGGAAATTTCGACCCGAGTCTTCGTCGTCTCGAGGACGGTCCATGTATTCTCTGTCATACAAGTCGCCCTCACCACCGCTAATCTGTGCAAGCCCATCCGAACTTTCATAATCAATATCGGTCACAGGGGTGTTGAGAAATTCTTGACTTAATCTGTTTATCATGACAGAAGGAGCTAGAGCAGTGCGTAACGTCGGAAGCTCAAGCCTGGTTGCATGCTCTTGAGGTTCCACGTAGTTGACTTCGTCGGGAAATGATATTTCGGGTGCGACATGGATTTGTACATCATGCTCAACATGCTGTGGAAGTACAGTTTCGTTGGGTAAAATCGGACTCTCGTCGTTGCTGATTTGCTCGTCACAAGAACCTAGCGGGGACTGAGGCCTAGAATGTACAGGTGTAGTTTGCTTGGGACTTGCGGTGGTAACGGTCGAGGCAAATATGGGTAGCTCCTCTGCAACTTCTGGAGACTGCTGATATGCACCTGGAGGTGATGGATCTCGTGCAAAAACATCGTTCGTAGGTGTTGATTCAGGTTGATGCTCTTCCACGGGTGTTCCATCTAGCATGATTCGTATCGATTCGTTATCGGGGGAACTCATGTTTTGCATACCGAAATATGCCTGCTCCGGACTCATCAAATCCTCAGTATATGAAATGTGACCAGAGAAACCATCAGGCCGTGATGGTAACAGACTCAACCTCGGGGCTTCCGTCTGCGGCTCATTGTCAAATTCCGTAATTCCTGTTGCGCACGAGATGGCGGACGCAGGCTCCTCATCCTCAACAAAGCTTCCCGGCATCCCCAATGTGGGAGAGTCTTGATCAATTTCAGCTCTGTGTGCTGTCGCAGGTGGGACCTCGGGCCTTGGGAATGATGTAGAAATCTGTAGAGGTTTTGGTGAAGGCTTCGTCTCAGCCGGTGCCTCGAGTATTGGCTGTGCTTCTGCCAAAACAGGTTCTTCATCCTTTTCAACATTGTGCGAGGCCTTTTCACTCTCCTGGGCTGCTAATGAAGCTCTCGCCTGTCTCTCACTCAATCGTCGCAGATTGGCTGCGCGGATCTCCTTTTGCTCGCTCTCGTGGATTGACTTCGTGTAAGCCCTCTGTATCAATTGCCTCCGAGCAGCAAAGTCGACAGCCGTGAGAGGTACATCCGATATCTTGCGCTCCCGCTCCCGTGCTGTGAAGCCCTCCCCATTATTTCGAGTAACTTTCATGCCAGTCCTGACGTGTTGTGGAGAGCCAGACCTATCAACAGCCTTCTGTCGCGGAGTTGCAGTAGTTGCGGATGATACGGGCTGTCGGGGCCGTGAGCTTCGCAGAGGTGGGGATGTCTTCGGTGGAGGGGCGGAAATATAAGCCTTGAGACTGGCATTGTTTGATGTTGATTTCTCTGGATCCCGACCCTTCCCTCGAGGAGAGTGACGAGTTGTCGGGGTCTTTGCGCGGGACGTGGGCGTGTTCGCACGGGCTGCCGGACTCCACGGTCGTTGCTCAGGCTTGCGCAGCTTAGAGTTTGTGATCCGGTTCGACGTAAAGGGCGAATTAGACCGTGTTGACGGTATCGACGACGTGGAAGAGGTGCTCTGTCTTTTTGATGGTCCTGGTAATCGAGTGGGAGCTTGCACAGAAGCGGGCGGGTTTGAAGTCTGAAACGATGGAGTGACACCATTCATCGTATTAACTTTCGAGTCTGGGAAGTCGCTGTGATTACGATTATGAGAGCGAGGTCGGGGCTTGTTGGGGTCAACATGGTCCAAATCTGTTTCTCCCTTATACCATGCGTCGGGAGATGTAGGTGAGATGTCGTTGGATTTACTTCGCGAATGTTGCTGCCAGCTAGGGTGTAAGCTGGAGTCAGATGTCCTGCGAGTTGCGGCGTGAGGGATGCCATAACCTATACTTGATATTCCCTGTTCATTAGGTACGACTTCGCCAAACAGAGGTCGACTTGTTTGTGTCTGAGGAGAGGTTGGAGAGGTAGGAGAAAGGTTGCTCATAGACTTCGAAGCTTGAGGATTGATGCCCGAAGCGCCATTCCGAGGCCTTGATATCCGTGCAGTCCCAGAAAGAGTGTTATTTGAGTGTTGATCCTCGGCTGCAAATCGAGTACGTTGAGTAGGTCTGGTTGATACTGGTGACTTCTGTTTCCCTGCTTCCCGGGTTGCCGTTCCTGCTCGTGATGTACTTGGTGTAGGAGTATTCGCATTTCGAGCCTGGTATCCTCCTCGATCTCGCAGATATGCCGGAGCTGTTGCACTGGTGTTAATTCTGGGTGAAGGCTTTCGGGCAACAGACGTTGACGATTCCGTGTTCTTCTCAAACTGCTTCGAGATCGCTTTGACACTGACACTAGGCTGCCGTGAGTACCCATTGAGAGCGGGCGTCGATTTTGCATTGTTGAGTCCGGGTCGGTCTTCTAAAGGTGAGGAGGCAGATCGATATGACGACGGCTTCAGTTGATTTCTGGCTTGTGCCAGTGATGGATGCTTGGGGGTGGTTCCGTTTCCATTCGACCGTAATGAAGACTGCAGAGGTCGTGACTCCGATGCTGTGGCCGCCATGCCTGATGCCGAGTTGTCTGAATAGTTGTGTGAAGCTTGCTGAACACCACGATAATCTCGGTAGAAGTCGTCCGGATCGTGCTCTCCTCCATTACTCAATGCTCCTGCTCCTGCATATCCATTTGTGTTCCGTTCTATCGCTTGCAGGTTTTGGCTCGTGAGGAAGGGTAGCTTGGGTGGCAATTGGGGGGTGCGAGCTTCGAAATCGGGTAGAGGGGGAGGTTCGTATCGATGAGGCTGTTGATGTTCGGGGGAGGAGGAGTTTGGGCGCCTAGAGTAGAAGTTCTGGTCTGCGTTGATACCGCCATCCATCGTGCCTGAACATCGATCAGGCTTTCTTTCCTTACGCTACCTACCTATCGCACAAAGGACAAGACGGTCGGGTTGGGGCACGAGCACCAGGGCAAGAACGAGCGAGCAGGTAGGTCAACGCAGCACGACGACACCGCAGAAGATTGACTGACGGCAAGCACACCGCAGCGCCGGGCTGGACAATGCAAAAGACGATCGTTCAGTGATCCATGCAAGTGTATGAGGTCGTGGGCAAAGCTGAGTGGCTGCGCAGCGTGATTCGCTGTCCAGCGTTTGAGGATTCGACGTGGTCCTTGCTTGGGGTGTGGTGTGTAGTGCGGTGCAGTACAGTACAGACAATCCAGGGCAGTTGGTTGAGGGCGAACTTCAGTTTTCCAAACGTTTCGCTGCGGGAGGCCGATCGATAGGACGAGAGGAGGGAAGGCGGCGAGATGTGCTTCAGGGGGCAGATGGGATCAGTCTCGCGGAGAAGGTGAAGGTGATGGTGAGGGTGCGTCGTGTCGTCTCGTGCGGTATATTATTGCGGAGAGGGACATTCAATTGTCCTGACGACTTAAGGTGTGGTCGCTGGTGGTCGGTTGGTCGTTCAGGTTTGGTGGTTGAAGGTAAATCTCCACCTATCTGCTGGTTCGTTCGCTCTGCGACCCAGCCAGAACCAGAACCAGACTCTCTCGGTCGGCTAAATCAAGCATCATTGCACCGCCCAATCTTCAGCAGAGTCATCTTTTCATTTGCTGCTCAAGCGCGAGGATGCCAGAATAGCGATTCATCCCCCCATTCTGCCCAATAATAGAAAGGCCAGGAGATAAACATAGACGCAAGGGCGATGGACAGATATTATTCGGATTCATGTCAAAGGGATCCTTTTTCCCTATTCTGGTGCTGTTCCTTGTTGGATTCCTCCTCAATCTATTGAATGAATCCTCCCTTCCCGGCCTGACATTGAACACTGTAGGTATTTTTGTTGGCGGAGGCGGTAGCCCAATCGTACCCGATTTTATCTGTTCTGTTTTACCTTGATCTCACTCCCTGAGCTTACTCCACTCCACTCCACTGATTCTCCCTCCCACTCTCGTTCCCCTCGTCAATTCGATTCGCTGCAATCTTCCCCCAAAACCCCCCACGACCTGGGATTCCTGGCTTCTGGCTGGCTTCTAGCTTCTACTGTAGAAAGAAAAGAGAGCCCGAGAGCCAGTGGAAGCGCGCATCAGCATCTACCCGCACAACGCGTTTCTTCGACAACCTATTGGCTGCGGTTCGCGTTTGCTACCAATGACCATCGAATAGGAATTGCTTCCTGCGCGACCTCAAAGTGGTGCAGCAGCTCATGATCGAATAGGAGCCTCTTTTCCCCGCCAGTATTCGTTGTCCCCATCATATTCGTTCAATTCGTTTGTTGCATCTCGTGGTCGATAAAGGGATGTGGCAGAAGTCAAAGTCGGAGATTGTGCAGAACTTCGTGGAGAAGTTGGGCGCACAGTGGGAGTTCAACGTTGTCTCAACCCCATTCGTTCCTCCTCCGCATTCGTCTGGACTTGTGACCAAGAAGAGGTCATTTCTGAATCGGGATATCAGACGTTTCTTGCTCCTGTCCCGCAATCGGACTCTCAGGGCTGCGTTACATGTTGACTTGGATGGTATATGATTCAGTGCGCCCTGCATATAGCAAATCACAAGCGGATCCTTTCGAGTGAGCCTCCAGATCTTGGGCTGGTTGACTGCAGAAGGGATTGGAGCAGAGGCAGTTGACATGGCCGGAAAGAGGAAAAGAAAGCGAACTGGGCATGCTGATGAAGGGGAGAAGCGTCAGAAGGTTGCTGGTGGCTTCAATGGCAATGATCCGATCGTCAAGCACGCTTTGCTCCATCAATATTATCCTGAAGTCACCTCGTTACGCGAGTACCTGCTTGCACGACTCCCATTAGCTTCCAAGATACGCAGAAGAAAGATTCTCTCTCTTGGACGCAAGCCAGAGGATAAGGAGACCGATCAGAACATCTCTCGCTTCTTGGACCGCACTTTGGTAGGAGTATATCAAAATGGCGATTTTTCTCAAGATGAAAGGTGGCGGCAATGGACAACATTCTCTCAGAAGCCTGACGAGTCAACTTCATTTGCAAACTTGAGTACTGCAGGAGTTTACTCACAATCAGAGGTATGTAATAATATGCTGAAGAGATTGGGTAGCACAAATTGATAGTATCCTAGATCATCGACTTTAGCATTTGGTTGATGTTTTCCAAGACTCAAAAGTTCAATGGAAGAGTTCAACATCTACTGTGTCAGGGCTTTCAGAAAGATGCCACTGCGCGCCATATGAATCGAGAAGAGCATGCAACATCAGCAATTCCTGGAATCGTTTCGACTTACCCCAATGTCCACGTGACATCCATGAAAGCTTGGCCATGGCCCCAATTTCTGGCGCTATTTGGAAGGCAAGGAGAGAAGATGATGATTGATTTGATACTGGATTGTGGCATCTTTGTACCTGTTGAGAACGCTCACGGGTCATACTACCAACTCAGTGGTAAGTCGTTACCTCCCATGTCTCAAGAAGACTCACCTTTCTAAAGTCATCCAGGTCAGCCCTTGAGTGAAATCCAAATGATTGGCCAAAGACCACACGCGAGGTCAATGGCAAAAAAGAACGCAGATGACAAACACGAAGCCAGAGCTCCTTCTAGCATCAACTTTGTCCGAAGTCGTATGATGTATGCTCGAGCATCGACAAATGTCCAAGGTGAAGTTCACTTTGGATTCAAGCACAATCGTGAGTACTTGATAAATCGTGGCGCGACTCGACTGACATGGTAGATTTGCTCAACCGATGGCCGCTAAAAGCAAAGCTGCTCAGGAACAGGGACGAAGAAGCTCAAGGTGCCGCGCACGAGCGCAGTACTGTACAAGTCTTGATGTACATGTTCCCACGACAATTCGGGCTTCATAATGTTTTCGTAAATGAGATCGATTTGTGGCAGGCCATGCAGCCTTTCAAGGACTACACTCTTCGAGACGAGGAGATTATCACCAGATTTCCAGGAATTCCAATGCCAAAGATCCCGAGGAGATTGCGTGGAGCAGCAGTTTGTCTGGCACGTAAGCTACAGATCAATCACCATAGATGTTCATATAAGATGTTACTTGATCACTATTGCCCGGTATGATCTGCACCGATTTCCTGTGGTTCTTCTGTTAACTCTTCTAGATACCTGGACAAACATCAAGACATGTCTCTTCGGAGACCTCACAATGTACAAATGGATCAACGAAACTCGGAACACAAACGTCACTTACCTCGAATGGCTCAAAATTGCATACTCAAGCAATCATTCCTGCACGGAAACCTTCGATGATGGACTATGCCACACCAACTGCGATGGTTTCTGCGTTCTGTCGAGCAGTTCTTCGTAACCTGGTGCCTTTAGACTTCTGGGGAACTGGTCTCGTCGCAAAAGAGAACAGAAGGATCATAGATCAGCATATCAATACTTTTGTAGAGCTTCAAAGGTTTGCAAGCTTCTCAGTGCACCACGTATCTCAAGGATTGAAGGTGAGGCTTCTCATTTAGGATTTGGAAGTACTAGCTGACTTATGAATAGATCTCAGAGATAGAATGGCTTGGACCTATCAATGCAACGGGTGCGCATTCTGACACCAAGAAACGATGGGAGATTTTTCGTGAATTTCTGTACTACTTGTTCGACTCGTTGCTGATCCCCCTGATCCGAATTAACTTCCATATCACGGAATCGAATGTCCACGGTTCTCGCCTGTTTTATTTCCGACACGATGTATGGCGAAAACTTGTAGAGCCAGCATTGACCTCGTTGAAATGTACAATGTTCGAGGAGATCAAGCGAGATGAGGCACTGAAGATACTTGAGTCACGGCTTCTTGGGTATAGCCAGGTCCGCTTAGTGCCCAAGGAGACAGGTGTACGACCTATCATGAACTTGAAAAGGAGGCAATTCGAGATTGGAACGAAGAATCGGCTTGGAAGCAGCATCAATACTGTGCTTGCACCAGTTTACAACGTGTTGACACTCGAAAAGGTATGCTTTATGATCTTACACGTACTCGCGGCTAATTCCTTTAGTCTCTGAACCCGGATCGACTTGGCTCAACAATGTTTTCCACAGGAGACCTCTACCAAAGACTCAAAGACTTCAAGGCTAAGCTTTCCACCGCAGACGGTCTCTACTTTTCAAAAGTGGATGTTCAAGCTGCATTCGATACGATCCCGCAAGCTGCAGTCGTTGCACTCCTTTCCTCTGTGCCTTCAGAATCCGAGTATCGGATCTCGAAACATGTTCAAATCAAGCCCAGCGACAACTTCAGAGAAGATGGAAAGGGGAGGCCAATCTCAAAATGGACTGCTCTTGCGAAGCCTCTGGATGATATCGAAACTTTTGAGGAGAATGTTGAGAGTGATCTAGCTATCGGCAAGAAGAACACCATTTTCATTGAGAATGTTGTTTCTCAATTCAAGAACAAAGATGAAATTCTCGATCTGTTAGCTGAACATGTTCAACGCAATATGGTGAAGATTGGCAAGAAGTTTTATCGACAGAAAGAAGGCATTCCTCAAGGATCGGTCATATCCTCACTGCTGTGTAATTACTTCTATGCAGACCTGGAAACGAAACATCTCTCCTTCCTCCAAAGCGAGAACACCTTGTTACTCCGCTTGATCGACGACTTCCTTCTCATCACCACAAATCGTTCACACGCGAAACGCTTCCTCCAAACCATGCATGACGGTCTTCCATCCTACGGCGTACGAGTCAATCCCGACAAAACACTTGTAAACTTCGAAGTAACTATCAACAACAAGAAGGTACCCAGAATGGTACACCAGAGTGGATTTCCATACTGTGGGAGTTTCATCGACACTAAAACTCTTGATATTACCAGGGATCGCGATAGAAAGAAGAATAAAGGTATGTTTGAGCTCGGGTTTGTGGGGTCATGGCTGACGTGAAAAAGCAATTGTTGACTCTCTGACGGTGGAGTTTTCGAAGACGCCAGGGAGGATGTTTCATCGGAAGATGTTGAGTGAGTGCATCGCAATTTTTGCTTTTCTTATCGATGGATTTCTTTTTGTGTTGTAATTGTTCGTCTATTTTTGGGACTATTGCGAAGTCGTAATAGCAATTCCGTTTGCATGAATTCGTCATCTCGTCTGTTCTGATGAAAGTGAGTCGGGCACGGAAAATTTCAGCGAACGGAGTGGAGGAAGAAATTTACTCCGTTCGTCGAATTGCAAGGCTTAAAAGTAAGATGGCAGATGGACTATAAGGCTGGATACCAGTCCTTGCTGTCACATACGACCATAGACTGAGGAGAATTGGGCATCCCGTCCGCTCTGCCATACACAAGCCTCAGATCGGCAGATTAGTAGTTGGGTGGGTGACCACCAGCGAATACCTGCTGTTGTATGTTTTTTGTTGTTTTTTTATTTTATCTTTCATTTGATATAATATTTAATACGTAGTGGAGTTCTGGGTTGCGTCCTTTTGCTCACCTGTGGCCGAATTGCCCGTTTCTTGCTTGATGCATCATTGATCCGTCATCGTACGGATAATTGAGTAAACAAGAAGACTAGGATGTGTTGTGAAGTGAATACAGAATTTCATGATACTCATTGATTTTGACGTTTGCACGTGCCTTCCTCGAGTGTTGTCATTTCGATTCAAGATGGCAGGTGCTAACCTCCTCTTCACAGACACGTTCAAAATCCAAGCCCATGCCATGTTTCTCGACACCTCGTTCAACTCTCTGAAAACTGTTCTCTCAAATGTCTACTCGGCATTCATCGAATCAGCGACCAAGATGTGGACTTATGCAAAATGCCTGCCAGCTGGGAAACAACCAGGAACTCAGTTAATTCTCAGTAAGTCTGTACCCCTAGATTTGAACATGTCCTAATCGTGGCAGAAACAATCCGCGACTTGATTGAGTTAGCTTTCGTATTGATGAAGAGCAAAGGAAAGAACAAGAAAAACGTGGGATATAAGTTTGCACTGAGCAAAATGCAGGTGGAGTGGTAAGCATTGGCTGATAATCACTGCTGTGGCCGATGCTGACGAGGACCAGGCTAGCAATGAATGCATTCTTCAGCATCTTGAAGAAGCGACAGAGTAAGTACGGGAAGGTATTGGAATGGTTGGATGGCAAGATGAGGCTGTTCAGAGCTAGGGAGGCGGAGACGTGCCAAAGGATGCAGGGCGTTGTGCGGACAATATCATTGTCGAGTCCTGACTGAGGTCTGAGTGAGGACTTTGAGGACTTGGATTGTGGAATTATGTCTATATATATTTGAGATACCCTTGTCATAGCATGTGCTACATATCTCTTGGGGTGTTCGACAGGCTTCGAACGGAATCAGAGACTTCGAGGACATCCGTTGTTTTAGATCACGTGAACCTCAGTCTCCCTTCTTTCCGCTCGACTTTTCACAGGTTAATGTCCGGGCTGCCAATTCTAGACATATTCTTTACCTTAATATGAATATTTGTAACCCGACTTGAGAACTCGTTATGTCCTTAGACTAGAAGAGAACACTAAAATATAGAGATCATGTGATCACATATTATCTCCTTGAAATTTTGCAACCATGCCAATGGAAATATTCCAGCACTTTGGAGGATGAACAATTGCTTCAAGAGTACTTTGAACTCCCGGCTCTCTCCCCTCTCACACTTATCTACTCTACCGTGTCTTACAATCCGAAACGTCCGATGATGTCTCTTGCGGGAACTTCCACATCTTCAAAATGATCATGGTCCGAGAGTACAATGCACGCCAAGAATAGCTTGGTACTCTGGTGAGGCTCGCAAGCCCTGTTGAATATTCTATGCATGCTAGGACATTTGAGTCCTCATCATCTTCAATTTGTGGCACGAGTGCTTCTTGGAGACATTCAAGAACATTCAGCTCAAAATGAAGGTCGATGTCTCAGTAATCATCTCAAAATATTTCCCCGTATCCCTCTGAATTGAACCCCTCATCATCCAGCCCTCGCACTTCTCAAGCCGCCCGGCTTCCTTGATCTTGATCCTCGTGCAGAAGATCAGCCACCAGTTCAACCACTCCCAGCCACGACGCACCATGGCACACACCCTCTTCTGCAACCGCAACTCCTCACGAATCGGTTGCTTGACACTGGAGCAGCCAAGGCCGGACCGTTGAGGGGAAATGCGGTTGGCGATGAGTGAGCGATAAGCTAAAACCAAGAAAATGCTTGAAAGAAGGATGATGATGAGTCTTGACGTGGTCGACGGTCGACGGTCGACGGATATGACGCCAGCGATGTTATGTGCGGGCTTATGTTCGGTCATCGATAGCAGTGCGACGGGCTACCTAGGTAATAATGACTGGGATCGACTGGGAACATCGACGGCAGAATTGATTGTTTCCTCTTCCTCTTCCTCTTCTTCTCACATAGAAGTGTTCCTGCTTCCGCCCTCTTTTACCCCATATTGCGAAGTCAATTCATGGAACCAACCCGGCTTCTGGTTTATTACTCGTTGCACAAGTCTTCATAATCTGGTGAAGACGGTTTATCCATCGAATCAAATTGCTGACTCGCTGTGCCCCATTTAATCTCCAATCTTAGCGGGCATCCACACAATCCACTGAATCCAGGCGGCATTTTCAGGGGGACGAGGAGAACCGACAGCGAAAACCAGCAGAGACTGCCCTCCTACGCAGGTCGCTAATAAGGCTAACACGCCCCGGTCAACCACCACACACTCCACCGCCGCTCAAAAATTCCGGTGCAGCGAACCAGCCGCGGACCAGCACCAGCACCAGCACCAGCAGCAAGGAGAGAAAGCGAGGAGAGGAAGGAAGGAACAATCAAACTCAATCCGGCGACCCAAGATCTCACCTCTCTCACCCACTCACTCACTCACCTCACCTTACTCCAACCTCTCCTCTCCCAACTCTATTCGCATTCCAACTCCATACCTTCGTTTTAATCATACAGTACTCCCCTCCCACTGTCTCTCCGACACACAGCTTCTGCAGCACCCCCGTACCGTCCAGTTTCAATTACAACAGAAATAATTGTTCCATCCCTCGTTGAACATAATTTCTATTCTTAAAATACTTTCGTTCGTCTCAACTCCACGACACCCGCGCGGCTCTTGCGACCGCCATCCCATCCCCCATCAACAATCATCATTCAGGGGCCCGGTCTGATCCCTCTCTCGAAACAATTCCTCCTCCTCCTCCTCCTCCTCCTTCTTTATCACCGCCACGATAGCTACCTTACGGAGGACCCTCACTTCCCCATCTTCTCTCTACGAAGATGCGATGACCTTCTCCGGCCATGCGAGTCCCAATTCGCCCATGCCTGGCTCTCCTCCCGACCTGACCGGCTCCAAGTCCTCCAAATCCTCCTCGTTCCACTCCTCCTACCTGTCAGACGACAATTCCATCCTTTCGGATGTCGGAAATTTCGAAGATATAGGGTTGGATGACGAGTCCAGGGCAGAGGCAGAGATTGGGGACTTTGAAGTCAAGACCAGCAGCAACCCTTACGACGCGACGTATAATGCTGATCTCCGATCTGCTGCCAAACAGAGGAAGCGTATTCCGATGTCCACTACTCACGGGAACCGAAACCAGAGGGAATTGACTTCTGGGAAGACTCGGCCAGCGTTCCCAAGTCTGCGTGGACAAGTGAGGAGTGCGACGACTGATGGGTTGGGTTTATTGCCTATACATAATGGAACGGCGCCCAGGAGGTTTACGACCAACGCCCAGTCACTGCCAATTGCCAAACGTAATCGAAGTACGAGTCCGAACATACCGCGAAGTCCGAGCTACAATTCTGCGTTAAAAACAAGGAGGGGAAGCTGGCAAGCTAATAGGGAACGCAAGACGGCTTTGGAACTTGAAAAGGAGTGTGATGAAGAGGACGGCGACGATGTTCCGGACGAATGTTTTCTCGAGAACGTCCCCATTTCTCCACGTCCGCCTCAAGAACGAACGAAGAGCATGCCTCCATCTGCGTCAACGAGTCCTGAACGCCCCCCAAAGGAAAAGGTTCGAAGTGTCGGGAATGGTACATCACCTAGACCTGCTGAGCAGGGAGAATTGCGTTCACCAAGAGCTGGGATGAATCGTAATGCGAGCATGGGGCAATTCCCAATCAATCATGACAACTTCCCCAAAGGCAGAGCCAAGAGCTGGACTGATGCCTTGTCGGAATTGAGTCCTGAAGCCAAAGCTTTGACTGAGGCATTGGAGGCACATGCAGAAGATGAAGAACAGAAAGTGGTAGATCCACGGCTACGAAGGAGTTTCAGCAAGTCCAATCGACCAGCAACGGTTGAGAAACAGAGAGTCAGATCTGCAATTGCAGAGTTGCCGCCACTGCGAAGAACTGACATAATGATTGATCCTTTGCCAATCTCGAAAGAGAAGGAAGCGGTTCTATCTCGTACACGGCCGTCATGGTTGCCACCCAAGAACCCTGCCGAGGAGAAAAAACACCTGAAAGAATATCAGAAGATGATGGCATCTGCTATCGAGGCAGAGAAGAAGAGGGAAGCTGACAGGCGAGCGAAGACTACTTGCAGAGATGATACTGCCAATTCCTTGCTGCGGATTTGGGAAGAACATGTTTTGCCTAACTGGGATGAAGCCACACGTCAGAAGCGCACAAGAGAATTATGGTGGAGAGGAATTGCTCCTCGAAGCCGTGGTGCTGTTTGGGCGAAAGCCATTGGCAACGAGCTTGGCTTGTCGGATTCTTCATATACTGCGGCTTTGAGAAGGGCGCAGGCCTTGGAGAGGACGATAGCCAGCGGCTCGCAGCTCAGTGGTGAAGAGCAGAAGAAGAAGGCATCGTTGGACAGGATTGCGAAGGATGCTGAAACAACATATCCTGAGTTGAGAATATTCCAGCCAGATGGACCTCTACATAGGAGCTTGGTGGATGTGTTGAAGGCATACGCTATGTACAGAAGCGACGTTGGATATGTGCCTGGCACAAGTGTAAGTTTGTTCCCATGATCACTATGAGCAGTTGCTGATTAGCTTGTAGACCATAGCAGCTCTTCTACTCCTCAATCTGCCAAGTCCTTCTGCTTCTTTCTGCGCTCTTTCGAACATCCTCAATCGACCTCTTCCTCTTTCCTTCCACACCTCCGATTCTGGCGCGACATCGCGTGCCTACTCACTTCTTCTCTCAACCCTCCAGGCTCGTTCTCCTCAGCTACACAAGCACCTAGCATCCATGAACCTCAATCCCGAAATCTATCTCCGCGACATCTTCACCTCTCTAATGACCGGTTGCTTGAGCCTGGATAATGCTTCCCGATTATGGGACGTGATGGTTTTCGAGGGCGATGCAGTAGTTGTCCGCGCTGGTGTGGCATGGTTAACAAACATGGAAGGCAAGCTATTTGGTGCAGAGTCACCGAAAGCTGTCTATGACATTGTTCGAAAAGGGTTGGATAATATGGAGGAGGAATCATGGATTACTTCTGTGAGAGCAGCAGGTAAACAATGAACTGGCTGTTGATAATGCATACTATTTGGCGCCAGTCAATCCTAATTGAAGGATTCTTGCATTGGACGTAGATGGGGTTCGTGTAATGTTTGGCGTATCAACGATGGAATGATTGAGGGAAGTAAATAGAGTCGGTGGCTTCTACATAATGTATATGTATATGTATATTTGTCATTGTTTTGTCTCCATCTACTCAACTTTCTACAGCGTAGATTTATTTGCATCTTCAAGTGAGATGAGTGTCTATTCCATTTCTGTTCATTTGCGTGTTTTCATGCGATGTGCGATGTGCGATGTGTGCCATTTTGCTGTTACACCCTCGCATTTGGCTCTGCAAGTAGCTATTATCACTTTAGAGTGAGAATATCAATTTGAAGTTCGAGCTCTCTATGCAGCAGAAAGACGAGACAGCCACGTACTTATCTCTAGCAATACACAACTTCCCAATTTCCACATGGCACGCCAAATTCGGCAACAAACGGTGCCTCCATCCTTGTCATCTTCGAATCTATCGTCGACTACACGCCAAAGCCATTCAAAGGCCAGCGAGAGAACATACCACATCCATATTCATCAACCCTCCGGCTTTGAATAGCCAGGGACGATATTGTGGTGCTTGTTTCCCGGGAGCAGTTCACGTGGAGGTACAAACGAGTTGGGGTAAAGGTCAGAGAGACGCTGGCCGGAAAGACACAAAACCTGCAGCTTAAATTGAAGCAAGGTACTTGTATTAACCCTCGGGAGGTACTTGTCGTTAGTCTGTGGCTTCTCAGATCTCAGGATAGAGGAAGTCTCTTGCATTCTTGAAGTCTGAGGTTGAGTTGATCACTGTCTTAGTTGCAAAGCTTTAGCACTGAGTCCGACATCGAAGACGAGCAAAGGGTGCACCACAGCAGGCCACTCAGTTTTGATTCCAGTGGGCCAGTGGAATGTTGCTTCAGCGCAACAAGTGAATATTTGGATTTTAGGATAGTTGATTGAGAAAAGGGTCAAAGCCTTTCACAATGTCTAGAATAGAGGTCACTGTAGTGTTTCCTTACGTCACATAGCTTCCCTTCTGCCATTTAAGGTGAGCAAGTGCCATACTACAGCCATTTGCATTTTTGAGCTATTCGTTGCGTGTCCTCAAGCCAGAGACGAAAAGAAACCAAATCTCTGTTTTACTTTTGGCCAATTTGCTTCGTTGAAGTCTTCAACACCGAGGAAGACTTTGATGATAATGGCAAAGCGCTATATTTTTAGGAACCAAAGCCCAATTCCCTTTCGTCGCCACAGCATTACTACTCAATCTTTGGCTCTTCGGGCAACGCATCTTGTGGGAGCTTCGACCACCGACTGTGAAATACCCTCCCGTCCTTGATTACCGCCAGAAGATGCTTCTCCGGCTTGTCCAAGATCGAGATATCATGCAAAGGGTTCTCGTTCAAAATCAACAAATCAGCTGCGAAGCCTTCCTTGACCTGGCCCAAGAAATCACTCAAACCCGCCCTTCGTGCTGGATTGATGGTTGCGCTTTGAAGTATAGCCTTTGGGTTGAGAACTTGGGCACGCAGAACGAATTCTTGCGTCTGAGCAATTCCCAAAGGGCCGAGGAGATCAGTTCCAAAGCACAACGTTACTCCTGCATCTGAAGCAATTTGAAGTGATTTCAAGCCAAACTTTAGTACTTGAGCATTCTTGGCTTCAGACTCGGTTGGTAGGAACCCAGGGAAGTCTGGTGAAGCCATCACCGAGTAAGTGATAAGTGTGGGAGTCAAAAAGACATCTCGTTCGGCCATATACTTCGCTGTCTCTTCGTCAATGAAATTCCCATGCTCGATTCCAGTGACACCATTGTCGACAGCATGCCGTATCGACCTGGGTGTGTAAGCATGTGCTGTCACATAGGTATTTGCATTTCTGGCCACCTCAGTGATAGCCCTGACTTCCTCTCCTGTAAACTGCACATTCTCCAACTTATCAGTCGGACTTGCAACTCCGCCACCAGACATGATCTTGATGAAATCCGCACCAGTTCTCAACTCCTCACGTGCAGCTTTGATGCAAGCAGGTACTCCATCACACACCAAGCCCAAAGCAATTGGACCACAACATTCTGAGTGGTTGTGAGGACCACGTGAATCTCCATGTCCGCCGGTTTGCGATAAAGCATGTCCAGCGATGAACAGTCTTGGTCCTTGAATCGCTCCTTCTTCGATAGCTTGCTTCAGAGCCAAAGATGCCCCGCCGCAGTCTCGAACGCTGGTGAATCCTCTCCTTAGCATTTGCTGAACTACAAATGGTTGACGGCTCATGGACACTTCATTGTCTATTTGATACATTCCTCCCAGAGTAGCTTCTCCAGGCACAGCCCAGAGATGGACATGGTTGTCGAAGAGTCCTGGGCAGAGGTATTTTCCTTTCAGATCGATAGTTGTTTCGTTGGAAGACTCGATAAGGTAGTACTCATTTTCAGTCAGAGTAACGGATTGGATGATGCCGTGTGATATTTTGACAGTCCGGTTTGAGAGAATATCCCCGGTTGCTGTATCTATCAATCGAGCATTTTTGAAGACGTAGGTATTTTGAGGTCCGTATTTCCAGGGCTTGATGAGGCGTTCCGAAGTCATCTTGGTATGGAGATTGGAATTCCAAATCGAAAAGCGTTAGTTGCACGACTTTCAAGGAGCAGTGGTGGGGTGATTCAACGAGAAGTAAGTCTGAATGAGGTAAGTGTTGATCATTGCGCCACGGCCCAATCAGGATCTGCATTGAGATAGGCCAACTAAAAACAACCCCTCTTCACAACACCGCACTTTCCCATACAGCGACTTCAACCTTGGACCATGTGTATAATTACGATAAGCTGGGATAATCGGCTCCTTCCGAAGGAACCTCAAAGGTGGGAGGCGTTCGTCTGTCAAATTTCGAGTCCTTGCTCGTCTTCTTCACGATTGCTTTTCTTTTGCGACCTTGGTACTGAAAGATCACTATGCCGGAGATTGAGATTAAAGGCATAGCTGCTAGCAATCAGTTCCCTACCGAGAAAGATGGATCTCTGGGAGAAGTTCTCGATGTTGAAGTTGGTGCTCTGCCGTTCACAGCCGAGGAAGAAAGACGCGTGAAGTTGAAGACTGATCTAGTTATTTTGCCTCTCCTTTGCTGTGTCTTCTTCCTGCAGTATCTTGACAAGCAAAGCCTGAGTTATGCATCAGTCTTTGGCCTGATTACGGACTTGAAGTTGAAAGGAACGGAGTATTCTTGGTGTTCTTCAATATTCTACATTGGCAAGTACTTTGATTTCAAAGTCAGAGCTTCTGCTGATAAATGTCTAGGGCAACTTGTCTCGGAATACCCTTTCATCTATTTGATGAGCAGATTGCCATTGGCAAAGTTTGTTGGATTCACAATGTATGTGCAACTCCATCTCCATGAAGCATCGAACTGATTGTTCAGCGTGATTTGGGGCATTGTTTGTATGTGCTTGGCTGCACCATCCAACTATGCTGGCTTTGCTACTGTCCGCTTCTTGCTCGGTTTCTGTGAAGGAGCTGTTTCCCCGGCATTCGTGACAATTTCCAGCATTTGGTATCGCAAGAGCGAGCATCCCATGCGGATTGGGTGAGTTAAGAGAACCATATTGAGGACTTTATATTGAGTGAATGTAGGGCATGGATTACAATGAACGGACTTGCACAAATTGTTGGAGCGCTCTTGATGTACGGAATCGGCAAGAACTCTAGCTTCCCACTTGCTCCCTGGAGGATTCTCTTCTTAATCTGCGGTGCTTTGACATCTGCGATGGGCGTCGTCTTCTTTTTTGTCATGCCAAGTGGTCCAGACACAGCGTGGTTCTTTACAGCAAGAGAGAGGGAAGTCGCTGCTATGCGCCTCGCCCGGGACCACGAGGGTGGAGATAAGACGAACTTCTCCATGCCTCAATTACTTGAGGCTCTGACTGATATCAAGTCGTGGATCACCTTTGGTTTTGGAGTTTTGGTGACGATGCCTTCGCTTGTCTTGACGGTATGGAAGCCCTTCCCTCACAATGACATCAAGTTGACTTTTATAGTTTGCTTCTTTGGTCATCAGCAACATCGGATACGATAAATTCCACACCATGTTATACACAGCACCTTCTGGTGCTGTCCAAATATTCTTCATCTGGATCGGCGTCCTCGGTTGCCACCTTTTCCCGAGGAACCGGTCCCTCATCGTCATGATCCTTGTCATTGTTCCATTGATCGGGAACATCCTCCTGCTGAAACTTTCACTAAGCTCTGGGTGGGGCATGATCGTCGCCTCTTGGCTGGTAAGAACTCCCACTCGTCTAGAAGAAAGCGCTCTAATCACAATATCTCTTCCAGGCATCGGTCATTTCTGATATCTTCTCCATCACCTTGAGCTTGAGCGCTTCAAATGTGAAAGGGAATACCAAGAGAGCTGTGGTGAATACCATGTACTTCATTGGGTATTGTGCAGGTTGTATTGGCGCTCCTCAGCTTTGGTTGTCTAATCAAAAACCGAGGTATAAGCAAGGTTTGATTACTGACCTTGTTGCTTGGGGAATACTTTTGATGGTGATGCCTTATTACTGGTATATCTGTCACTCAGAGAATAAGAGAAGGGATAAATTGGAAGCCGAGGGAGGAAATACTGCAATCTTCGAGAAAGGAGCTGATGTGACTGATGGGGAGGATCTTTCTTTTAGGTATAATTGTTGAAGTTAGCGAGACATTGTGGTAAACTAAGGCTTGAACAAGTAGCATAAAGCCGTCAAGCATTAGAATTATATATATTTTGAACCCCATGATAATTCTCGGAATTACATCCCTCCACAAAAGCTAGATGCACATACAGATCGGAAAGAAAGCGAGCAAGTGCCCAAAAAAGTATATACGCCATCCCTCAACGTCTCCGTCCACGCCAGCTCACATCGTAAAGTCTACGCAGCTCATATATGTCTGATCCGACTCTCTAGAATCCCACCACCATTGAACAACACAAGCTCCAGCGGTTCCACATTGCGAAGACACATCAGGCATCGTGATGTCGAACTGTGTATTGTTCTTGGGCAATTCGGTCGAGGTGCTTGCGTACACGGGAAAATATATCAACTCGTTGCGAATCATCGTATTCGTAGCGGTGTCAACAACAGATACGTTACAAGTCCCCGTATGCTTGGCTTGAATGTCTACCGTGATAGGCACGACTTGTCCTGGTGTGAATGTCTGGACGTTCGCAGAGTTATCGTCGAACTGGAGGCCTTTGCACAAGCTCACTTCGCAGGTAGTGGCATTGAAATCTGGTTGTGATGAGCCAATCTGGGATAGTTGCTGGATGTCTCCGTATTCGTTTGACTGTAGGTTGTTGGTAACTTGTTGGCCGCAGACGGCTTTCATTGCATTCCCCGCTGACCGAGATGTTGGGTTGGTGACAATGCCGTGCCCAGCACTGAGGGTGGCGAAAGCGAAAGTAAGAAGTTGAGAGCGCATTGTGATTAAAAGGTGGTAAAGGTAAATGTTGGTTGGATTTGAAATGAGTGTTCAGTGAATGAGTGACTTGAAGATATGCTGGACAGTTTGGATCATCGGGGATATTTATACTAGAGACGAAATCTCACCAGAACGGATGACGGATATTGAAATTTCGGACAACGACATAACCGTTCGCAACTTCGCCCATCACGACGGTATCGACATCCCTGACACGGCGTGTAGATCAGATATTATGTTTCAACTGAAGAAGCACAGTGTGGAGGGTGAATTCAAGACGGAAGCTTCGACTGCCAAGATCAGATTTGCAACAAGCATTGGGTGAAGATCACTTGAACATCATGCAGCAGTGTCTGTGCATGATTCGGCTGTAGAGTTACACAACACTTGAGATGTGAGTTGTTTCCAAACACTTCGGATGGTGATAGACTAGCCATAAAGAGTGCTCATGCGCGAATTCTAAGCACGAGCTTGATAGACTCTGAACTTGACTTCAGCCAATCGCAAACTGTCGCTTCAAACGTCGTCCAAACGTTCAGAGGAAGTATTCGTTGTTTCAGCCTCGACCGACGGACATTTGAAACAGAGTCTGTCGATGCCTCGGCAAACCATTTGAGGAGCGCAGATACTGCGAGAACGTTTGACAACCTGAGCCGTTCATATGTTCATTGGAATACTGATGGACATCAATACACGGACTTTGCCGTGCTAGAGAAGTAGAGCAGCAGATATCTTTCAGAATTGAGAATTCCACCAATTAACATTGCCGTCGAGATCTTGCCTTTGATGGAAGAAGTTTTCAGCTAGGACTGCGAGCTCATCATCCGAGTAAGCTAAGAGGTTATCTTGCGGCAATCTCACAAAGTTTGTGTCCATCGGGGTTTGTTGAGCGCTTGGTGCTGGAGTTGAGTTCCCAAATTCTTGTCTTTCAACTCTCGTTGGTGTCGGAAGGACGGAGGTCTGCGCCATTTCGGTTCTTGAAGTTAAGAGACTGGTCTGTAGGGATGGGCCGAATAGTTGTCCCGCGATTCCCGGCATCTCACTGGATGCTGAATACTCCAGTACTTCGAAGAATTGCCCAAGGTCAATCAACAGCTTTCTGTTCTGTCGAATGTGCTCTTCACTAGCAACATATGTAGATGAGACGGTTTCTGCAAGCTTCTGAAGTTTCATTGCCTGCTGGGTTGTTAGGTTGCGCCCTATGTTACTTGAAATCACTTACTATCCTGTCTAGATGTGGCCATTGCGGCCCAAAGCCTCTAATGAACTTCAAGCATTTCTCAAAACAAGCTTGCTTCTCTTCTCTCGTACCAGCATCTTCAACAAAGCTCTCTTGTAGGTAGATAGTAGAGACGATCGCCACACAGTGCCCCAGAAAAGGATCTGTGACCTTGAAAGGCTTGGCTTCCAACATGTCAATGAAGTTGATGATCCAAGAGGCATGTGATGATATGAGATCGGCTGTGTGCTGAAGAAAGATTTCTGGTATGACACACTTGAAGTTTCGAAGTCTGAGTGACAGCAAGAGGGGGTGATTTAGGAGGCATAAGTTGGTGTGATAAAGGAATTGGACGAAAAGCCACGGTCCCCAGTAATCACGATTGGAGTTCAGCTGCTCCACTGTCTTTTGGGAGAACTTGGCAGGTTCAAAGCGGTGAATGTAGGGCATCCTCGTTTCGAAGTCCATCTGATGGGCTAGAATCGTGGCATAATCAGACTGAGAAGCCCAAGGAGGTTGAGCGTTTGGCTTTCCACGACGACGAGCGTATCTAGTGATTTTGAACCACACTTCACTCAATTGGATGGCATATGCGACGATACCTTTGTCTGGATGCTCGATTGCCTCGGGGTTTGAGCGCAGACTTGAATTGAAAGAATCGCCTGTTGTTTCGGGATACCAAGGGAAGTTGTCTTCAGCTGAAAAGTCGAGTATCATGAAGTCAGCCCCGTGAAGCCTCTTCAGGAGGAAGAGGCTCCAGAAACATCGTCGTCGTTCTTCCCTTTCGCGATCGTAGAGATCTGGGTGAGGTTCTGAAGTCAAGCCTGCATTGTGAGCTAGACTCATAGCCAAGCTGCAATTGAAGCTTGCCCGCCTGGTGTTGCCATCTGAATTTTGTCAGTGGAGAGGAGCAGTTATCAAGCAAAGTGTGTTACCTGAAAAGTCTACAAGGGTCAAGAGACAGAGAGCCTGAATTGTGGAAAGTTCGACTCTGCCTTCGAAGACTCTCTTCGAAATTCTGTTCCGAGCTGCCTCCTCATACCCACCAGAAACAGTTCCATGTTCTTCGAATCGAAGAGCCAGCGCCAATATGGAGCACAAGACTTCTGGGTCACGCTGCTGCAGTGTTTGCAGGAAGGTGGCACGGTGAAAAAGTGGTAGTGGCTGACAGTCACAGAATTGGAGATATGTCTTTGCAGCTGCGAGGATAATGTTCCATGAGGGTAGAGCACTTCCAAATGTTAGAAAACTTCAGAATAGCGAATGTAGCGCTCACCTGTCAGCGTGTTGGGGGGTTTCCTGTCTGGCATAAAATTGGCTGGAGGAAATAATTGGAGATTGTGGCAGCTGGGAAACACTCCTGCGCGGATGTCCTTGGTGTGCAAGGACTTCTGCAAGCTGCGACTCGACCAGCTTTAGTCGATCTTCCTGGAACTTCATCAACATCAACCATGCATGAGGGGGAGTTCAGACACACCAATCTCCCCTCTGATGATGGTGGGAGATGCGTGCGAGTAGGCGGTGTGCTACGACGCTCGCTCTGTTGCCTTTCATCGGCATAGAAGCACGTCTGGCCTAGTCGCGAACAATGAGAACAGATTGGTTGTTCTCCTGGGCATCGTGACTTTTTGCGCCTGTCATCTCAATTAGCAGAACCTATGGTTGTGCCGTCACCAGCTTACCTGCATGGCTCACAAGCCTGTCTCACTCTCTTCGCCGGACGTTCGGAAGACATCATGTATTCTCACCTCCTCCATTATCAAAAGAAGTCTTGTGGCTGAAATTGTTCTTGCTTGTAATGAGAGTTTTGAGGTCGGAAGGTTACGATCGGGCTGATTAAATTCCACTGGAATGCCCCGCAGCAACACCCGCTGCCGATGTTCTGCCCTGAAGATAAGGGATTTCCAGGCTTCTTCAATGGAGCGATTTACCTGGTGACTAATTATCATTTCATGCGAGGATTTCAACAGGAGAATTCATGAAAGGGAACATGATTGATTAGAGATGGAACATTGTAAATTGGTATTGTGCTATCCAAGGACGTCAACTTCAGAGTGCTCATCCAGTGACCTTCTTCTCCACATCTGCATACATATCATAACTATTCATCTCTTCAATGGTCAACTTGTTCTTCTCATCCGTCACCTTGTACAAAGGGTTGCTCGTGTTACTTGAGAACCCTATCCTTTCTGTAATGTTCTCTCTTGCTCTCAGGCTGGCCTCTTGAACCCTCGTAGCCCTTGGTTTCCTCACCTGCTCGTATATCTTCAAGCCCGCACTGATCTTCTCTGGTGATCCAGTAAAGTCATGTCTCCGACTATAGATTATGCCGATAGCAGCAGCATCTTCAATGGCCATACATGCACCTTGGCTCTGATCTGGCATCATAGGATGAGCAGCATCTCCCATGATGCATGTCAAGCCCTTCTGCCAGTGATCATACGGTTGGTGAACAAATAGTCTCCAAGGTTTGATGTCGTACGAATTCCGGAATATGGCAAGTAGCTTTGGATCGAGGGTACCAAAGGGCTCCATGAACTCCTCCACGCCGATAGAGTGATTCCAGCCTTCTCCCGGGTTCTTGCTTAGCTCGGTAGGGAAGAAGCAGTAAAACGAATTGATTTCGCCTCCTCGGCAGGGAGAGTAGACAATCTTGTAGACATCCTGGCCACCCCAGTACTCGATGGCGGAATTTTCAGTATAGTCGGTAAGTCCCAACCGCTTGACGTCCTCTGTCGTGATGATGCAATGAAGGCAATGCGACGTGCTTTGTTTTCGATCTGGGATGATGCCGATTGTTTTGCGGACTGTAGATCCACTGCCATCTGATCCTATGATGAGATCGTGTTTTGCTTGGACACCATTCTCGAATGTAATTGTCCCTGTTGCGTGATCGATCTCGACGCACTTGTGGTTGCATTTGAGGATAGCCGGAAGTCCAAAATGACTCGTTCCAATAGCAGAATCCATCAGCATTTCGTGCATGTTCACTCGGTGGAACATGTTGTAGACCTGCCCAGCATCAGTACCAGCGGCAGAAACTCAACGACCCAAACATACGTAGCCCCATTTCTCCTTGTAGTCTGCCAAGTCGTATACATTCGTCGGCTCACCAGTCTTCCAATCCCTCGAGATGAGTTTCTGCAGAACCACGGGTTTGCCGATAGGGATATTCACGCCCCATTCTTCTAGCCATCTTGTTCCATTCGCTGCGCAGCTGATTGATGCTCCGACTTCGCCTGCAAAATCCGCTCGTTCGTAGATAGTGACTCGGTGTCCTGCTTGTCGAAGGGAGGTTGCTGCTGCCAAACCACCTGCAGGAGTTAGCTTGGAATCCGAAGCAGAGATGGGAAACATACCAATTCCACCACCCACGACAGCGATGTCCAACTCGCGCCAGTTACTTTCGACAGAACCCATGGTTTAGATTTAGATAGAGATAGGAGATATGCACTTCACTTTGCTGGACAATGAGGAAGACGGCTGATGATGTAGATCGATCTGAACAGACACGAACCTACCTTTGCAGCCATCTTGAAAAGCACTTGCATTGAAGCTGGGCCGGTAATCTGATGTCAGAGATAGGATAGTTGCGGGCACTGGATTGCACGCAGACCGTATCCGTGTCCAATATGGCTCCAGTGAGGGTTGTGGTGGGCTGGTGACGAGAAGTCAAGAGAGGTGTCGTGAACCTCGTGGAGAATCGAATTCCATTCCGTGTTCCGCATCCGTGCTTCCGGACCACTGCCGGCTCGCTATCCATCTCGCGGGTGAGCTTCAATCAGAAATTTTGAATCCTCCGCGCAAACCGCCGAAACCCTGGACAAGAAATTTTGACTTTTGATAATGAGTGGAAGAATACTCTCATAGCTATAATCTCTAAGAGGTGTGACGAAGCCCCCCAATCACGTTTCTGGCTCATTGTCGCTAAATTCAGGGGAAGTTTCGGGCGTCGTCGCTAAAGACGTGCAGTGGCTGCTTCAGACCGGAACGTAATGGTTTGAAAGGCAATCTATCATTTTGGCTGGATATTGCTAAGCTCATGGTTGATTTCCATGTCTCCCATAGGACCCAAAGCAATGTGGCCCGTCTAAGCTACGCCAAAAATTGCCACCAACGCTTGCCCTATCTGGCCTTATGCAAAAAAACTATCTCTACATCAAGGTATCCTTGTATCTCTAGTCTCGTCTCTACTTTGCTTCAAGAAAGGAAGAAGCTGTGTCCCACCAGTACCGTGCAACTCCTTTGTTGAAGACGGGTTTGCTGATGCTACAGCGAGGTTCAGCCCCGCATTCGCTGCGGGAGAATGTTGTCTTGCCGGATTGATGATGTATCGGGTGACAATGCCAATGTGAACATCTCGGAATTTCTTCAGCTCTTCGACAGCTCGGTTGTATGCTTCGGTGACCTGGTTATCGGATGTGGTCTCGGCGTAACTTCTGATGTTGGAAACCGACTCAATGTGTTGCAAAAACTCTCGATGTTTGCCTGGCATGTATTTGCGCATTTCCTTTATTCAATCAGCTTCGTCTCACTCTAGGAACAAGCAAATACAAACCCGAAGGAACCCGTTCTTTAGCCCTATAGAGCCTTTTGTTGGAGAGTGTTGGACTCCAAGAATGACATCGAAGAATTGAATTAGAGAACTCTGTGCGTTGCTACCGCCACTATACTTTCGCCATTGTCCCTTTCCTTCTCCCTCATCGTAAAACACACCATTTGGTAGGCCAGCTACCTCCATGTTCTTGCTTCCTGCGAGGAAAGGTCTGATCTCATTGTAGAAAACTTGGGGTCTACACTTCTTTGTCATGCGCTTCAATATTTCTCCGATCTCTTGGACGCAATGTGAGAATTGGATCAAAGCATCAGTAACCACACTAGACTCATTCGCTCTGACAGCATCGATAGCTTTCATCATGGTCGGAATGACGCGAGCACCGTGAGCCTCGATGGTTACTGAAATCAAGTAGAACCATTCTTCGTCTTCACCACCTGTGAAAGTGCTCAATGATCTGAGGTTCTCGATCTTCCTGATATCGGCATCAGGTGAGATGGCAGCAAAATTCCATAAATTCAAGGCAGAATAAGTAGCTGTTGTTGGGAGATCGAAGTGGTGTGATATTTTGAGAAAGGGTATTGTGATTTGTGGCGGTAATCGCTATTCAAATTGTCAGCTCCGAAGGATGGAGTGTACCGTACAGAAACACTCACTTGAGATGGGCCGCCAGCTTCCCAAATGTAGCCATGAGTGAAGAAAGAGAGAATCAAATAGGCCCTCTGCCATTCTGGTTCTGATTTGAGGTGATCGGTTGATAATATTTGCATACGGTCTATTGAGGCTCGGAGAGATTTTGTCTGCAATAGTAATGGCAACTTCTCAATTATGGCCTCCCATTCCTGATACGTTTCTTGCAACCGCTCCAGGGGGGTTTCATCCGGCAGAAAACCATTTTCACATGAAACATTGAAGTCGGCTAGATTAATATTGAGAGGACCTAACATTGTGCAGAAGATAAAGGAGGAAAAGCCTTGAGATTCGTGGTGTCATAACAGAAGAGGACAATCTAAAAAGGGTTTTTATACACACGAAAATCCAGAAATCAGCTCATTTCTTAGCAAGTGAATGGAAGGTACTAAGCCGGTCACTAAAGTACCGACATCCAAGTCAGTAATCTCTTCCTTGCTGGAGTCATTGATGCAATCATTTGTGGATCAAAGAGAACCGAAGGGTCTCATGACGCGGATGCGGATGCGGGAAGAAGGCGGATGTACGTAAGAACAATCAACCAAAATCTTTGTCCCGATGCAACGCGGCGAGGATATGGGCGCTGGCCCGCGCCGTCGAGAAGAATGTATGAGGGGTACAAAGTGAAATGGCAAAACTGAGTTGAACAGGCCATCTTCTCTCATCTCAAGTCTCCAACATCCACCCCATCGTCATCGATCTGAATAACCTCAAAATGGGATCAATCGCTGTAGAAACGCAATGCACGAAGCTATCATTTCCTGCCGATGCAAACTCACTGGAGTATGCGCAGTCACTCGATGCAAAGGACCATATGCGACTATTCAGAGAGAAATTCGTAATTCCATCGAAGGCAAACATCAAAGCGAAGAAGCTGAGCAAGCCAGGTTTGAAACTTATCTTCCCCGCACATCATATGACATGTCTAATGATAACCAGATCATTCTGAGCCATGCATTTATTTCTGCGGGAATTCTCTAGGTCTCCAGCCTCGTGCAACTGCAGAATATGTCCAAACTCATTTAGACACGTGGGCCACGATTGGTGTTCACGGTCACTTCAGACAACTCGAAGACTCACCCATGATCCAATGGCAACTTTTGGCTGAACATGCATCAAAGCAAGCAGCTCCAATCGTGGGTGCTTCACCTTTCGAAGTAGGGACAATGGGCAGTCTCACTACAAACTTACATCTGCTGATGGCAAGTTTCTACACTCCAACTGCAGAGAAGAAGAAGATCATCATGGACTGGAA
Source organism: Mollisia scopiformis (assembly GCF_001500285.1). Classification (NCBI taxonomy): domain Eukaryota; kingdom Fungi; phylum Ascomycota; class Leotiomycetes; order Helotiales; family Mollisiaceae; genus Mollisia; species Mollisia scopiformis. The sequence continues at coordinate 1,902,820 of NW_017263583.1, forward strand.
ATCTTTCCCAAGCGATCACTTCACAATTGAGTCTCAGATTCGAGGTCATGGTTTTGACCCGAAAGAAGCAATGGTGATGATTGGTCCAGACGAGGGAGAATATGAAATCTCAACCGAGAAAATCCTGTCAATCATCGACGAGCACTCATCCACAACCGCTTTGGTTCTCCTTCCTGGAATTCAATATTACACAGGACAATTCTTCGACATGAAAACGATCACAGCATATGCTCAATCGAGAGGCCTGCTTGTGGGATGGGATCTTGCCCATGCTGCTGGTAATGTTCCTCTCGAGTTGCATGATTGGAATGTGGACTTTGCTGTTTGGTGCACGTACAAGTACATGAACGCTGGACCTGGAGCGATTGCTGGGTTCTATGTGCACGAGAGACACGGGAAGGTTGAGTATGATGGTGATGAGCCAATATTTCGACACCGATTATCTGGATGGTACGGCGGCGATCAAGTGGGGAGAATGAACATGGACAATAGTAAGTTCTCACATGAGGAGTGGTGGGTAATACTAAGATCCGCAGACTTCCGACCAAGTCCTGGAGCAAGTGGATATCAAGTCTCAAACCCATCAGCAATTGATTTAGCTTCCTTGTGCGGAGCCCTCTCTGTCCTGAATCAAACATCGATGGCCGATATCAGGAAGAAGTCTGTTAAACTGACAGCGTATCTTGAACACCTGCTCTTGACGACCAGCCCTTCAGATCGAGCCTTCCGAATCATTACTCCTTCGAATCCTGATGCTAGAGGAACTCAACTAAGTGTCCTTCTGAGGCCGGGTAGAATCGATACTCTATTTGAAATGTTGGAAGATGCAGGGATTGTGGCAGATAAGAGAAGGCCGGATGTGATCAGAGTGGCTCCTGTGCCTCTTTATAACACATATGAGGAGGTTTGGAAGTTTGTCCAGATCTTCAATGCTGCGTTGGAAAAGTGTGCATAAGAGAATGAGGAAGGATGTAGATGTATAGATTTCGAGGAATGTAATATTGGTGTCTCCACTTGCCAATAAAATTTTCCCCAGTTCCGAGAGGTCCATTTTGATATAGTTCAGGACAATGACTTGCGTGAACTGGTGAAGAGGGGCTCTGTCGTCCTGAGGTACGGGCCGTAGTACGGCTTCTTGAATTGTCCCCAATTTGATGTTGGGCGTTCAATCATAAGACTGTACATCCTATACCTACAGCCAAATGCCACATTACGTCTTTTGTCCAACCTTCAGTCCTTCGAAAAGTTCCAGCTTGCGGAGTGTCCTCTCAGGCGAAGAAATAGACACATTCTAGCTCGACTATAACTGCATCGTAGCACACTTTGAAATATTTGACTTAAATAATTTGAGGAAGGTTTCTCGATCTTTGGTACCGAAAGTCACCTTAACTTGTAAGATGACGCAGACTTTTGGAGCAAGAAAAAGCTCAGTCGTATCTATAAAGGCGAAATAATGAGCAAGTGGAACAAACAATTCAGATCTGACTCGATTCGCATCGAGAGATTGACTTTCAAATAAATTTCTCGAGAGCGCAGAACAACTCCAGCTCCCTACATAATCAAATGAGCAGTATCCGTACTGGATAGGTCGGATTCTTTTGAAGCGGCACGCTTGTGACATCGCATTGAACGACCAATGAAGAGAATAATACCGCACATTGGCATTGCGGCGAAGGTCGTCCGAATGCGGAATTGCGGAACTAACATAAACGCGGAGACGCCCAATTCGCAAAACCTTCTTCATCAATCAACTGCTGAGCTAACTGCTGAAAATTCACAAGCGGAAGAATGAAGAGTGATCACTGAGATTGGTACACTCAAGGAAGGGGTGATGGTGATGTCGCCGCTACCTGCCTTCCGCGAGCCAGTGAAATGAATCTCCCCAGGCTGGCAAGAATCACGATCACAGTACGTTACAAGCGGTCGAACCAACCCAAGACGGCATTCCGAAATCCAACAAGCAGGGAAGAAATTCAATGACCCAGCTCACCACCCCAATCGAGAATTTCCTCACATAACAAGATTGACGTTCACTTGAACTTTGGGTCACCACAAAAAGCTTGGCAGGCTGGTTGCGACAGTGTGAAGATAGTTGGCGAAGATGTTGCGCTGGACCATGAAAGTTGACATCTGACTAGATTGATATCGCAAGAACCACATCTGCGAAGTCGCGTGTAGTGCATCGTCTCCACAACCTTCCCATGGATGCGAGCTTCAGTCTCTATCGTTGAGAACGCTTCTTCGTGTCTGTGTCACCCCTTTCCGAGAACAAGACCTGGTGCTTATACCCCGCCGAATCCACATCGCCTTTCGCCATCGTCGCGGCACGGCTCGTTGTCAAATGATATTCCTAGTTGTATTTTCTCAAAGGGTCTCAAACTTCCTGCTTCGGCTCTCTGCATTCTAGTATTGCAATGTGCAAGCATTCTTCAGGAAGGGAATGTCAAGTTGCCCGCCATAGGAGGAATCTGCTCAACTGTGGGAACTGGAGTATATATCGGGCTCGCGGGTATTCCAGAAGGAGGGCAAGTCACTGTCCCCGCTGTGGCAGTGACCTGTTTCGAAGTGGGTGTTTTGTTGTTCGATATAACCGCAGGCTTGGTCCCATTCTTCGCTGCAGATATGTTGAAGAGTTGCGAGTACAACAGAGTGTCATCGGTTTGATTCCAGTTCACAATACCCCATGGGCCCCATTGGCAGTTTACGATGGTGTAATTCGCTATGAAGAGTCTGCAAAGGTTGATCCCGGTATAGTTGCCGCCGTTGCCGTTTCCAATGTTCCAATGAAGCGTTCCTGTGTTATTGTCTACAAGCGTTAGAAAGTGAAAGCTGAGGAAAAGGGTTCAGCTTACAGGTCTCGGTTTTATCGAATGTGGCGCCGTTATCGTTCTCCATGTCTTTGATGCTGGCATAGCAATACTGCGTCACTGCTAGTTGGCCATCGCTGTCAGGCAGTTGGTATTCCAAGATCATATTGTCGTTGAAGTGCACAGAGATATTGGCAATTGTCGTGTCGTCGTAAGCCTGGGTGGCATTTGGAGGGAAACTAAATTCCATCGAGCTTTGACAGCGACCGAAGGTGACAAGATAAACTGTCAAGAAGAGCAGAGCGCAAAGAGCCATGATGAAAGTTCCACCAAAGGAGAGAAATGCATCAGAGGAGCGATCTGGAGTCAGCGGGATGAAATATCTTGCATTTCCATCAGCTCAAGTGCAACTACTGCAACTTCCCTGCAGTGGTTCAATTAAACTATTCCAGATGAAACCTAGATTTCGGGAAGATGGGATCCTAGCGCCACCAGATCTTGGCTTTAATTCTGTGCGAGACCAATGAGATGCCCTCAGCACAGACTTTGCGGGCCTGTCAGCAATTAGATCTCTCGCCTTATGCAAACTCAGCCCCCAAATACGGCTGGCTCGAGGCTGAAATTAGCATCAAGAAATGTTAGCTTGGGATGATGATCCTTGTGCCACGGGATTGATTATCATCCTCTCTCCGCCACCAAGTTTTGTCCCGATCATTGAGCATTGGGGAAACCTGAGACCCTTTTCTGGTCCCCAAGAAGTATTTGCATCTCTTCACGATGGATCGACCACCCGCAGGAGGAGAAATCTCGCCAGAATTCACTCCTTCACCATCCCAGTATTCGAGCATTCAGCAACCTCCTCCCAAATTCGAGCAAGAACGTTTGGTCACCAGGAAACCAGTCCCAAGCCTGGGAAAGACGCATTATGAGCAAGTCAATCCAGTTCCAGATTCGTGGCAAGGGTTTCCAGATGAAAAAGGGTTCCAGTGGCTGCCAGGTCTGTGGACGCATGTTCCAATACCTGGAATGCTGGCAGTGATCGGTGCTTTGATCTGCATCGCTGGGACCGTTGCTGTACTTGTCAGATCAGATGGGATGCCAGTTACTGACTGGACGCTTTCACCTACCGTTTACATTGCCCTGATGACCACAGGCACAAATATGCTGTTGCGGTTCGCTTTTCACGAGGGCAACAAGATTGCCTGGTGGTACAGGGCGATTCAAGGAGGGACTTTGCGAGATCTTCATACTAGGTGGGAATCAGGAGATGGATTCTGGGGAGCTTTGGGAGCAGGTCGAAATTTCAACCTTGTCTCTCTGGCATCTCTCGCAGCAACCTTCATCGTCATCGACCAGCCGTTGATCCAAAGAGCTTCAACAATCGTCCCCGCCCAGTTCTCACGCTTGACGAATGTTACTGCCACGATTGCTCCTGAGATTCCTTATGGGTATACTGGAGCTCAGTATGGTCGAGGGTCATATCAACAGGTTATGACGCAACCTATGATTTCTGCATTCAACGATTACAATACCCAGGCTTCGATCACTACTGGTTTTGCTGGATGTTCAGATACTTGCACCGGTTTTGTTGACGCTGGTGGATTGGCTGCTGAATGTACCACGATCAGTGGACCTATCGCCTACCTACAGTCGCCGAAAACGAACGCCAGCAACGACATCTTGGACAGTGCTTTTCTTGCACAGTCTCCCTTCAATGTCAACTTCACTCTGGTACCTCAAATGTCGGAGACAAATGCGTCGTATATCCTCATGATGGTGTCATACACAACTGATGCACATTCAAGCAACTGCGGCGGTACTCTGATTCAGAGATCTTGCAAGCTTCAATCTGCTACGCTGAGGTATCCCATCACTCTGAAGAATTCGACCTTGGAGTTAGGGAATATAACTACGGATGCAACCATTCAGTCTTTCCAACCAGCGGGGAATAATTCCATTAGCATAGATGGTGGATCTGATTATGATAGATGGACTCTTGGAGGTTTGTACCTGGCCGCAACTAGCTTGTTTCAAGCGAATGCTACCTATCAATGGATAGGAGCTTTGGGAAATATGTTGACGCTTCCCGATACTCTGTCGAATCAATTTCTGGAAACGCCAATTGGGAATGATACTCTCTATGGACTTGGACTCCCTGCTGTTTGCTCATCGAATTGGACTGATCCAACAAGTCATATTCTGTCAGCACTCAATCAGATCGCCTTTCGAGTGTCGATCAATGCAGCAGGATTCCCTTTTCGAAATACGACTTCCCCACCATCACCGCAGATCCTAACGATGCAAGAAGTACGGACAATCAACGTCTTCCAGTCCGTGTACAGATTTTTGGCGGCTAGTACGGTTCTCACAGTGGTATGTGTTGCTCTTGTGCTTCCGACGTTCATTGGATGGTGGGAGCTTGGGCGAAGTGTGACACTCAATCCATTGGAGTTGGCAAAAGCTTTCGATGCTCCACTACTCAGCGGACCGGGTTCGAATGCACCACTGCATGAATTGGTTCAGACGATGGGAATGAGGAATGTGAGGTATGGAGAAGTAGAAGGGAGGGGACAACTTTCGAGAAGGGAACTGAAACTTGCAGATCCTCAAGAGCTTGTGAGACCAAGTCCTGGGGTGGTGTACGAATGAGGAGATGCAAGTTGAAACATAATTCTTACAGAAGCCGCCCTCCCTCCTGAATGTCCTGTCTACCGGATTTCGAATACCTCAGTTTGGATACCCCAGCTTGGCTGACAGCGTCCGGAGATGAGCAAGGTACATATGCAGAAGGAAGTTCGTCTGCCCAATATCTTGTGCCGACAAGTACTGTTACCGCTAAGTTGTAGGATTGCAATTATGGTTCTGCATTCCAAAGACCTGGCATATGTAAAGACCTGGCATATGTTGGCTCAACAGGTAGACTGCACGAGAATGAATGCCTCAGCATCATATCGACAAGCCTCCAAGTGCCAATCTTTTCATAGAGAATCGCTTTGTACCTAAAATCTCGCGTCCAATACTAAACAATCTCTCGATATCCACTTTAGAGCCTGGTGTTGCAAGGAAATCACGTGTAGCAGCTGCCATTCGAGGGTACTCGCCTTTGTGTGTCTGAACTATTTAATCTAAGTAATTCAATTCAAGGAATTCAATCCGACCAATTTAATCCGACCAATTGAATCTAAATAGTTTAATCTAAAAAATTCAATCTGAGCAATTCAATCCGCTCGATTCAACTCGCTCGATTCAACTCGCTCGATTTAATCCGCTCGATTTAATCCACTCGATTCAATCCGCTCGATTTAATCCGCTTAATTCAATTCGCTCGATTTAATCCATTCAATTTAATCCGCTTAATTTAATCCGCTCGATTTAATCTGCTCGATTTAATCTGCTCGATTTAATCCCCTCGATTTAATTCGTTTAATTTAATTTATTCGATTTAATTCGCTCGATTTAATTCGCTTAATTTTATCCGCTTAATTTTATTCGCTCGATTTTATTAATACAATTTAATTCGTTCGATTTTATTCGCTCGATTTTATTAATATAATTTAATTTTATACGCCGGCTTTTTTTGATTAAAAAAAATCTTTTTAGCGAGGCGATGTGACGGGTTGAACCCGATATCTGGCTGCACTACTACGTAGTGCAGCCTACACGTGACTACGCGGGCCTGCACATGACGACGCGACGCTAAAGCGCGCGGGCCATTCGAGGGTATATACCACATCTCACTTCGACCCAAAAGGGGGCTAGGCCCGACATGGAAGGCGGTCGCGACGACTTTCTGCCGACTTCATCCTCACCTAATTGGGGATGCAGGGGGGGTAGAACTGGCTACACGGACCACCGTGTACGCGCACAGGGACGTCGACGCGTCTTACTCCTCCTTGCCTGCTTGCTTTTGTATCGATCCTTTAATAATAAGTCGTGCTAGACCTAACGGCGCCTCTCGTCTAATTTGCATAGAATTTTTAATTTATAATAATAGATCTTCTCTCTTTTAATCCAACCTATAACGTCTTGATTTGTACGAGCTACAAATATGCAATCTAGTCTAGAGCCGTTCCAGGCCACTTGTACGACTATCACAAGGCTACTATCCCTCTCGGCAAGGTCCAGGAATACGCCCGTCTCTTTACCCCGGACTCTCTCCTCCCTGCTCGGGAAGTAAAGCGGCTCCATATCCCGACTAACACCCCGCCTATCCCACATTTACAGATCTATAACAACGCTTATTGCTATAAGTTCTGCCCTACTAATTAGCCGTATGTAATCCGGGGCGAGCAGATTCTGATCAACTACTTGAAAGAGGCCCATTAATAGAGTCTAAGTAAAGGTTTTGCAGACCGGCCATCCAAATCACGCTTCCCACTTAGTATAGCTGCTTATTTCCCCGTTGTCTGCTAGACTTTCTACATAACAAGCTATACTCGCTACTTTCTCGTTAATAATAGCAAGCCTGGCTCTAATCCAGCACCAGCATAGCTTGTCGAAGCTCTCGAGAAACCACCCCTTAGCCTCCGAGAACAAGTGGAGCAGACCCTTGCTCAGAAGCTCCAAGCACCTAAGCCTGATATCACCTTGCGCCACAAGACTAAGGTCTCTCCATAGCTCGACCTAACGTAATAGGAGCGGTACTTCTAGGGTTATAACTTGAGTTGCATCGCACGCCTCCTTAATCTACCATCGCCTCACCCCCTATTCGACCCCGATTAGCCAGATGATCACCTCGTCCTCGTACTTGAATCCTTTGACCGTCTTATTGAACAAGCCCGTGAATTACTCCAAACCGACCGGATTAACATCTTTGATTAGTAACGTGTTAGTAGCTTCCTTACCCGCCGGACTACTAACTTCTCATTAGTACACAAGCTTTAAGAGGGCACCTATACTACGTACAAAAAGGTGTGGAAGCAACTGCTGAGCTTCGTTTATCGGCGCGTTTGGCGGAACCAAGGCCCTGAGCTCTCATATCGTCTAACCGATAGTCAGGTAATAGCCCTCGACCGAGTAATGCAAGCTACGGCCGAGCTTGCCTAGGAACAGCGAAGCACTAGTCTAGCGGTAGTATAGCTTTAGCAAAGTCTCGATTATACTACAATCCAACTATGTATCTCATTGCTAGACTATGCTTTGTTCGACACAATTTACGACAGTATCGTCGTCGTCTTTATGGCGGTTCTCGGCATCAGAGATCCTAGATTATTAGTCAATTAGAGTATCACATTTAGTGATTCTCTACATTATACCCCATACCTCTCTGCCTTTATCAAGATAGCCTAGCTCCTTGTTATTCAAAGGGTAGTGCTTGTAGTAGATCGAAGTGAGGTTCCACATGTAGCTAATATATTAAATGTTATGCAAGAGCGCTTTATGGTATATAGCACGCATTCCCCTGTGAACTAGGCACAAAAGCTACGTAGCTTTGGAAAACAGATTAATGAGATCACTACCTCTCTAGGATATATCTCCTGGAGCGACGACGGCGAGCACTTTAGCTATAAGGGCCTGGAGCTAGGGATGACCGACTTAAAGAAGTTCCTGGCGACCTAGACAGCCGTTGCACAGTCGCTCCTAGAGGAGCTGCTACGTGTACATCCAGACGAAGAGCGAGACGAGGTTGTTCTACTAGTTAATCTTTTCCGACTTAAGGACGATCCGGCTAATAGCAAGCCCGGCTGGTGCTTCCTGGACGACCCGCGGAATGACCACCTCTAAGGATATGATCGATGGCTGTTTAATCGTGTGCTAGACGAGAGTTGGCTACAGCAAGAGTTCCTGATCAAGGGTACAAAGGCCGTGTGGCGGCGTAAGGCTACTAAGCAATACCTAAAGCAAGCCAGCACTTTCCTTAAGCTATTACTCCTCCTTATCCACATCCTGGGGGGCTAACTTGCACAAGGAACTAAGCTTCTTAGCCTGTAGCTACATAATACTGTCCATAGGCCACAGCGGAATATCTTTATAGAGAATGGCCTTGTTGGCTTTGTTACCTTCTACCACAAGGGCTATAGCGTCTCGGGGTCAACTAAAATCATCCACTAGTATCTGCCCGAGGCAATAAGTAAGCTCTTAGTCTACTACGCCTGGATCGTCTAGCCATTCTGCGAGTAGCTATGCATGCTTGCTCTAAACGAAAGCCCTAGCACACTAACTTTCCTCTAGGCGATTAAGAAGGGAACTCATAGCGAGCTGTGGCTAAATAGTCGCCTAACGAACGTCCTCGCATAGTAGTTCAAGCAACATCTTAATACCGATGCAAATATCCTTCTTTGGCGGCACGCAACGATTGCTATCTCTCGCCGGCATCTACAGCAAGCCAAGTTTCGGAAGGACTATAGAGCAGACGCTCCCGGAACCTAGAATAACACACAGGCTGCACATGCGGCTAATATAGCTAGTATGATCTATGCTAGAAGGATTGAAGAAGCACCTAGTCACGTTGCCTCTGCACGTGCAGAGTACCGGCAGATTAGCAGAGAGTAGCATACATACCTAGGGTTTTCTGGCTTTTAGAGGCTAGCTCAGATACAACCCACGGTTTCACAGACATCCGACCTCAGATAGCCCACTAAATCCTTGGTTAATCATCAGGCGCTACTCAAACGCAAAGTCCTCGGTGAATTGCCAATTCAAAGTCAAATAACTAAAAGCAATAAATTTAATATCTATTTACAAGACATACAAAAAAGGGAGTCTTTACGCTAGTACTCTCAGAAACTAGTACGTTTTAGAGACGAACTAAACGTTATATTAGACTCCAAAAAAGGTCTTGTGTTTAAACGCCGCCGTTCTTAAGTATAGACTTGTAGGGTTGTTAGAAATGTATATAATTTATAATATATAATTCGCTAGACTACTTAAAAACACAAAGTTTCAATTGCTTCACAAATCCAAGCCATAGGCGAGATCATAGAGGCCTTAGCTCTCGAGGATAAGGAAGAGGCTATGCTAGCTCTTAAGCATGCTATTCGGCGATTGTACTTAGCCCTGATCTGCCAGACTATTAGCAGCGTGCTATTCAAGTCACTAGTCTTAAGTTTCTGCGCTATGCTTAGTAGGAAGGTCCGTGGGAAGGGCCGAGGATTGTGGGAGGAGCCGGGGAATTTCAATAGCCACTTATTAGCTCTGACTTGGACTGCTTAGCTTGTGCTCTTTGACTATGCTTGTTTCTAGGAGCAAGACGACGAAGATCAAATCCCCGTCTTTTTCACCAAAATCTATAAGAAGTTCTTCTAGTAGTTGGCTAAGACGCTATTTGGGCATATTCTATAGTAGAGACTATACTTGTTTAAGGTTAGAAAGGCTATAATTGCAAAACACTAAGCTCGGTAGTTCTTAGACGGGCAAACAGTGGAATATCGCGGGGTGGAATTACAAATGTCGCAGATCTCCGACTTAGTGGTTTCTGAATATTAATAAGCCTATGCCTTACTATATAATAAGCTATTGTTCCAAGCAAAGGACCTGACTCCTATGGAATCGTGGAGGCTAAAGGACGATCTAGATCTAGAAGATTTTGGTGGCTTATGGCTCTCTCATCCTACCTCTAGAAATGGGCGGATTTGCGGCGTAAATCCAGAATCCGTAGGCGAAATGACCCTGGATCAGGGGGAGGGCACAGACCAGTTCAC